>NC_092275.1:12187504-12520004 GCF_036320965.1 Panulirus ornatus | reverse complement strand
GTGTGGAAAGAGAGAATGTTATCTTGGAGAGCAAAAATGGGTATATTTGAAGGAATAGTGCTCCAACAATACTGTTTGGTTGCCAGGCATAGGCTATACATAGGTCGAATGGAGGAAAATGAATGTGTTGGAAATGAAATGTTTGAGGACAATATGTGGTGTGAGGTAGCTTGATCGAGTAAGTACTGAAAGGGTAAGAGAGAGGTGTGGTAATAAAAAGAGTATGGTTGAGAGAAAAGAAGAGGGTTTGTTGAAATGGTTTGGTCACTTGGAGAGAATGAGTGAGGAAAGATTGACAAAGAGTATATATGTCAGAGGTGGAGGGAACGAGGAGAAGTGGGAGACCAAATTGGAGGTGGAAAGATGGAGTGAAAAAGATTTTAAGTGATCGGGGCCTGAACATGCAGGAGGGTAAAAGGCATTTAAGGAATAGAGTGAATTGGAATGATGTGGTATACAAGGGTGGACGTGCTGTCAGTGGATTGAAGCAAGGCATGTGAAGCGTCTGGGGTAAACCATGGAAAGTTCTGTGGGGCCTGGATGTGGAAAGGGAGCTGTAGTTTTGGTGCATTATACATGATAGCTGGAGACTGAGTGTGAACGAATGTGGCCTTTGTTGTCTTTTCTTAGCGCTACCTCACGCGCTTGCAGGGGAGGGGGTTGTCATTTCATATGTGGTGGGGTGGCGACGGGAATGAAAAAAGCAGCAAGTATGTATTATGTACATGTGTATACATTGAAATGTATAGGTATGTATATGTGCATGTGTGGATGTGTATGTATATACATGTATATGTGGGTGGGTTGGGCCATTCTTTTGTCTGTTTCCTTGTGCTGCCTCGCTAACGCGGGAGACAGCGACAAAGTATAATAGATGAATATAAATAAATGTCTGTGTATGTATATGTTGATACATATATATGAGTGGATGGGTGTTTCTTCATCTGTTTCCTGGTGCTGCCTTGCTGATGCAGAAATGGCGATCAAGTATGATGGATGAATAAGTAAAATGAATGTAACAAGGTTTTAAGATAAGTAAATGAATTAAAGAGATTGATACATACTGTCTGAAGTTTTTGTACATTGATATGTGTTTTTCATGCATTTAATTATGTAAATGTCTGTGATTGCAGGGTCAAATATTTGGGTATAGCTTATGAATGCTTTGTGTCAACAGGTGTTGATAGGGTAGTAGTGATGAAAGGGCGAGCACCAGTAGATGCCCTTTGTCCAATAGCAAAGCAGTCCCATGTCTTCGAAGAAGATGACGATATATGGGACTGCATGCTTAACCAGGTAACTTGATTTGTAATGTGTTATTGAGGTAGTAATATTAATGGCAACTTGTAAATAAGAAGAGCAGAAGGATTACACGTTTAGTTTACATTAATAGATGTTCTCTGAACATTGGGTTGGCTTTATTTGTTTTACTTGTATACATAAAAACTAGATTCGTGCAGTTTTTTGTTTAGCAGATGATTATTACTTATACATGGTGTATTTATGTTGTGCTACAAAGAAATTAGTTGAATATAAAGGAATGTTTGAATGAGTACTTGCTGGAATCAAATGCAAATGGACAACATGTAGCATTAAGCAAGTTGTTCATGCAAAAAATGATGTAAGAAAGAAGTGTGCTGCAGTCTGATTGAGCAGATGGAAATAGTACAGACAGATAGAGTGGATGAATGAAGAGAGACTAACAGGGATGATCCATGCATCAGAAGTGGAACAAGTAAGCAGAAGGGGGAGTGTGAGCAGAAAATGGCAGGATGGAATAAAGAAGACTGTGGGGGTACTGGGGCCAAATCAGTTAGGGGGGTTAGATGTGTGTGTTGGATTGGCATGATGTGACATATGTAGTGGGGAGTCATATTGTTAAGGGGCTGAAACTTGGTGTATGGAAGATTTAGGTAAAATGTGGAGTATTTGAGGCTTAGCTGTAATTTGTAGACTTTCTTTTTGTTCATTATACAGGAAAACTGAAGATTGCTTAATGATGTTTATGACTCTACAAACAGTTGCCTTCTTCATTTCTTGGTGCTGCCTTGTTAACATGGGAAGCAGCAATCAAGCATATATATATATATATATATATATATATATATATATATATATATAGGGATATATATATATATATATATATATATATATATATATATATAGGGATATATATATATATATATATATATATATATATATATATATATATATATATATATATATATATATATATATATATTCTTTCTTTCTTTCATACCATTCGCCATTTCCCGCATTAGCGAGGTAGCGCTAAGAACAGAGGACTTGGCCTTTGAGGGAATATCCTCATCTGGCCCCCTTCTCTGTTCCCTCTTTGGGGGGGAAAAAAAAAAAAAAAAAACGAGAGGGGAGGATTTCCAGCCACCCGCTCCCTTCCCTTTTAGTCGCCTTCTACGACACGCAGGGAATACGTGGGAAGTACTCTTTCTCCCCTATCCCCAGGGATAATATATATATATATATATATATATATATATATATATATATATATATATATATATATATAGGGATATATAGGGGATAGGGGAGAAAGAATACTTCCCACGTATTCCCTGCGTGTCGTAGAAGGCGACTAAAAGGGGAGGGAGCGGGGGGCTGGAAATCCTCCCCTCTCGTTTTTTTTAATTTTCCAAAAGAAGGAACAGAGAATTGGGCCAGGTGAGGGTATTCCCTCAAAGGCCCAGGCCTCTGTTCTTAACGCTACCTCGCTAATGCGGGAAATGGCGAATAGTTTGAAAGAAAGATATATATATATATATATATATATATATATATATATATATATATATATTTTTTTTTTTTTTTTTTTTTATACTTTGTCGCTGTCTCCCGCGTTTGCGAGGTAGCGCAAGGAAACAGACGAAAGAAATGGCCCAACCCCCCCCATACACATGTATATACATACGTCCACACACGCAAATATACATACCTACACAGCTTTCCATGGTTTACCCCAGACGCTTCACATGCCTTGATTCAATCCACTGACAGCACGTCAACCCCGGTATACCACATCGCTCCAATTCACTCTATTCCTTGCCCTCCTTTCACCCTCCTGCATGTTCAGGCCCCGATCACACAAAATCTTTTTCACTCCATCTTTCCACCTCCAATTTGGTCTCCCTCTTCTCCTTGCTCCCTCCACCTCCGACACATATATCCTCTTGGTCAATCTTTCCTCACTCATCCTCTCCATGTGCCCAAACCACTTCAAAACACCCTCTTCTGCTCTCACAACCACGCTCTTTTTATTTCCACACATCTCTCTTACCCTTACGTTACTCACTCGATCAAACCACCTCACACCACACATTGTCCTCAAACATCTCATTTCCAGCACATCCATACTCCTGCGCACAACTCTATCCATAGCCCACGCCTCGCAACCATACAACATTGTTGGAACCACTATTCCTTCAAACATACCCATTTTTGCCGCTGTCTCCCGCGTTTGCGAGGTAGCGCAAGGAAACAGACGAAAGAAATGGCCCAACCCACCCCCATACACATGTATATACATACGTCCACTTACGCAAATATACATACCTACACAGCTTTCCATGGTTTACCCCAGACGCTTCACATGCCTTGATTCAATCCACTGACAGCACGTCAACCCCGGTATACCACATCGCTCCAATTCACTCTATTCCTTGCCCTCCTTTCACCCTCCTGCATGTTCAGGCCCCGATCACACAAAATCTTTTTCACTCCATATTTCCACCTCCAATTTGGTCTCCCTCTTCTCCTTGCTCCCTCCACCTCCGACACATATATCCTCTTGGTCAATTTTTCCTCACTCATCCTCTCCATGTGCCCAAACTACTTCAAAACACCCTCTTCTGCTCTCACAACCACGCTCTTTTTATTTCCACACATCTCTCTTACCCTTACGTTACTCACTCGATCAAACCACCTCACACCACACATTGTCCTCAAACGTCTCATTTCCAGCACATCCATACTCCTGCGCACAACTCTATCCATAGCCCACGCCTCGCAACCATACAACATTGTTGGAACCACTATTCCTTCAAACATACCCATTTTTGCCGCTGTCTCCCGCGTTTGCGAGGTAGCGCAAGGAAACAGACGAAAGAAATGGCCCAACCCACCCCCATACACATGTATATACATACGTCCACACACGCAAATATACATACCTACACAGCTTTCCATGGTTTACCCCAGACGCTTCACATGCCTTGATTCAATCCACTGACAACACGTGAACCCCGGTATACCACATCGCTCCAATTCACTCTATTCCTTGCCCTCCTTTCACCCTCCTGCATGTTCAGGCCCCGATCACACAAAATCTTTTTCACTCCATCTTTCCACCTCCAATTTGGTCTCCCTCTTCTCCTTGTTCCCTCCACCTCCGACACATATATCCTCTTGGTCAATCTTTCCTCACTCATTCTCTCCATGTGACCAAACCATTTCAAAACACCCTCTTCTGCTCTCTCAGCCACGCTCTTTTTATTTCCAAACATCTCTCTTACCCTTACATTACTTACTCGATCAAACCACCTCACACCACACATTGTCTTCAAACATCTCATTTCAAGCACATCCACCCTCCTGCGCACAACTCTATCCATAGCCCACGCCTCGCAACCATACAACATTGTTGGAACCACTATTCCTTCAAACATACCCATTTTTGCTTTCCGAGATAATGTTCTCGACTTCCACACATTCTTCAAGGCTCCCAGAATTTTTGCCCCCTCCCCCACCCTATGATTCACTTCCGCTTCCATGGTTCCACACACACATATATATATATATATATTTTTTTTTTTGCTTTGTCGCTGTCTCCCGCGTTTGCGAGGTAGCGCAAGGAAACAGACGAAAGAAATGGCCAAACCCACCCCCATACACATGCCTTGATTCAATCCACTGACAGCACGTCAACCCCGTTATACCACATCGCTCCAATTCACTCTATTCTTTGCCCTCCTTTCACCCTCCTGCATGTTCAGGCCCCGATCACACAAAATCTTTTTCACTCCATCTTTCCACCTCCAATTTGGTCTCCCTCTTCTCCTCGTTCCCTCCACCTCCGACACATATATCCTCTTGGTCAATCTTTCCTCACTCATTCTCTCCATGTGACCAAACCATTTCAAAACACCCTCTTCTGCTCTCTCAACCACGCTCTTTTTATTTCCACACATCTCTCTTACCCTTACGTTACTTACTCGATCAAACCACCTCACACCACACATTGTCCTCAAACATCTCATTTCCAGCACATCCATCCTCCTGCGCACAACTCTATCCATAGTCCACGCCTCGCAACCATACAACATTGTTGGAACCACTATTCCTTCAAACATACCCATTTTTGCTTTCCGAGATAATGTTCTCGACTTCCACACATTCTTCAAGGCTCCCAGAATTTTCGCCCCCTCCCCCACCCTATGATCCACTTCCGCTTCCATGGTTCCATCCGCTGCCAGATCCACTCCCAGATATCTAAAACACTTCCTAAAAAACTTCCTCCAGTTTTTCTCCATTCAAACTCACCTCCCAATTGACTTGACCCTCAACCCTACTGTACCTAATAACCTTGCTCTTATTCACATTTACTCTTAACTTTCTTCTTTCACACACTTTACCAAACTCAGTCACCAGCTTCTGCAGTTTCTCACATGAATCAGCCACCAGCGCTGTATCATCAGCGAACAACAACTGACTCACTTCCCAAGCTCTCTCATCCCCAACAGACTTCATACTTGCCCCTCTTTCCAAAACTCTTGCATTCACCTCCCTAACAACCCCATCCATAAACAAATTAAACAACCATGGAGACATCACACACCCCTGCCGCAAACCTACATTCACTGAGAACCAATCGCTTTCCTCTCTTCCTACACGCACACATGCCTTACATCCTCGATAAAAATCTCTTCACTGCTTCTAACAACTTGCCTCCCACACCATATATTCTTAATACCTTCCACAGAGCATCTCTGTCAACTCTATCATATGCGTTCTCCAGATCCATAAATGCTACATACAAATCCATTTGCTTTTCTAAGTATTTCTCACATACATTCTTCAAAGCAAACACCTGATCCACACATCCTCTACCACTTCTGAAACCACACTGCTCTTCCCCAATCTGATGCTCTGTACATGCCTTCACCCTCTCAATCAATACCCTCCCATATAATTTACCAGGAATACTCAACAAACTTATACCTCTGTAATTTGAGCACTCACTCTTATCCCCTTTGCCTTTGTACAATGGCACTATGCACGCATTCCGCCAATCCTCAGGCACCTCATCATGAGTCATACGTACATTAGATAACCTTACCAACCAGTCAATAATACAGTCACCCCCTTTTTTAATAAATTCCACTGCAATGCCATCCAAACCTGCTGCCTTGCTGGCTCATCTTCCACAAAGCTTTTACTACCTCTTCCCTGTTTACCAAATCATTTTCCCTAACCCTCTCACTTTGCACACCACCTCGACCAAAACACCCTATATCTGCCACTCTATCCTCAAACACATTCAACAAACCTTCAAAATACTCACTCCATCTCCTTCCCACATCACCACTACTTGTTATCACCTCCCCATTTGCGCCCTTCACTGAAGTTCCCATTTGCTCCCTTGTCTTACGCACTTTATTTACCTCCTTCCAGAACATCTTTTTATTCTCCCTAAAATTTAATGATACTCTCTCACCCCAACTCTCATTTGCCCACTTTTTCACCTCTTGCACCTTTCTCTTGACCTCCTGTCTCTTTCTTTTATACATCTCCCACTCAGTTGCATTTTTTCCTTGCAAAAATTGTCCAAATGCCTCTCTCTTCTCTTTCACTAATGATAATTTATATGTATAGACATATATATACATGCATGGAATATTTTATTATAATATTATACTTAATCGCTGTTTCCTGTGTCACTGTGGTAGTGCCAGGAAACAGACGAAGAATGGCCCATCCACTCGTATTCACATATATATACATAATGTCCATACACGCTCATATATACATATCAACATATACACAAATACATACATATACAAAGACATATACATGTAAACACATGTACATAGTCATAATTGCTTGCCTTCATCCATTCCTGGCGCCACCCCAACCCTCAAAAAATGGCATCACTGTCCATTGCTTCAACAAGGTAGTGCCAGGAAAACAGACAGTTGTCAGTGTAGTGAGATTTGGCGGGTGGACTAAGCTTGGGTCGTGGGTGGAGCACTCTATGTTCCTGCCAGCGGATCAGTCTTAAAGTTACTACTGTTTTGTTCGGATCTGTGCCCCTTGTGTAATTTGGGCATACCTGCTAATGTGATTTTTCTGCAACTCATTGTGTTTGCTAGTATGGCATTCAAACATCTAACATCTTCTACTCTGAAACTAGCAGATTAATGAAAAAGGATATCTCTAACCTTAGAAATGAAGCTAGAAATATGAGGATGCTCTGATGCTAGTGAGGAAGCATCAGTACTATGGCTTGATTACAGCCTGGGTGAATACATGTATGGAGGAGAAAATGCTGTCAATTTTTATAGAGCATGAGTTGAAGAAAAGCAGCTTTAGTAAGCTTCAGCTCTGCTCTAAAGAGTTATGAGCAGTGCCGGGTTTATAAGGGGGCAAAAAGGGTAATTGCCCTGGGCCTCCCTGCCAGAGGGAAGCCTCCTCCATACAAAAATGTGATAATTAAAAGATTAGTTTATTGAGTCAGGGTCTTGTCTTAACTTTGGCCAACTGTTCCATCAAAGCAGGATATTCCTAAGATGTAATGAAGGTCAAGCAAAGGTTAAGCAGCCTTGTGTACAGCTGAAAAAGAGAAAAGATTTATGGGACAGTGCTTGACCCATGGGACTGACTTGTGTTATACCCCCTGCTGTGAAACTTTTGTTCACTCGCTTTGTATAGTGTTTTGCTGCACTGTGGTGAAACTTCGTTCACACTGGCTTACTTCAAGGTTTTCTATTCTTGTTGCTCTGAGTAGTGAATAAAAAGATGAAAATCTGCTCTGCCTTTCATCTGGCAGGGGTAAGTCATTGCATGCTACCCTATCAGATAGCTTCTTGCAAGAGATTTTTTTGACTAGCAGCTGTGGTGTGCAGACTGATCTCTTTTACGCATTTGACTGCTTTCAGTAAAACATGTTCCATGGCTTGTATAAGCATAAAACTTTGCACGAACGTTCTTGACACCTGTATGTATCTTGAGATGCTTCCATAAGTGTTTTCAAAATTTCTTTGGAATCCTCTGAGATGCACAAATTTCAAAAATATGATATTTAGAGGGGCAGTCTGTAGCTGCCCTAAAAAAGAAAAAGGGGCAGCTGCAGACTGTCACCATGACAAGAAGCAGCCACATCTTTATAAAAGCATAGGGATATGTTGGTACCTGCATGACAGCAATTTTTGTGATCAGTGAAAGATTGCAAGCTGCCACAGAGTAGTTAGATTGTAAATGCTTACTTTTTTTTTCAATTTTTAGCAGTCTTAGTTCACAACGTTTTGTCACAAAGTGTTCCACTGCAGTCATAAAAAGGTTAAAATAAGAAATATTTTTTTAAATTAAAGATAAATATTTTAAGCTCTCAGTTCTTGAATAAACTAGTTTCTTTTATTTTTGAATCTATTTTCTTTTTGCTTCTTTTCAGTTTACAGTCTCACACAGAAGACCTAGTATGCCATGGGAAATTCAGCTGCCTGGGGCTTAGAAGGGAAAGGCTTCCAAAGGAAAGAGTGGAAGAAATTGCTGCTGCTTTGGCAAAGACACTATGACATAGAATTTTACTCTGGTTCAAAAGTCGAAAACATAGATGCATATGATTAAAGAACCAATACCAGATGTCCCTTCTGAGGAACAACCCATACTCCCAAGTACATCAGAGAATAAGAGTAAGATATCACATCAAGATATTGAAGGTGATGGATTATCACATCCTACGAATGCTTTAGGCATGGATAGTGAAGCACCATCATGTGATCCACACCCAGCCATGTGGTTTCTTGTCAGAGAAAAGCATGGGTCCTTTTGATCAAAAATGAAAACTCATTGAACAAACCCTAGGCCACAAAGATTCTGTGCTGAAGTTCAGTCTTCGATGTAGGGATCTTCTCATGGTGATGGAGTTGGAAAAAAAGTGCAGGAAGACAAGAAATACTGGACTGAGGTATTGTGCCATGTGGCCATAACAATCTTTCTAGCTGAGAGGCCTGGCAATTAAGGGTAGGGAAGAGATCATGGGATCCAAGCATAATGGGAATTTTTTGGAACTTATTGCACAGTTTGACCCAATTCTGATGAGTCACCTTAAAGAATTTGGCAATCCCGGAATTGGTAAGCAGTCATACTTATAACCAACCTTCTACAAAGAAATTGTTCTGATGATGGCAAAATATGTTAAGAACTATATTATGGCAGAACTTAAAACTGCAAGTACTTAGTTTTTGTAGATTCAACTTCAGACCTGGCTCATGTTGACCAGCTAACTGTCATTGTGCTAAATGTTGTTTCTGGGAAGCCGGTAGAAAGGTTTTTAACTTTCCTGCAGACTGGCTCTCGCAAGGCTGAATAACTGGATACAGCTCTTTTAGAATTTCTAGAAAAAAATATGTCAGTTTTGAAGACTGCAGAGGGCAGTCCTCTGACAGTGCCAGCAATATGTTCAGTCACTACACAGGAATGCAAACCAGACTGAAGAATGTGAACCCATTAGCAGTTTTCAATCCCTGTGCTGCTCACTTATTGAATCTTATTGGACAGATTGCTGCCTCATGCTGTGTCAAAGCTGTTAGTTATTTTGGCCTCATACAAAGGAAATAAAAAGAGCGTGATTGAGAGAGCAGAAGAGGGTGTTTTGAAATGGTTTGGGCACATGGAGAGAATGAGTGAGGAAAGATTGACCAAGAGGATATATGTGTCGGAGGTGGAGGGAACGAGGAGAAGTGGGAGACCAAATTGGAGGTGGAAAGATGGAGTGAAAAAGATTTTGTGTGATCGGGGCCTGAACATGCAGGAGGGTGAAAGGAGGGCAAGGAATAGAGTGCATTGGATCGATGTGGTATACCGGGGTTGACATGCTGTCAGTGGATTGAATCAGGGCATGTGAAGCGTCAGGGGTAAACCATGGAAAGCTGTGTAGGTATGTATATTTGCGTGTGTGGACGTATGTATATACATATGTATGGGGGTGGGTTGGGCCATTTCTTTCGTCTGTTTCCTTGCGCTACCTTGCAAACGCGAGAGACAGCGGAAAAAAAAAAAAACAAACAAAGGTCATACACCTTTTTTTCTGTGTCAGCACATAGATAGACAAATCTGATGGAAATCTTTGGAAGGAAATGAAAGAGGACTAACTGTGAAGTCCCTGTCAGATACTCATTGATCAGCAAGAGCGGATGCTACTGAAACCCTTTTAGATGGATACATCTGCATTCAAAATGTCCTCAGAGATATTGAAAGTGACTTGAGCAAATATCTGAAGCAAGACATGAAGCTCAGACATTGGCAGACAAAATGGACTGTCTTGAAACAGCTCTGATGGCCAAGATTCTTATATGGCTCAACAGCACAAATTAAGCTTTTCAAGGAGTTGAAGTTGACCTGAAGATAGTGGTGGATCTAATTGATTCTCTGGAAAAGTTTCTGGAATCACTTCGGGATAGGTATGAAGAGTTGGAACCGGATGCCTGGAGCTTCTGTAGCAACAGAGACTACAAAGTAAATACAAGCAGACTAAGAAAGAGAAGTGAATGTTATGATGTGAATCCAACATCAATCTCAGAGGAAGTTGTTCTTTCCTCAGGAGAAAATTCAGATGTGGAACTTTCAGTGTCATTTTATATCAATTGTCTGCTGCCTTAAAAGAACATAGGGTAGCATACTAATCAGTGTATGACAGGTTCAGTCATAGTCAACTTATGTGGTTTACCTGGTACGGAGATAAGAACTGAAGCTGAGAAATTTATCACTGCTTTCCCCTGTGATTTTGGTAATGTGTTCATAGAGGAAATTGTCTAGTTTGCAGCCTTTGCCAAGCTGAGGTCTTGGCTCTCCATCTCACCAGGGTTTTACTCCATTATGAAGGGCTTGCTGATACCTTTTCAAGTGTTAATGTAGCTTTTAGAATATATTTGAGCATGATAGTTACGAGTTGTTCTGGAGAAAGATCATTCAGCAAATTGGCACTGATAAATAATTATCTGAGAACCACAATGACCCATGAAAGAAAGACTTTTTGTAGCTATTGTAGTGTTTCTATATATCTATGTATAACTTGTCTCTTCTGCTGACATGCAAGAAAGTGACTGATCTGTAAATTTGGTGATTTGCCGTGTATTTTAATATCAGTGTAAGAGGGCCCACCAAACCTGAAGTGCTCCAGGCCCCCCCAAGGTTTAAATCTGGCCCTGGTGATGAGCGACTGTGTAAAGAATGTTAGGAAAAGTGGATAGAAGTATTAAATGGGAACATTTAGGGAGGAACATTAGGTACAAGTAGTCAGTAGAAACATTAGGTAGGAGCCTCTGCAAACACTGCGCTAGAGTTGCCCTCTGCCAGTGGCCTGTTAAGTGTGAGGCACTAAAGGCTAATATACAGCACTAGAGTTCATTAGTTATGGAGGCTATTGCCATAGCCATCCCTTTGAGGGAGTTCCAGTTAAAACAGGCATAAGATATATATATATATATATATATATATATTATTAGGTTATTAGGTACAGTAGGGTTGAGGGTCAAGTCAATTGGGAGGTGAGTTTGAATGGAGAAAAACTGGAGGAAGTGAAGTGTTTTAGATATCTGGGAGTGGATCTGGCAGCGGATGGAACCATGGAAGCGGAAGTGGATCATTGGGTGGGGGAGGGGGCGAAAATTCTGGGAGCCTTGAAGAATGTGTGGAAGTCGAGAACATTATCTCGGAAAGCAAAAATGGGTATGTTTGAAGGAATAGTGGTTCCAACAATGTTGTATGGTTGCGAGGCGTGGACTATGGATAGAGTTGTGCGCAGGAGGATGGATGTGCTGGAAATGAGATGTTTGAGGACAATGTGTGGTGTGAGGTGGTTTGATCGTGTAAGTAACGTAAGGGTAAGAGAGATGTGTGGAAATAAAAAGAGCGTGGTTGAGAGAGCAGAAGAGGGTGTTTTGAAATGGTTTGGGCACATGGAGAGAATGAGTGAGGAAAGATTGACCAAGAGGATATATGTGTCGGAGGTGGAGGGAACGAGGAGAAGAGGGAGACCAAATTGGAGGTGGAAAGATTGAGTGAAAAAGATTTTGTGTGATCGGGGCCTAAACATGCAGGAGGGTGAAAGGAGGGCAAAGAATAGAGTGAATTGGATCGATGTGGTATACCGGGGCTGACGTGCTGTCAGTGGATTGAATCAAGGCATGTGAAGCGTCTGGGGTAAACCATGGAAAGCTGTGTAGGTATGTATATTTGCGTGTGTGGACGTATGTATATACATGTGTATGGGGGTGGGTTGGGCCATTTCTTTCGTCTGTTTCCTTGCGCTACCTCGCAAACGCGGGAGACAGCGACAAAGCAAAAAATATATATATATATATATATATATATATATATATATATATATATATATATTTTCATTTTTATTTATTATACTTTGTTGCTGTCTCCCGCGTTTGCGAGGTAGCGCAAGGAAACAGTAGAAGGATATGGCCCAACCCCCCCCATACACATGTATATACATACGTCCACACACGCAAATATACATACCTACACAGCTTTCCATGGTTTAACGCTTCACATGCCTTGATTCAATCCACTGACAGCACGTCAACCCCGGTATACCACATCGCTCCAATTCACTCTATTCCTTGCCCTCCTTTCACCCTCCTGCATGTTCAGGCCCCGATCACACAAAATCTTTTTCACTCCATCTTTCCACCTCCAATTTGGTCTCCCTCTTCTCCTCGTTCCCTCCACCTCCGACACATATATCCTCTTGGTCAATCTTTCCTCACTCATTCTCTCCATGTGCCCAAACCACTTCAAAACACCCTCTTCTGCTCTCTCAACCACGCTCTTTTTATTTCCACACATCTCTCTTACCCTTACGCTACTCACTCGATCAAACCACCTCACACCACACATTGTCCTCAAACATCTCATTTCCAGCACATCCATCCTCCTGCGCACAACTCTATCCATAGCCCACGCCTCGCAACCATACAACATTGTTGGAACCACTATTCCTTCAAACATACCCATTTTTGCTTTCCGAGATAATGTTCTCGACTTCCACACATTCTTCAAGGCCCCCAGAATTTTCGCCCCCTCCCCCACCCTATGATCCACTTCCGCTTCTATGGTTCCATCCGCTGCCAGATCCACTCCCAGATATCTAAAACACTTCACTTCCTCCAGTTTTTCTCCATTCAAACTCATCTCCCAATTGACTTGACCCTCAACCCTACTGTACCTAATAACCTTGCTCTTATTCACATTTACTCTTAACTTTCTTCTTCCACACACTTTACCAAACTCAGTCACCAGCTTCTGCAGTTTCTCACATGAATCAGCCACCAGCGCTGTATCATCAGCGAACAACAACTGACTCACTTCCCAAGCTCTCTCATCCCCAACAGACTTCATACTTGCCCCTCTTTCCAAAACTCTTGCATTTACCTCCCTAACAACCCCATCCATAAACAAATTAAACAACCATGGAGACATCACACACCCCTGCCGCAAACCTACATTCACTGAGAACCAATCACTTTCCTCTCTTCCTACACGTACACATGCCTTACATCCTCGATAAAAACTTTTCACTGCTTCTAACAACTTTCCTCCCACACCATATATTCTTAATACCTTCCACAGAGCATCTCTATCAACTCTATCATATGCCTTCTCCAGATCCATAAATGCTACATACAAATCCATTTGCTTTTCTAAGTATTTCTCACATACATTCTTCAAAGCAAACACCTGATCCACACATCCTCTACCACTTCTGAAACCACACTGCTCTTCCCCGATCTGATGCTCTGTACATGCCTTCACCCTCTCAATCAATACCCTCCCATATAATTTACCAGGAATACTCAACAAACTTATACCTCTGTAATTTGAGCACTCACTCTTATCCCCTTTGCCTTTGTACAATGGCACTATGCACGCATTCCGCCAATCCTCAGGCACCTCACCATGAGTCATACATACATTAAATAACCTTACCAACCAGTCCACAATACAGTCACCCCCTTTTTTAATAAATTCCACTGCAATACCATCCAAACCTGCTGCCTTGCCGGCTTTCATCTTTCGCATAGCTTTCACTACCTCTATATATATATATATATATATAGATTGATTGTTAACCTCATACCTGTGTGATTTAGTTTTCAAATTGTTATCCAAAAACGAATTTTTCTATCATAGTTTTGAAATGTTTATCACTAGCTAACATAACGAATTATCATCACAGAAATATTATTGATTTAGAAGTGAAACATATTTAAAAAGGCTATTGTTATTTTTCTGAGGTATCTCACTTAGTATAAAGGTACAGTATAGAGAATGTGAACTTGTACTGACGTTTGGTTTTCAAATAAAGAAACTGTTTAATTCATATGTAAATGGTGAAAGAATGCATGGAATAGTTCATGTGAGGGAGGCATGTAGGGACAGGAATAAGTGAAGACTTTCCTTGTCCACTCCCTTGATGGGAGTTCCCATAGGAAACAGTCTTCAGTGATGTAGAAAGAATGATAGAAAGGATGTGTCAACAGCTTGCAAATAAAGAAATGAAACAACTTGAAGTAGAAGTGATGAGGAGGGCTTTACTAGTCCATGATCTAGCATATGTGGAATCATTGTTAGAGTCAAAGCTCATCTCATCAGGCAGAAATTCATCTCTGCTGGTATGAGCAATAGATTCTTCAGTATTTCCATAATTATCACTTGCTGTTTTTGTCACTGAATGATATGTTAGATAGCATAGTATAGAAACAGATTAGCAAGGGGCTAAAATTGGTACTTTGCGAGAGGGCTGGCTTTTGTCTGTTAGGTATTGTAAACAAGTGCTTGTGCTGCCATCTGCTAATAGAAAACATAAGTAGGTTCACTCAGGAGTCATTTCAGACCAATAAAAGTAAAAACACAAGTGATCTGAGGTGGATGACTTTTTTACATAATATTCCTAGTGATTGTACTGGGGATAAAGAGGCAAATGAGAAAGGAAGAAACAAGAAGGGCTTCATCCCCATTGGGATCATCTTGAGTAGGGAAACCTATATTTGTGGTAATGATCCCCACTCTGTATAGCCTGTTTAAGGAAAATGGATAGGCAGTGCTGATATGCTGAACCTCTTGATACTTAAGAAAACTTGTCTTTTCTGATGTAAACTTTCACCCATGTTTTGATAATGACTTTTTTTTTTTCAGACAAATATCCAGTTCAACAACAACAAGTACTACCTGATACAGTTGCTGAAGGATGATCATAGTAACTCTTACTCTGTATGGATGCGCTGGGGTCGTGTTGGAGCCAGTGGACAAAATGCTCTTCATCCCTGTGGAAGTGATATTACAAAGGCTAAAAGTATATTCACCAAGAAGTATGTATATTTATTAGGTTATGTTTTATGTGGATTATCATGTAGTTTCATTATCTTTTCTTAGATACTTAGATTTGTGAACTTTGAGTGGTAATACATGCATCTTTGAAGTCTCTATGTTTTGTGTCATCTTATTTTTATCAAAAAAGTATTTATCCTCCAGACTTGGAGTTGGAAATAGGGCTCCTCTCTGACTGATAGGAGATACATATGTGTTGAAATTGTCATTGCAACTGTCTTTAATGTAGATTTGTAGTTTTGCCTAAGGTTTCCTCAGTGTAAGGAATGATGTGTACATACAGTTAGAAAGAAAAATAAACCACTAATGAGTTTAGGAACATTATCATTCGAGAAGCTTTTTCTCATGTGAACTTTTACCTCTTGCTTTGTCACATAATTAAGCTTTCTTGACTTTTGTCAGGCATTAGATAAATTAAACTTTTTTCTTTCTTTCATACTTGCTCACTATTTCAGGCATTGATGAGGAAGCACCAGGAACAGATGCTCACATCCATTCTTTACTTGTCATTTGTAATGCACTAAAAGCACAGCTCCCTTTCCACAACTAGATCCCATAGACCTTTCCCAGCCACTTTGTGTGCCCTGGTTTGGTCCATTGACAGCACATCAGCCCTATATACAACTTTGTTCCAGTTCACTCCATCCCATGTTCACCTTTCACACACACACACACACACACACACACACACACACCCTGCATACTCAGGCACTAATGTCTCAGGGTTTTTTCACTCGATTCTTCCATCTCTAATTTTGTTTTCCCCTTTTCCTGGATCCCTCCGCTTCTGATGAATATGTCCAAACCATTTGAGCATACCCTCTCCTGCTCTCTCAGCTCTCTCTCAACCACACTTCTGTCTTATCCTTTTATCACTTACTTAGTCAAACCACCTCATGCCACATATTGTCATCAAAAATTTCATTTCCAACACATCCATCCTGCTCTGAACACCCTCATCTATAGCCCATACTTCACATCCATATGATATTGTTGGGGCTAAAGTACAATACCCATTTTTGCTCTTCCAAATAATGATCTCCCTTTCCACACATTGGTGCTCTCAGAACCTTTACCCCCTCACCTACCCTATGACCTACTTCTGTTTCCATGGCTCCATTTACTGCCATGTCCACTCCTAGGTATGTAAAATGCTTCACTTCCTCCAATTTTTCTCAAGTAACTCTCGACCAACTAACCTCCCCCTCAATTCTGCTAATCTTAATAACTGTGCTTTTATTCACATTTATTACTAGCCTCCTCCTTTCACACACTTTTCCAAACTCAGTTACCAACTTTTGCAGTTTCTCACTTGAATCTGCCACCAGTGGTATATCAGTAGCAAATAGCAACTGATTCCCTTCCCAGGCCCTCTCATTCCCAGCAGACAGCATAGTTACCCCTCTCTCCAAGACTCTTGTGTTTACCTCCCTTACCACACCATTCAAAAATAAATTAAAACAGCCATGGTGACCTCACACCCCTGCAGCAGATCAATGTTCATTCTCCTCTCTTCTTATTTGTACACAAAGTAAACTGAAAGAGAGTTAAACTAGGAGGTTTTAACATTTCAGAATTGTGTCAGAGAGAATTATGATTGAGGAAGATATTTTAGGTATGCAACAAGTTATGATTTTTTTCTCATACTTGATAGCGAGGTAGTGCCAGCAAAGAAAGGCCACATATGTTCACATTCATTCTCTAGCTGTCATATGTGTTGCACTGAAACCACAGCTCCCTGTCCACAACCAGGCACCACGGACCTTTCCACGGTTTATCCCAGAGGCTTTACATGCACTGGTTCAGTCCATTCACAGCACATCGACTCCAGCATAGCACATCATTCCAGTTTATGCTATCCCTTGCACACCTTTTGCCCTCCTGCATATTCAGGCCCTGATTGTTCAAAATCTTTTTCAATCCATCCTTCCAGCAATAATTTGGTCTCCCTTTTCTCCTTATTCCCTCCACTTCTGACGTATATCTTTTATTTCAACATTTTCTTGACTTATTTTCTTTATATGTTCAAACTATTTCAGCACATCCTCTTACCCTTGAACTTTGTTTCACTCAGAGCCAGACCATCCTGGTAGTTTCTTTCCTCAAACATACTTGGTTACATCCCCACACATTTAGACACTCCAGTCTGAGCCTTTGAGGAGGATAAGCACTCCTTCCCTGGCTCCCTCTGCTGGTTTGTTGTTTAGAAATTGAAATGCAAGAAGGGAAGGGTTTTCAGTCCCTGCTCTCATCTCCTTTAGTTGCCTTCAGTGATATGTAGGGAGTATGGAGGTAGAAGTCATCCTCCCCTACCCCAGGGATATGATGTATCGTGATTGATTTTTATCATGATGGTGTCAGACACAGATTGTGGTAAAAGAAAGTAAAGTATTTTGCAGGTGCTGCTAGAATCATTAGAATGATAGGATCAGAAGGAGACAAAGAAAGTGGAAGAATGTTTTAGTAAAATTTATTAATGGCAGCATAGAACTAACTGAAATTTGTTGAAGAAAATTATGAACAGGTGAAGCATGGAATTGCCAACAAATGTAGTGGTAATGCTTTCCAAGGGTTTAGTAGGGAAATAGAAAAGGAAAAGACGATTTAAGACAAGGGGGTATCATTAATGGAAAGCTGGAATTTGGAGCTTACATTGAAAAATTGCATTAGTGAGTCAAATGTCTTAATGAGAACTTTTTCTTTTTAGAGGTAAAAAGCAGATTATGAAAATTCTCAGTTTGTATAAAAAAAATGCTAGCTGAAATTAATGTTTGTGAGACTTCAAAAGTCCATATAAACAAACTTGAGGGAAAGGAACACAAGGACTACACTCGATCATTTCATTGGCATAACTTTATAAGAAAACAGGAGCTAATCCTGTGAATATCAAAATTTGATACATATTATAGAGCTTGTGAGGTGGATATGGGAAACTGAAGGAAAGTCTGTGGGTCCTGCTTCTGGAGAGGGGGCTGTGCTTTCAGTGCATTACACATTACAGGTAGAGATGGGTGTGAATGAATGAGGCCTTTTCTTTGTTCCTGGCACTACCTTGCTAATGCTCAAGATGGCAAACAAGTAAAAAAGACTTATGGCAAGAGATGTGATTGCTTTTACTGGGGTTTTAGTGCTTACCTTGTTGTTACATGATGTTTTATATGTTTTTTAAGTAGCTGCTTGGATTTCTATAGCAGTCATGATTAAGGTTATTGTTTTTTGATGCCTCAGGTTCAGTGATAAAACAAAGAATCAGTGGTATGAGCGTGATGCCTTTGAAAAAGTACCTGGCAAATATGACTTATTAGCAATGGATTATTCAAAGGGAGAAGACTGTACTGACTCAAAGGTAGAAATTGGAAAGGCAGAAGAACAGCGTAAGAAGGTAAGGTTTTCTTTAGATTTTAAGTTTTTTTTTATTTATTTATTTAATTTATTTATTTTGCTTTGTCGCTGTCTCCCGCGTTAGCGAGGTAGCACAAGGAAACAGACGAAAGAAATGGCCCAACCCACCCACATACACATGTATATACATACACGTCCACACACGCACATATACATACCTATACATCTCAATGTACACATATATATACACACACAGACATATACATATAAACACATGTACATAATTCATATTGTCTGCCTTTATTTATTCCCAATGCCACCTCGCCACACATGGAATAACAACCCCCCCTCCCCCCTCATGTGTGCGAGGTAGCGCTAGGAAAAGACAACAAAGGCCCCATTTGTTCACATTCAGTCTCTAGCTGTCATGTAATAATGCACCGAAACCACAGCTCCCTTTCCACATCCAGGCCCCACAGAACTTTCCATGGTTTACCCCAGACACTTCACATGCCCTGGTTCAATCCATTGACAGCACGTTGACCCCGGTATACCACATCGTTCCAATTCACTCTATTCCTTGCACGCCTTTCACTCTCCTGCATGTTCAGGCCCCGATCGCTCAAAATCTTTTTCGCTCCATCTTTCCACCTCCAATTTGGTCTCCCACTTCTTCTCGTTCCCTCCGCCTCTGACACATATATCCTTTTGGTCAGTCTTTCCTCACTCATTCTCTCCATGTGCCCAAACCATTTCAAAACACCCTCTTCTGCTCTCTCAACCATCCTCTTTATTTCCAACTATCTCTCTTACCCTTACATTACTTACTCGATCAAACCACTTACTCGATCAAACCACCTTACATCACATATTGTCCTCAAACATCTCATTTCCAGCACATCCACCCTCCTGCGCACAATTCTATTCATAGCCCATGCCTCGCAGCCGTACAACATTGTTGGAACCACTATTCCTTCAAACATACCTATTTTTGCTTTCCGAGATAATTTTCTCGACTTCCAAACATTCTTCAAGGCTCCCAGAATTTTCGCCCCCTCCCCCCACCCTATGATTCACTTCCACTTCCATGGTTCCATCCGCTGCCAGATCTACTCCCAGATATCTAAAACACTTTACTTCTTCCAGTTTTTCTCCATTCAAACTTACCTCCCAGTTGACTTGACCGTCAACCCTACTGTACCTAATAACCTTGCTCTTATTCACATTTACTCTTAACTTTCTTCTTTCACACACTTTACCAAACTCAGTCACCAACTTCTGCAGTTTCTCACATGAATCAGCCACTAGCGCTGTATCATCAGCGAACAACAACTTACTTCCCAAGCTCTCTCATCCACAACTGACTGCATACTTGCCCCTCTTTCCAAAACTCTTGCATTCAGCTCCCTAACAACCCCATCCATAAACAAATTAAACAACCATGGAGACATCACACACCCCTGCCACAACTCTACATTCACTGAGAACCAATCACTTTCCTCACTTCCTACACGTACACATGCCTTACATCGTCGATAAAAACTTTTCACTGCTTCTAACAACTTGCCTCCCACACCATATATTCTTAAATTAAGAACCTTCCACAGAGCATCTCTATCAACTCTATCATATGCCTTCTCCAGATCCATAAATGCTACATACAAATCCATTTGCTTTTCTAAGTATTTCTCACATACATTCTTCAAAGCAAACACCTGATCACACATCCTCTACCACTTCTGAAACCACACTGCTCTTCCCCAATCTGATGCTCTGTACATGCCTTCACCCTCTCAATCAATCCCCTGCCATATAATTTCCCAGGAATACTCAACAAACTTATACCTCTGTAATTTGAGCACTCACTCTTATCCCCTTTGCCTTTGTACAATGGCACTATGCAAGCATTCCGCCAATCCTCAGGCACCTCACCGTGAATCATACATATATTAAATAAATAACCTTACCAACCAGTCAACAATACAGTCACCCCTTTTTTAATAAATTACACTTCAATACCATCCAAACCTGCTGCCTTGCTGGCTCTCATCTTCTGTAAAGCTTTTACTACCTCTTCTCTGTTTACCAAATCATTTTCCCTAACCCTCTCACTTTGCACACCACCTCGACCAAAACACCCTATATCTGCCATTCTATCATCAAACACATTCAACAAACCTTCAAAATACTCACTCCATCTCCTCACATCACCACTACTTGTTATCACCTCCCCATTAGCCCCCTTCACTGAAGTTCCCATTTGCTCCCTTGTCTTATGCACTTTATTTACCTCCTTCCAAAACATCTTTTTATTCTCCCTAAAATTTTATGATACTCTCTCACCCCAACTCTCATTTGCCCTCTTTTTCACCTTTCTCTTGACCTCTTGCCTCTTTCTTTTATACATCTCCCACTCATTTGCATTTTTTCCCTGCAAAAATCGTCCAAATGCCTCTCTCTTCCCTTTCACTAATAATCTTACTTCTTCATCCCACCACTCGTTACCCTTTCTAATCAACCCACCTCCCACGCTTTTCATGCCACAAGCATCTTTTGCGCAAGCCATCACTGCTTCCCTAAATACATCCCATTCCTCCCCCACTCCCCTTACTTGCTTTGTTCTCACTTTTTTCCATTCTGTACTCAGTCTTTCCTGGTACTTCCTCACACAAGTCTCCTTCCCAAGCTCACTTAATCTCACCACTCTCTTCACCCCAACATTCTCTCTTCTTTTCTGAAAACCCCTACAATTCTTCACCTTCGCTTCCACAAGATAATGATCAGACATCCCTCCAGTTGCACCTCTCAGCACATTAACATCCAAAAGTCTCTCTTTCGCACGCCTATCAATTAACACGTAATCCAATAATGCTCTCTGGCCATCTCTCCTACTTACATACGTATACTTATGTATATCTCTTTTTAAACCAGGTATTCCCAATCACCAGCCCTTTCTCAGCACACAAATCCACAAGCTTTTCACCATTTCCATTTACAACACTGAACACCCCATGTATACCAATTATTCCCTCAACTGCCACATTACTCACGTTTGCATTCAAATCACCCATCACTATAACCCAGTCTTGTGCATCAAAACGACTAACACACTCATTCAGCTGCTCCCAAAACACTTGCCTCTCATGATCTTTCTTCTCATGCCCAGGTGCATATGCACCAATAATCACCCATCTCTCTCCATCAGCTTGCAGTTTTACCCATATCAATCTAGAATTTACTTTCTTACACTCTGTCACATACTCCCACCACTCCTGCTTCAGGAGTAATGCTACTCCTTCCCTTGCTCTTGTCCTCTAACTAACCCCTGACTTTATTCCCAAGACATTCCCAAGCCACTCTTCCCCTTTACCCTTGAGCTTTTTTTTTTTTTTTTTTGTATATATATATATATATATATATATATATATATATATATATATATATATGTATATATGTCGATCAGGTGTTTGCTTTGAAGAATGTATGTGAGAAATACTTAGAAAAGCAAATGGATTTGTATGTAGCATTTATGGATCTGGAGAAGGCATATGATAGAGTTGATAGAGATGCTCTGTGGAAGGTATTAAGAATATATGGTGTGGGAGGAAAGTTGTTAGAAGCAGTGAAAAGTTTTTATCGAGGATGTAAGGCATGTGTACGTGTAGGAAGAGAGGAAAGTG
The DNA here is from genome assembly GCF_036320965.1 of Panulirus ornatus. Classification (NCBI taxonomy): domain Eukaryota; kingdom Metazoa; phylum Arthropoda; class Malacostraca; order Decapoda; family Palinuridae; genus Panulirus; species Panulirus ornatus. Next base: position 12,497,331 of record NC_092275.1, on the reverse strand, counting down.
ATTGGTTCTCAGTGAATGTAGGTTTGCGGCAGGGGTGTGTGATGTCTCCATGGTTGTTTAATTTGTTTATGGATGGGGTTGTTAGGGAGGTAAATGCAAGAGTTTTGGAAAGAGGGGCAAGTATGAAGTCTATTGGGGATGAGAGAGCTTGGGAAGTGAGTCAGTTGTTGTTCGCTGATGGTACAGCGCTGGTGGCTGATTCATGTGAGAAACTGCAGAAGCTGGTGACTGAGTTTGGTAAAGTGTGTGGAAGAAGAAAGTTAAGAGTAAATGTGAATAAGAGCAAGGTTATTAGGTACAGTAGAGTTGAGGGTCAAGTCAATTGGGAGGTGAGTTTGAATGGAGAAAAACTGGAGGAAGTGAAGTGTTTTAGATATCTGGGGGTGGATCTGGCAGCGGATGGAACCATGGAAGCGGAAGTGGATCATAGGGTGGGGGAGGGGGCGAAAATTCTGGGGGCCTTGAAGAATGTGTGGAAGTCGAGAACATTATCTCGGAAAGCAAAAATGGGTATGTTTGAAGGAATAGTGGTTCCAACAATATTGTATGGTTGCGAGGCGTGGGCTATGGATAGAGTTGTGCGCAGGAGGATGGATGTGCTGGAAATGAGATGTTTGAGGACAATGTGTGGTGTGAGGTGGTTTGATCGAGTGAGTAACGTAAGGGTAAGAGAGATGTGTGGAAATAAAAAGAGCGTGGTTGAGAGAGCAGAAGAGGGTGTTTTGAAGTGGTTTGGGCACATGGAGAGAATGAGTGAGGAAAGATTGACCAAGAGGATATATGTGTTGGAGGTGGAGGGAACGAGGAGAAGAGGGAGACCAAATTGGAGGTGGAAAGATGGAGTGAAAAAGATTTTGTGTGATCGGGGCCTGAACATGCAGGAGGGTGAAAGGCGGGCAAGGAATAGAGTGAATTGGAGCGATGTGGTATACCGGGGTTGACGTGCTGTCAGGGGACTGAATCAGAGCATGTGAACCATCTGGGGTAAACCATGGAAAGTTGTGTGGGGCCTGGATGTGGAAAGGGAACTGTGGTTTCGGGCATTATTGCATGACAGCTAGAGACTGAGTGTGAACGAATGGGGCCTTTGTCGTCTTTTCCTAGTGCTACCTGGCACACATGAGGGGGGAGGGGGATGGTATTCCATGTGTGGCGAGGTGGCGATGGGAATGAATAGGGGCAGTGTGAATTGTGTGCATGGGTATATATGTATGTGTCTGTGTGTGTATATATGTGTGTACAATGAGATGTATAGGTATGTATATTTAAGTGCATGGGCGTGTGTGTGTGTACATTGTGTATGGGGGTGGGTTGTGCCATTTCTTCCGTCTGTTTCCTTGCGCTACCTCGCAAACGCGGGAGACAGCGACAAAGCAAAATAATAATAATAAATATATAAAACTCTACTCATGGACAGGAAAATAGATCTTCATCACCAAAAATGTGGACTTGGTGGTGATTGAGAGGTTTGTGGCATGCACTGAGCATCTGACTGGAGACGATCAGTGCAGCTTCAGGAGTGGTAGAGGATGTGTGGATTATGTATATTCTATGAAGAGTTTGTTTAAGAAATGCTTAGTGAAGGAGAGGGATTTGAATATGGCATTTATGGATATGGAGAAAGGTGTGGTAGGGTTGACAGAGATACTTTGTGGAAATTGTTACGAATATTTGTGCGAGAAAAATTGGTAGATGCAGTGAGGAATTTTTAGATTGGGAAAGTTAAGTGTGTATGTGTGAAGAAAGGAAGAAAGCTAAGTGGTTTCAGGTGAAGGTGGATTTATGTCAAGGATGTATGGTGGCACCATTGTTGTTTAATATGTTCATGAACTGGGCAGAGAGAAAGACTAATATAGAGATTTAAGCATTTGCAAATGACAGCTCTGGTGGTAGACTCCAGAAGGAAATGCTAGAAGCTAGTGTTTGAATCTGGGAAAATGTGTGAAAGGAGAAATTGAAGATTAGATATGAACAATAGTAAGGAAGTGAGATAATGTGTTGCAGGGAAGCAAGACGATGGTTTGAGTAAGTTTGAATGAAGAGGACCTAATGAAAGTGGATTGCTTTTTAGATACTTGGAAATTGTCATGTTAACAGCTAAAGTGACTCATGGGTTGGGAGAGGGTGTTGAGATCATGGGTGCATTAAGAAAAATATGGAAGGAGAGATCAGTCTGTTGGGGCAAAAATGTGTTTGTTTGAAGATATGGTAATCTTAACATTGTCATATGGATGTGAGTCTAATACCTGAAGTGCAGAAGACAAGAAGAGGGTGGACTTGCTGGAAATTAAATGCTGAAGGATGATGTGTGGTGTTGGGTTGATTAGTTTAAGAATGAGGTGTGATGGGCAGCCTTTCCTGATTGTGAGAATTGACCAAGATTTGCTGAAATAGTTTAGATATATGGAGATATATGGAGAGGATGAATGAAGAAACCTGAATACATATCAGAAGTAGAGATAGTAAGAGTAGTTGGGAAATGTAGAATGAGACAGAAGGTTGGAGCTGAAGGAGACCAGGATATTGATGCCTGAACATTTAGGATACTAGGATATTGAGGCATGAACATTCAGGAAGTTGAAAGGCATGCAGGAGATACAATGATTTTGGATTGCCATGTTATACTGGAGGCATGATATGCTGTCATTGGGCTGATCCAGGGTACATTAAGAACATTTAGGAGGTTAAAAGGCATGCATGAGATAGAATTAATTGGATTGCTATGTTATACTGGAAGCATGACATGCTGTCATTGGGCTGATTGAAGGGACCAAGGTAAACCGTGCAATAGTCTTTGGGGCTAGATGGCTAGAGAATGTGTAAGTACAATGAAATCATTGTTTGTTCTCAATGCTTCCATCTACTTTGGAAAAGCATTTATGCATTAAAAAGTAGATGCTGTGAATATAGGGGATATATGAAGTTACATAATGCAGAGGAATTCATCTGTGTCTTATGCGATCTTGTAAGGATAGTAGTAGCATTTGTGTATTTAAGAATACATTAATTTTGGTGAAAGTGATTTACCACATTAATGCTTCAATTTTTTTTTTTTTTTTTTTTTTTATTTATACTTTGTCGCTGTCTCCTGCATCAGCGAGGTAGCGCAAGGAAACAGGCAAAAGAATGGCCCAACCCATGCACATACACATGTATATACATTCACGCCCACACATGTATATATACATACCTATACATTTCAATGTATACAGACATATACATATATACACATGTACCTATTCATACTTGCTACCTTCATCCATTCCTGTCGCGACCCTGCCACACATGAAATGGCACCCCCTTCCCGCTGCACGCGTGTGAGGTAGCGCCAGGAAAAGACAACAGAGGCCACATTTGTTTAGACTCAGTCTCTAACTGTCATGTGTAATGCTCCCTTTCCACATCCAGGCCCCACAAAACTTTCCATTGTTTACCCCAGACGCTTTACATGCCCTGGTTCAATCCATTGACAGCACGTTGATCCTGGTATGTCACATTGTTCCAATTCGCTCTTTTCCTCGCGCACCTTTCACCTTCCTGTATGTTCAGGCCCTGATCGCTCAAAATCTTTTTCACTCCATCCTTTCACCTCCAATTTGGTCTCCCACTTCTCGTTCCCTCCACCTCTGACACATATATCCTCTTTGTCAATCTTTCCTCGCTCATTCTCTCCATGTCACCAGACCATTTCAATACACCCTCTTCTGCTCTCTTAACCACACTCTTTTTATTACCACACATCTGTCTTACCCTTTCATTACTTACTCAATCAAACCTCCTCACACCACATATTGTCCTTAAACACCTCATTTCCAACACATCCACCCTCCTCCGTACAACTCTATCTATAGCCCACGCTTCGCAACCATATGACATTTTTGGAACTACTATTCCTTCAAACATACCCATTTTTGCTCTCTGAGGTAACACTCTCGCCTTCCACACATTCTTCAACGCTCCCAGAACCTTCGCCCCCTCCCCCACCTTGTGACTAGCTTCTGCTTCCATGATTCCATCCGCTGCTAAATCCACTCCCAGATATCTAAAACACTTCACTTTGTCCAGTTTTTCTCCAGTCAAACTTAGCTTCCAGTTAACTTGTCCCTCAACCCTACTGAACCTAATAAACTTACTCTTATTTATATTTACTCTCAGCTTTCTTCTTTCACACACTTTACCATTCTCAGTAACCAGCTTCTGCGGTTTCTCACCCGAATCAGCCACCATTGCTGTATCATCAGCGAACAACAACTCACTTCCCAAGCCCTCTCATCTACAACAGACTGCTTACTTGCCCCTCTCTCCAAAACTTGCATTCACCTCCCTAACAACCCCATCCACAAACAGATTAAACAACCTTGGAGACATCACACACCCGTACCGCAAACCGACATTTACTAGGAACTGATCACTTTCCTCTCTTCCTACTCATACACATGCCTTACACCTTTAATAAAAACTTTTCACTGCTTCTAGCAACTTACCTCCCACACCATATACTCTTAATACCTTCCACAGAGCATTTCTATCATCTCTGTCATATAACTTCTCCAGATCCATAAATGCTACATACAAATCCATCTGTTTTTCCAAGTATTTCTCACATACATTCTTCAGAGCATACACCTGATCCACACATCCTCTACCACTTGTGAAACCACACTGCTCTTCCCCAATCTGATGCTCTGTACATGCCTTCGCCCTCTCAATCAGTACCCTCTCATATATTTTCCCAGGAATACTTAACAAACTTATACCTCTGTAATTTGAACAGAGGTATTTGTACAGAGCACAGATTGGGGAAGAGCAGTGTGGTTTCAGAAGTGGGAGAGGATGTGTGGATCAGGTGTTTGCTTTGAAGAATGTATGTGAGAAATACTTAGAAAAGCAAATGGATTTGTATGTAGCATTTATGGATCTGGAGAAGGCATATGATAGAGTTGATAGAGATGCTCTGTGGAAGGTATTAAGAATATATGGGTGTGGGAGGCAAGTTGTTAGAAGCAGTGAAAGTTTTTATCGAGGATGTAAGGCATGTGTCGTGTAGGAAGAGAGGAAAGTGATTGGTTCTCAGTGAATGTAGGTTTGCGGCAGGGGTGTGTGATGTCTCCATGGTTGTTTAATTTGTTTATGGATGGGGTTGTTAGGGAGGTAAATGCAAGAGTTTTGGAAAGAGGGGCAAGTATGAAGTCTATTGGGGATGAGAGAGCTTGGGAAGTGAGTCAGTTGTTGTTTGCTGATGGTACAGCGCTGGTGGCTGATTCATGTGAGAAACTGCAGAAGCTGGTGACTGAGTTTGGTAAAGTGTGTGGAAGAAGAAAGTTAAGAGTAAATGTGAATAAGAGCAAGGTTATTAGGTACAGTAGAGTTGAGGGTCAAGTCAATTGGGAGGTGAGTTTGAATGGAGAAAAACTGGAGGAAGTGAAGTGTTTTAGATATCTGGGGGTGGATCTGGCAGCGGATGGAACCATGGAAGCGGAAGTGGATCATAGGGTGGGGGAGGGGGCGAAAATTCTGGGGGCCTTGAAGAATGTGTGGAAGTCGAGAACATTATCTCGGAAAGCAAAAATGGGTATGTTTGAAGGAATAGTGGTTCCAACAATATTGTATGGTTGCGAGGCGTGGGCTATGGATAGAGTTGTGCGCAGGAGGATGGATGTGCTGGAAATGAGATGTTTGAGGACAATGTGTGGTGTGAGGTGGTTTGATCGAGTGAGTAACGTAAGGGGAAGAGAGATGTGTGGAAATAAAAAGAGCGTGGTTGAGAGAGCAGAAGAGGGTGTTTTGAAGTGGTTTGGGCACATGGAGAGAATGAGTGAGGAAAGATTGACCAAGAGGATATATGTGTCGGAGGTGGAGGGAACGAGGAGAAGAGGGAGACCAAATTGGAGGTGGAAAGATGGAGTGAAAAAGATTTTGTGTGATCGGGGCCTGAACATGCAGGAGGGTGAAAGGCGGGCAAGGAATAGAGTGAATTGGAGCGATGTGGTATACCGGGGTTGACGTGCTGCCAGGGGACTGAATCAGAGCATGTGAACCATCTGGGGTAAACCATGGAAAGTTGTGTGGGGCCTGGATGTGGAAAGGGAACTGTGGTTTCGGGCATTATTGCATGACAGCTAGAGACTGAGTGTGAACGAATGGGGCCTTTGTCGTCTTTTCCTAGTGCTACCTGGCACACATGAGGGGGGAGGGGGATGGTATTCCATGTGTGGCGAGGTGGCGATGGGAATGAATAGGGGCAGTGTGAATTGTGTGCATGGGTATATATGTATGTGTCTGTGTGTGTATATATATGTGTACAATGAGATGTATAGGTATGTATATTTAAGTGCATGGGCGTGTGTGTGTGTACATTGTGTATGGGGGTGGGTTGTGCCATTTCTTCCGTCTGTTTCCTTGCGCTACCTCGCAAACGCGGGAGACAGCGACAAAGCAAAATAATAATAATAAATATATAAAACTCTACTCATGGACAGGAAAATAGATCTTCATCACCAAAAATGTGGACTTGGTGGTGATTGAGAGGTTTGTGGCATGCACTGAGCATCTGACTGGAGACGATCAGTGCAGCTTCAGGAGTGGTAGAGGATGTGTGGATTATGTATATTCTATGAAGAGTTTGTTTAAGAAATGCTTAGTGAAGGAGAGGGATTTGAATATGGCATTTATGGATATGGAGAAAGGTGTGGTAGGGTTGACAGAGATACTTTGTGGAAATTGTTACGAATATTTGTGCGAGAAAAATTGGTAGATACAGCGAGGAATTTTTAGATTGGGAAAGTTAAGTGTGTATGTGTGAAGAAAGGAAGAAAGCTAAGTGGTTTCAGGTGAAGGTGGATTTATGTCAAGGATGTATGGTGGCACCATTGTTGTTTAATATGTTCATGAACTGGGCAGAGAGAAAGACTAATATAGAGATTTAAGCATTTGCAAATGACAGCTCTGGTGGTAGACTCCAGAAGGAAATGCTAGAAGCTAGTGTTTGAATCTGGGAAAATGTGTGAAAGGAGAAATTGAAGATTAGATATGAACAATAGTAAGGAAGTGAGATAATGTGTTGCAGGGAAGCAAGACGATGGTTTGAGTAAGTTTGAATGAAGAGGACCTAATGAAAGTGGATTGCTTTTTAGATACTTGGAAATTGTCATGTTAACAGCTAAAGTGACTCATGGGTTGGGAGAGGGTGTTGAGATCATGGGTGCATTAAGAAAAATATGGAAGGAGAGATCAGTCTGTTGGGGCAAAAATGTGTTTGTTTGAAGATATGGTAATCTTAACATTGTCATATGGATGTGAGTCTAATACCTGAAGTGCAGAAGACAAGAAGAGGGTGGACTTGCTGGAAATTAAATGCTGAAGGATGGTGTGTGGTGTTGGGTTGATTAGTTTAAGAATGAGGTGTGATGGGCAGCCTTTCCTGATTGTGAGAATTGACCAAGATTTGCTGAAATAGTTTAGATATATGGAGATATATGGAGAGGATGAATGAAGAAACCTGAATACATATCAGAAGTAGAGATAGTAAGAGTAGTTGGGAAATGTAGAATGAGACAGAAGGTTGGAGCTGAAGGAGACCAGGATATTGATGCCTGAACATTTAGGATACTAGGATATTGAGGCATGAACATTCAGGAAGTTGAAAGGCATGCAGGAGATACAATGATTTTGGATTGCCATGTTATACTGCATTCATGATATGCTGTCATTGGGCTGATCCAGGGTACATTAAGAACATTTAGGAGGTTAAAAGGCATGCATGAGATAGAATTAATTGGATTGCTATGTTATACTGGAAGCATGACATGCTGTCATTGGGCTGATTGAAGGGACCAAGGTAAACCGTGCAATAGTCTTTGGGGCTAGATGGCTAGAGAATGTGTAAGTACAATGAAATCATTGTTTGTTCTCAATGCTTCCATCTACTTTGGAAAAGCATTTATGCATTAAAAAGTAGATGCTGTGAATATAGGGGATATATGAAGTTACATAATGCAGAGGAATTCATCTGTGTCTTATGCGATCTTGTAAGGATAGTAGTAGCATTTGTGTATTTAAGAATACATTAATTTTGGTGAAAGTGATTTACCACATTAATGCTTCAATTTTTTTTTTTTTTTTTTTTATTTATACTTTGTCGCTGTCTCCTGCATCAGCGAGGTAGCGCAAGGAAACAGGCAAAAGAATGGCCCAACCCATCCACATACACATGTATATACATTCACGCCCACACATGTATATATACATACCTATACATTTCAATGTATACAGACATATACATATATACACATGTACCTATTCATACTTGCTACCTTCATCCATTCCTGTCGCGACCCTGCCACACATGAAATGGCACCCCCTTCCCGCTGCACACGTGTGAGGTAGCGCCAGGAAAAGACAACAGAGGCCACATTTGTTTAGACTCAGTCTCTAACTGTCATGTGTAATGCTCCCTTTCCACATCCAGGCCCCACAAAACTTTCCATTGTTTACCCCAGACGCTTTACATGCCCTGGTTCAATCCATTGACAGCACGTTGATCCTGGTATGTCACATTGTTCCAATTCGCTCTTTTCCTCGCGCACCTTTCACCTTCCTGTATGTTCAGGCCCTGATCGCTCAAAATCTTTTTCACTCCATCCTTTCACCTCCAATTTGGTCTCCCACTTCTCGTTCCCTCCACCTCTGACACATATATCCTCTTTGTCAATCTTTCCTCGCTCATTCTCTCCATGTCACCAGACCATTTCAATACACCCTCTTCTGCTCTCTTAACCACACTCTTTTTATTACCACACATCTGTCTTACCCTTTCATTACTTACTCAATCAAACCTCCTCACACCACATATTGTCCTTAAACACCTCATTTCCAACACATCCACCCTCCTCCGTACAACTCTATCTATAGCCCACGCTTTGCAACCATATGACATTTTTGGAACTACTATTCCTTCAAACATACCCATTTTTGCTCTCTGAGGTAACACTCTCGCCTTCCACACATTCTTCAACGCTCCCAGAACCTTCGCCCCCTCCCCCGCCTTGTGACTAGCTTCTGCTTCCATGATTCCATCCGCTGCTAAATCCACTCCCAGATATCTAAAACACTTCACTTTGTCCAGTTTTTCTCCAGTCAAACTTAGCTTCCAGTTAACTTGTCCCTCAACCCTACTGAACCTGATAAACTTACTCTTATTTATATTTACTCTCAGCTTTCTTCTTTCACACACTTTACCATTCTCAGTAACCAGCTTCTGCGGTTTCTCACCCGAATCAGCCACCATTGCTGTATCATCAGCGAACAACAACTCACTTCCCAAGCCCTCTCATCTACAACAGACTGCTTACTTGCCCCTCTCTCCAAAACTTGCATTCACCTCCCTAACAACCCCATCCACAAACAGATTAAACAACCTTGGAGACATCACACACCCGTACCGCAAACCGACATTTACTAGGAACTGATCACTTTCCTCTCTTCCTACTCATACACATGCCTTACACCTTTAATAAAAACTTTTCACTGCTTCTAGCAACTTACCTCCCACACCATATACTCTTAATACCTTCCACAGAGCATTTCTATCATCTCTGTCATATAACTTCTCCAGATCCATAAATGCTACATACAAATCCATCTGTTTTTCTAAGTATTTCTCACATACATTCTTCAGAGCATACACCTGATCCACACATCCTCTACCACTTGTGAAACCACACTGCTCTTCCCCAATCTGATGCTCTGTACATGCCTTCGCCCTCTCAATCAGTACCCTCTCATATATTTTCCCAGGAATACTTAACAAACTTATACCTCTGTAATTTGAACAGAGGTAATTTGTACAGAGCATCAGATTGGGGAAGAGCAGTGTGGTTTCAGAAGTGGGAGAGGATGTGTGGATCAGGTGTTTGCTTTGAAGAATGTATGTGAGAAATACTTAGAAAAGCAAATGGATTTGTATGTAGCATTTATGGATCTGGAGAAGGCATATGATAGAGTTGATAGAGATGCTCTGTGGAAGGTATTAAGAATATATGGTGTGGGAGGCAAGTTGTTAGAAGCAGTGAAAAGTTTTTATCGAGGATGTAAGGCATGTGTACGTGTAGGAAGAGAGGAAAGTGATTGGTTCTCAGTGAATGTAGGTTTTGCGGCAGGGGTGTGTGATGTCTCCATGGTTGTTTAATTTGTTTATGGATGGGGTTGTTAGGGAGGTAAATGCAAGAGTCTTGGAAAGAGGGGCAAGTATGAGGTCTGTTGGGGATGAGAGAGCTTGGGAAGTGAGTCAGTTGTTGTTCGCTGATGATACAGCGCTGGTGGCGGATTCATGTGAGAAACTGCAGAAGCTGGTGACGGAGTTTGGTAAAGTGTGTGGAAGAAGAAAGTTAAGAGTAAATGTGAATAAGAGCAAGGTTATTAGGTACAGTAGGGTTGAGGGTCAAGTCAATTGGGAGGTGAGTTTGAATGGAGAAAAACTGGAGGAAGTGAAGTGTTTTAGATATCTGGGAGTGGATCTGTCAGCGGATGGAACCATGGAAGCGGAAGTGGATCATAGGGTGGGGGAGGGGGCGAAAATTTTGGGAGCCTTGAAAAATGTGTGGAAGTCGAGAACATTATCCCGGAAAGCAAAAATGGGTATGTTTGAAGGAATAGTGGTTCCAACAATGTTGTATGGTTGCGAGGCGTGGGCTATGGATAGAGTTGTGCGCAGGAGGATGGATGTGCTGGAAATGAGATGTTTGAGGACAATGTGTGGTGTGAGGTGGTTTGATCGAGTAAGTAACGTAAGGGTAAGAGAGATGTGTGGAAATAAAAAGAGCGTGGTTGAGAGAGCAGAAGAGGGTGTTTTGAAATGGTTTGGGCACATGGAGAGAATGAGTGAGGAAAGATTGACCAAGAGGATATATGTGTCGGAGGTGGAGGGAACGAGGAGAAGAGGGAGACCAAATTGGAGGTGGAAAGATGGAGTGAAAAGGATTTTGTGTGATCGGGGCCTGAACATGCAGGAGGGTGAAAGGAGGGCAAGGAATAGAGTGAATTGGAGCGATGTGGTATACAGGGGTTGACGTGCTGTCAGTGGATTGAATCAAGGCATGTGAAGCGTCCGGGGTAAACCATGGAAAGCTGTGTAGGTATGTATATTTGCGTGTGTGGACGTGTGTATGTACATGTGTATGGGGAGGGTTGGGCCATTTCTTTCGTCTGTTTCCTTGCGCTACCTCGCAAACGCGGGACACAGCGACAAAGTATGAAAAAAAAAAAAAAAAAAAAATTGAACACTCACCTTTATCCCCTTTGCCTTTGTACAGTGGCACTATGCATGCATTCCGCCAATTGTCTGGCACTTCACCATGAACTATACATATTGAAAATCCTCACCAACCAGTTAACAACACAGTTACCCCTTTTATGATAAATTCCATTGCAATACCATCCAAACCTGCTGCCTTGCCGGCTTTCATCTTCCACAAAGCTTTCACTACCTCTTCTCTGTTTACCAAACCATCCTCCCTGACCCCTCTCTCTTCACACACCACCTCAACCAAAACACCCTATATCTGCCACTCTTTCATCAAACACATTCAACAGACCTTTAAAATACTCACTCCATCTCCTTCTCACTTCACCACTACTTGTTATTACTTTCCCATTAGCCCCCTTCACCAATGTTCCCATTTGTTCTCTTGTCTTACGCAGTGTATTTACCTCCTTCCAAAACATCTTTTTATTCTTCCTAAAATTTAATGGTACTCTTACCCCAATTCTCATTTGCCTACTTTTTCACCTCTTGCACCTTTCTCTTGGCTTCTTGCCTCTTTCTTTTATACATCTCCCATTCATTTACACTATTTCCCTGCAAAAATCATCCAAATGCCTCTTTCTGCTCTTTCACTATCAGTCTTACTTCTTCATCCCACCACTTGCTACCCTTTCTAATCTGCCCACCTCCCTCCTTTCTCATGCACAGGCATCTTTTGCGCAAGCCATCAGTGCTTCCCTAAATACATCCCATTCCTCCCCCACTCCCGTTATGTCATTTGCTCTCACCTTTTTCCATTCTGTTCTCAGTTTTTCCTGGTACTTCCTTACAAAAGTCTCCTTTCCAAGCTCACTTACTTTCACCACTCTCTTCACCCCAACAATCACCAATCTTTTTTCAGCACACAAATCTACAAGCTCTTCACTATTTCCATTCACAACACTGAGCATCCCATGTACACTAATTATTCTCTCAACTGCCACATTACTCACCTTTGCATTCAAATCACCCATCACTATGACCAGGTCTTGTGCATCAAAGCTATTAACAAACTAACTCAGCTGCTCCCAAACACTTCCTCTCATGATCTTTCTTCTCATGACCAGGTGCATAGGCACCAATTATCACCCATGTCTCTCCATCCACTTTCAGTTTTACCCATATCAATCGCAAATTTACTTTCTTACACCCTATCACATACTCCACAACTGCTTCAGGAGTAGTGCTGCTGCTTCCTTTGCTCTTGTCCTCTCAACAACCCCTGACTTTACTCCCAAGACATTCCCAACACTCTTCCGAATCATTCACTCAGAGCCAAATCATCCAGGTTCCTTTCCTTAAAAGTACTACCTATCTCTCCTTTTTTCTCATCTTGGTTACATCCACACACATTTAGACACCCCAATCTGAGCCTATGAGGAGGATGAGCACTCCTCGCATGACTCCTTCTTCTGTTTCCCCTTTTAGAAAGTTATAATACAAGGATGGGAGGTTTTCTAGCCCCCCCCGCTCCTGTCCCTTTTAGTCGCCTTTTATGATGCTTGGGGAATGCATGGGAAGTATTCTTTCTCCCCTATCCCCAGAGATAATTATTTGATATAGTCTTATTTTATCTTTCTGTCGATCTTTCTATATCTCTGATGTCCGTTTCCTTTGGGAACTCCCTCAATTCTCCATAAATGTTGAACTTTGGTGCTGCTTCTTATCCTTTAGTGCCTCACCTTTAACAGGCCATTGGCAGAGGGTAACTCTAGTGCAGTGTTTTCGAAGGCTCAGGCTATTTTATATTAACAGAAATAAATCTGAAAAAATTAGAAGTCAACTGAAGTAGTTGTTAAGTATGGTGCTGTAGTGAGACAGCTGAATTGATTGTGACTTAATGTTAGCAAGGAAGAGGAACTGGATATACATACACTGCTTTGCTGATTGGTTGAAGTTTAAATGTATTATATTTGTAACAAGTGGAACATTAGATAATGTATTAATTATTATGTTCATGGAAATTATTATTTTGATTAAAAGAATTTATAATGATTCTCTTATCTGTTAGGGACTGATATTCACTAATGAGTTTTTTCTGATTTCCTTTAGATGAGCCTTCATGAGAATAAAATTTCTTTCAGGTTGAGTGTAAATTAGTGGCACAAGTAAAGGCATTAATTGAGCTAATTTGCAATGTTCGCACAATGGAAGAGACTGTTACTGAGATGAAGTATGATGCCCAGAAGGCTCCACTTGGCAAGCTTACCACTGAACAAATAAAAGCAGGCTACCTTGCACTCAAACAAATTGATGATCTGATTCAGAGTAGTAAATACAGTCAGATGGATTTGGTGCAGGCTTGCAATGACTTCTATACCAGGTTGGATTCTCTGTGTTAATACAGTGTAGATTTGATTTTTATCATAGATTTAATTTTTTTCATATAATTATGGGGCTACATTCAAGTATTATGTAGAATGTTTTTTCTATGACACATGATTTTCAAAGAATTAGTGGTTTATCAGTTTCATATTGTTAATGAGTCAGCAAAAAAGATAAGATTTTGTGAACCAGCAGAGCATCTCTGTCTTTTATTTAAGTAGATAAATCGATAAATTGTAAAAGCATAGAATGTAATTTTCAGAAAAAGAAAATAGAAAAGTGAAACAGTACAAATGCATTGACATTATGTATTTTAACTATTGAAAGAGGCAAGATGATGAGACTTATGTCGAAAGAAATGGGGCAATGTGCTGAATGGAGTTATGTGCTATCAGTGGGCTGAACGAGGTTATAGAAAGTTAAGGGTGTTGTGTATAACTTGGCTCTTTTGGTATATTGCATGTGACAATTAGGGACTGGATGCTTGCAAAATGAGGTTGTTATTCACTTGTTCATGACTATTTTGCAAAGGTGGGAGAGGCTGTTTAGAGAATGAAGTAATAAAAGTTGCCATAAAGGTGTACTGATCTGAGTAAAGGTTATTGAGAGGAAGGAACAATTCATTTGAATGAAAACTGAAGGAAGCTGGTTTATGTGGAAAGGAGTCTAGGGTATTGTAAATTGTCTAATGTTTTCAAAATTTGCTCACCTGTAATCTGGTATCAAGAGTTTGTTATTATTTATTTCAAAATCTAAATTGTGATTGCTGTGTGGCAAATTCCTTCCTTCTTTGTAAAAGTTCATTAAGTTTTTGCCACTGTTGAGGACAAGAACAGAAATGTTTTGTGAGGGTTCAGTTTGTGTCACTGGTGAGGACAAGATCAAAAATGTTTTTTGCTTCTAGTTGGTTTTTTAATTAACTGTTCTAGGAAAGTGTCTTCAATCAGTTCTGTTAGTCTTGTTCCTCTCAGTCACCTGTTAACGTGTTCTAGTTTATGTTTGAACTGTTAAAGTCTCCTACTATTATAACCTCTTTACTGTTTGCTATAGTTTTGATTTCTCTGCATAGCATCTTATCATCATGGTCTCTTTGCTTAGGTCTGTATATAGCACTGAGACATAGTTTACTTTTAAATTTGTCTGTGATGTCTACATAAAATGAGTCGTAAGTGTGTGTGTCTGCTTATGTTAATAGCACTTAGATTATTACCAATGTAGATCAAAACTCCACCACCTTCCCTTTATAAGCAATCTTTCGTAAATAGTTTGTATGTGGCTATTCCTAACTCGGCTATTAAGTGTTTGTTCTCAAAGTTTAGCCACGAATTTAAGATTGCAATATTGTTTGGTTTTTCATGACTGCATAGGATATAAGTTCATTGCATTTTATAATGATGCTCTGGGCATTTGTGTATATTAAACTTATTTTCTTTGGAGTTGATTTCTGGACTGATTTTTTTTTTTTTTTTTTTTTTTTTTTTTTGGTATGTGTTTGTATTATCCCTGTTTATGTCTGCATGTACAACAGCAGGAGGGAGACGGTTCTCCATCTGTTTTGTGTTTGCCACCTTACTCTGACCTTCCCCTCACTGGACCCTACCTGCCTTGGTCCTAAAAGTTACCTGAGAGTTGACCTGTACCTGTGCTGACCCACTGCTTATACTGACCCTACTTGAACTTTCTTTGCTAATTCCTCTGCCTATGAGATTACTGCTAATCTTCGAGGATCCCTACCGCCAAGGTCCCATCCATCCTTTACCACTATCCTTATAGTGGTTAGACTGGATGCCTTGATCCTCAGATCCCTTTCATACTCGTATTCCCGATGCACCAACCCACTTCCCACAGCTATCCCCTCACCCTCCCCCATTCTCCTAGTTTCTTTGTTAGCTCGAACATGATATGCTCTTCTGAAATGATGAGTTAAGGATGATGAATAAAGGGGATCTATGTAGGAGATGGAGGGAGCATGGGGAAGAGGTAGACCAAGTAGGAGATGAAAGGATGGAATGAAGATGGCTCTGGGTATTTGGGCCTAAATTTGAGATGGCAAAAGGTATGTGTGAGCGAGCATTAATGGGATTGATGTGATAAATGGCAGGTAATGTGATCTCAGTAGGCTGGGCCACGACCTTTGAAGCAGGTAGCCTGTGGAGCCTAGGCTTAGGTTTTGGTACATATAGATAACAGCAACAGAGTTCAGATAATGCGACCTTTCTAAGGTAAGGAAGTGTTCCAGATGAGAAGAAGCTTTAGTTATGAAGGAAGTCACAAGGAGAAACTTTCTACAAATATCTTATTTGTCACTGTTATTTCATTTCCTTGGTTATCTGGGGCCATCCATTATAGAAATGGGTAACAAGGGGTAGGCTGCCCTGAACAGTTTTGCTTTGCATCTTTACAATGCATTGGTTTTATACTATTTTACACATGTTTTGAATGTGTGACAGTAAATAATGAAAAGATGTATTTTCAGGATTCCTCATTATTTTGGAATGAAAGTTCCACCACTGATTCGCACACGTAATGAAATTCAGGAGAAAATGGCACTATTAGAAGCACTCGGAGATATTCAAGCGGCTCTAAGTGTTTTAGATCAACCTGTTGACATCAGCATTCATCCTGCTGACCAGCACTACAATAGCCTCAAATGTGCTATATCACCTGTAAAGAAGGATTCCAGTGATTATACGGTAAAAACCATGATTGAAAGATGTTGCATGAGATAGAGTAAGGCTCCTTTGAGTTGAATAGCATAAATTTATTCATTCTGTTATTCTACAGTATTAGAATAGGGCAGTGATAGGGAAGAGATTTATAATCACTGACACTTTTGGTGCATATCAGAAAGAAAACAGAGGACAGAGAAGATGAGATGTAGAACTTTTGGTGCATATCAGAAAGAAAACAGAGGACAGAGAAGATGAGATGTAGAATTACCAGAGAGATTAGCATAGTTCAGGAATAGTGAAAAAAAGTTGCTTACCTGTTTGGAGTTTATGTTTGATGAATATCTAGATCTGTTAGATTGAGGTTGTTGGCATGAAAAGAGAAAGTGAGTAAGAAGGAAAAGAAATTAGGGTTGATACCAGGGTGACAAAAAGGGTCATGGAATCAAGTATATATAAATCTTGTTCATTTGATGTCAGAAATCCTAACCCAGTTCTATAAAGTGTTTGAAAATCACTATGATACTCATTATAGAGATTTGACCCAATATGTTACCCTGAAGACAATTACTTTTGTGTAATTACTGTTTGTGTATAACTTGGGGGAGTTTTATATTGTTTGGATCATATGTGTATGTTGATGCATATCTTCCAGATTTGTGTGTGATTTTATAGTTCACAATTATGCAATATATCTGAGTAAGAACTATATATACTCTTCATATACTAAGTTAGGAATATATGCTCTTGAAAATATATGCTCTTATCACCTGAACATTCCATTACTGCATCCTTTCCAAAAACCAGTACTTACACAGGAGTGCAGATGACTGGGAGATGTAGAAGAGAAAGTGGTAGGAGATAAAGAGTAAGGTGCAAGGGTTGTAAAAGAGGGCAGGAGAGTTTGAGTATCTGTAAACTTCAGGGAGAATAAGATATACATCTTATGAAGGAGATTAATAGGGTGCAAAAAGCAAGAGAACAAATGAAAATATTGATAAAGGGGGATAATTGGGAAATAATAGCAGGTGTTGATGAAGTGAGGAAATGGAGTGAGTATTTTGAAAGACTTAAATGTGTTTGATGATGGGTTGACCGATGTAGGGTTTTTGGGTCAAGGATAGTGGTTTGGTGAAGAAAGTAGAGGTGGTGAAAGTAAATGAAATGTGGCAAGGCAGCTAGAGTAGATGGCTGTAATGCACTTGTATGAGCAGGAAGAGAGGAGAGTGACTGGTTCCAAGTGAAGGTTGGTCTTTGGTAGGGGTATGTGATGTCACCATGGCTGTATAATTTATATATGGATGGGATGGTGAGAGTTGAATTCAGGACTCTTGGAGAGAGGGACGAGTTTACAGTCTGTAGAGGATGAAGGGGTTGTGGAGGTGAGTCAGTTATTTACTAACAACACTGGTGGCAGAATTGAATGAGGAACTGCAGAAATTGGTAACAATTCGGGAGTGTGTGTTGGTGAAGGAAGTTGAACGTAAATGTTACTAAATGCATGGTTATATGTTTAGCAGGATATAGGGACAGGTTAGATGGGATGTCGGTTTGAATGGAGCGAGATTGATGCAATGGAAGTGTTTAGAGATCTGATTGGGCATGGTAGCAAACAGAACCATAGAAGCAAAGTGAGTGAGGGGGTTAAAGGTTCTGCATGTACTGAAGAATGTTTAGAATATGGGGTCATTATATGGGAGGGTAAAAATGTGTATGTTTGAAGATATGGTAGTTCCAATGATGTCATATGGTTTGAGGCATCGGCTTTAGATGAGAATGTGGAAATGAGGGTCTCATATGTGTTGGAAGTGAAATGCTTGAATGCATTTTGTGGTGCAAGGTTGTTTGGTTAAGAAATAAAGGGTTAAGAAAGAGGTGTTGCAATAAAAAAGAGGGGTTGAGAGAGCTGAAGAGGGTGTGCTGAAATGGTTTGGGCATATGGAAAGAATGAGTGAGGAGAGGTTGTTAAAGAGGACATATGTGTCAGAGTTAGAGGGAACAAGGAAAAGGCAAGACCAAATTGGAGATTGAAGGATGGAGTGAAAAAGATTTTAAGTGGTTGGGGTCTGAAACTTGGAGGAGAGTGAAAGGAACAGATGGGAATGAGTGAATTGGAATGATGTGGTATACAGGGGTTGACTTTTTGTCAGTGAACTGAGCAAGGGCATGTGAAGCCGACAGATTAAACCATGGAAAGGTTTTTGGGGCCTGTTTGTGGATAGGGAGCTATGGTTTTGATGCATTACACTTGACAGGTAGAGATTGAATGTAAGCAGATGTGGCCTTTCTTCACATGTTCCTGGCACTGCCTTGCAAACGCGTGAAATGATGATCGAGTATGAAAAAAATACTTAGGAAATTTATATTTATTGCAGGTCATCCAGAAATATTTGCAGACTTCACATGCAAAAACCCACAATCATTATACCCTAGAGCTCTTGGAGTTGTTCTCCTGTAGGAAGGAGACAGAATATGAGAGATTCAAAAATGTGGGTAACTGTATGCTGTTATGGCATGGCTCTCGAATGTCTAACTGGGCAGGTATCCTGAGCCAGGGTTTAAGAATTGCCCCTCCTGAAGCTCCTTCTACTGGATATATGGTAAGTTATCTATAGAAATGCAAGTCATTGGTAATAATTAAAGATGCATAGATTTAGTAATCAACAACAGCTGCATACTTGTCCAGTGATTACAAAGGAGGTTAAGGTTGCATCAAGGAAAGAAGTCAAAGAATTAATGTAGAGTGAATTCAGATTATATGGAATAGAGAGACAAATTGGAATAATGAAATTGGAAGGTATGGGGTTCTTGGAGAAAATAACCAAAAGGGTTCACAGCATATGTGCATTAATGGGTCATATTGTTGCTTGTGCATGCTTTTAATGAGAGGACGTTCATAAATATGATGGACTAGTTACAGAGATATGGATTATAGAAATGATAGTAGTTAATAAAGAACTTGATTCATAAGATGCATATGTCAGTGGGGACTAATTACAGGGTATGTTTTACTTAAGGCAATGATATATGGGTTAACATATTTTGAATGGTTGAGGATGAGATGTGCGAATGAGAAAGCAAGGACCAAAGTTTGTTGAACGTCTAAAGAAGTAGAGCATGAAATGAAATCACACGAAAATCCAGATGACAGGCAAAATAATGCCCAAAGTTACTGTTGTTGGGGTATATGGTTTAACATATGTTAAATGGTTGAGGATGATATGTATGAATGAGAAAGCAAGGACCAAAGTTTGTTGAACGTCTAAAGAAGTAGAGCATGAAATGAAATCACATGAAAATCCAAATGACAGGCAAAATAATGCCCATAGTTACTGCTGTTGGGGTATTACTTTAGTTAACTACACTACACTGTGTATGATTCTTCATGTTAAGTCCATAATGCAGTTCAAAATAGTATTTAAATTTTATGTAGGTCATCTATTACTTCTTTAGAAAGCATTTATTTTTCTATTTCAAGTGTATTTGTCTTTTATATTTTAACAGTTTGGTAAGGGTATTTACTTTGCTGACATGTCAAGTAAGAGTGCTAACTACTGCTGGGCAACAGAGCGTAACAACGTTGGTCTTCTTTTGCTGTCTGAAGTGGCCTTAGGTAAAACTAATGACCTCCTGAATGCAGATTATTGTGCCAATAAGCTTCCCAAAGGATGTTATTCTGTCAAAGGATGTGGAAAAGTAGCTCCAGTTGACACAAATTTTACAGCTTTGTAAGTATTACCTAAACCTGAGAATTTTTCCTTCTTTATGCAAATATGTGTAGTCCTCATTAGTAGAACTTCATTCATGTATGTCCTCAGTTTCTTTATATGTCTTCTGTATCATCCCTTTAACTTTTTTTTCTTTTTAACCTTTCCAGGTTAGTAGGGTAAGAATTCTCTCCAAGGGAATTAGGTATGCCTGACCCATGCTGGCTTGCAGTGTTAGGAATTCTAATACTTCACAATTAATTCTCACAAGTGGATCATACTCTATGTCCTTGATCCATTATATACAAATGGGAAAGATAGTACAATGCAAGCCAGAATAATAACTTGGTATTTAAACCTGTGCAAAACCGCAGGCTAGTTAGATGAATTGTCTGATCCTGGCTAAATACGAGTTGAAGTAATAAGTTTGAATATTTGGATTGAGAAAGACTTTATGAAACTAGATAGGACAGGCTTAAGATGCTGCATCTCTAGTCTTGCCCATACAATATATTGGACAAAACATAAATGCCTATGAAATCAGTTTGATGAGCAGAGTGCCTGGAAGATCTTTTATGAAATGCAGAGCTGTTAATGAATTACATATGAAAGAACAAAATCCTCATCAAAAGAAAACCACTCGTGTATAAGTTTTTATAAGGTGAGCTACGTTTATCGAAATTTAAGGGGTGTTTTAAGACAGAAACCAGACGATCTTCATTCGGTATGGAAAACTGGATAACTGTAAGAAAAGAACTATTCTCAGATCAAATAATTGCAAGTTGATGATAATTGTGACAATCATTACATGCACCACAGTTTTCAATTGTGTTAATCATAATGTGCACAAATAGTGGTGTAGTAAAAGATCCCTGTCGTAGAAAGATAATCAGTGATGCACATGATGGCTTCACGGGTCACATTGTTAGAAAAATTGCTTTTTAATCACATGGAGCTCACAAAGTGTACGCATTTGGCATTGGCCAAAATAGAATGGTGGATAATTGAAAAAAAAATATTCATTCACCTTCTTATGATTTTAAACTCATTAGGATTTCTTTTAGGGTTTACACATCTTGAAAATTATGTCACAGCAATTACGAAATATGCACAATTGGTCTTACAGAAATTAGAGTTGTAAGTCACTACTAACTTTTCTTTAAAATACAAAAGTCTATGCTAAGCCTTAACATTCATATTCCTTCATGCCATCCCTTCATTTTTAGCATTTATTACCAACTTAGCCACATTTGTTCCTTACTGAAAATTATTCTATACGAGAATTTATTAGCAGAAGGACTGGGATGTTCTATAATGTTATTCAGTCTTAAACTGACATTCTTAGAGCTGACACGGCTTAAACATTCAGGAAATACTGGTAGAAAGAAATGTAAGTCATAATTTTCTTGGAAAGAGTGAATGTGAATAAGAGCAAGGTTATTAGGTACAGTAGGGTTGAGGGTCAAGTCAATTGGGAGGTGAGTTTGAATGGAGAAAAACTGGAGGAAGTGAAGTGTTTTAGATATCTGGGAGTGGATCTGGCAGCGGATGGAACCATGGAAGCGGAAGTGGATCATAGGGTGGGGGAGGGGGCGAAAATTCTGGGGGCCTTGAAGAATGTGTGGAAGTCGAGAACATTATCTCGGAAAGCAAAAATGGGTATGTTTGAAGGAATAGTGGTTCCAACAATGTTGTATGGTTGCGAGGCGTGGGCTATGGATAGAGTTGTGCGCAGGAGGATGGATGTGCTGGAAATGAGATGTTTGAGGACAATGTGTGGTGTGAGGTGGTTTGATCGAGTGAGTAACGTAAGGGTAAGAGAGATGTATGGAAATAAAAAGAGCGTGGTTGAGAGAGCAGAAGAGGGTGTTTTGAAGTGGTTTGGGCACATGGAGAGAATGAGTGAGGAAAGATTGACCAAGAGGATATATGTGTCGGAGGTGGAGGGAACGAGGAGAAGAGGGAGACCAAATTGGAGGTGGAAAGATGGAGTGAAAAAGATTTTGTGTGATCGGGGCCTGAACATGCAGGAGGGTGAAAGGAGGGCAAGGAATAGAGTGAATTGGAGCGATGTGGTATACCGGGGTTGACGTGCTGTCAGTGGATTGAATCAAGGCATGTGAAGCGTCTGGGGTAAACCATGGAAAGCTGTGTAGGTATGTATATTTGCGTGTGTATACATGTGTATGGGGGGGGTTGGGCCATTTCTTTCGTCTGTTTCCTTGCGCTACCTCGCAAACGCGGGAGACAGCGACAAAGTATAATAAATAAATATAAATAAAGGTAATGATGAAATATTGATAGAATTCTGGATATTTTGAAGGTTGGAAATAGATTTTTTGCTACATAGGCTTTATGTATCTCCTTTCTGATCTGTCATCGTTGCACTTGTAATTCACGGATCATCAGTTATCTCTTTCAGATGACTATGTATCATTGACTTTGAAATCCTCTTCTTATCCTAAGGCTTGTAGCTGTATAGTTCTTTTAGTTGTTAACCCACATTTATCTTTATCTGTGTAGGTATCCTCTGCATGTAAAGAGCATGTTGCTACTACTGTATTTCACCCACAATGGTTACTTATCTTTTTTACAAAATTTTGTAGTGTATAGTTGCAACTTTGTAACTATTTATCTATCTCTGATGCCCTTTCCCTCCGGAAACTCCCATCAGGGGGGTGGCCTTGATGAAAGAGTCCCCACTTATCCCTGTCCTTGCATTCCTCCCTTGCATACACCATTTCATGCATTCATCCCCCATTTCTCCCCCTCCAATACTCTTCCACTCTTTCCCTATGTCACAGTTGGTCTTCCTGTCAAACCAACCCCTTTGATCATACTATCATACTCTCTCCATGTGAATTCCCCATCTCACATTCTTTCCACATGCCCAAACCACTCAAAGTATTACATTTCACCCTATCTACCACTCCACAATTCATTCCCTTTGCATTCCTTTTCATACCAAATCTCTCCTATACCCCTTGATTACTTTTTTTACTCTGTCTAGCCTTACCACATGCTTATCTCAAATGACATACTTCCACAGTCTGGTTTCTTGACCTCTGTGACTGCAACTTTTTCACACATTTACCAAGTAATTTTGCATCTTAATTTTCACACATTTAGAGTGCTTGTCTTTCACTTTAAAGATGTCTAATGAAATCTCTCTATCTTTCTATATCTCAGTTGCTTGTTTCCCCAAGGAACTCCCATTAAGGGGATAGCCACAGCAAAAGAGTCTCTAGTTATCCCTGTCCTTACATGCCTCCCTTGCGTACACCATTATACATATTCCTCCACTATTTTTCTCCCACCGGTACTCTTCCACTCTGTTTTACAGGTGGTCTTCCTCTCGCATGAGCCCCTATAATTATACTGTTTTACACCTTCCTTGTAAACTCCTTGTCATGCATTCATTCCACATGCCTAAACTATCTCATTCTAAATTATTACTCACCACTCTACTCTGCCACTACCCCACATATCCTTAACACTTCACAGAAAGCATTCCGCTTGACAAATATTGCATACAGATTCTTAGCTTTTGCTAGATACTTTTCCACAGTCAATTTCACCATAAAAATCTGATTCACACATCATCTACCTTTCTAATCTCGTCCATCTACCATGCATTTCTCTTTTTATTCCTATTTCTCATGATGTATCCAGTTTGTAATTCTAAAACTTTTAATAGTCTTTCTTTAAACATTTTTAACATCTAATTCACACATGACTGAATTCCTTCATTTTCTTCAATTTTCTTCACTTCTGAAATTTCAGTCACCCTCCTTTTATACCCTCCTTGCATTCTTTCTGATTCATCGTCTCATTTGCCACCACTTTTACTCCATTCTTCCATACACCCTATCTCCATTTCTTCCTGATCATCATCCTTACAAGAACTGCAAAATGATCAGAGTCTCTGTAAAGAATCCTCTCACAGCTCTTGTATCTTGCAAAGCCTTTCTCAACCCTTTATCCACTACCTCATAGTCTGTCAAACCCTTTTCTTCTCTTCCATCTTATGTTATCCACATATACCTGTGGTTCATCATCACCTGAAAAAAGGTGTTTGCAAGGGATAAACCCTTCTTAACACAGACATCCACGAGATAACCCATTCTCATTTACTTCAGCTCTCCCTATTTACCAACTATTCAGCCAATTTCATCTCATCCCACATTTGCGTTCATATAACGTGTCAAAATCACTTTTATCTCCATCTCAAAACCATTTGTACAGTCGTTCCAGTTTCTCCTGAAATGCTTCATTTCATCCATACCTTGCACAGTCTTCATATTCACAGGTGCATATGCACATACCCTTGCATACTTTATGGTTCGTCTTTCCTTTCACACACACACTATTCTTGATCCATTCCATCCATGCTCTCTAACACCCTCCCATACTCTCAGTGATAGCACAGTTGCGCATCCTTCTTTCCCTCTTCCCTCATAACTTGCATTCATCATTTCCTTTTTCATTCCATGCACCCTGCCCAAGGATATGGGTTACCCCAATTCCTAGCACATCCAAATTATAACTTGAATTTCTCCACATTTCATTTACATTCAGCACCATAACTTTTAGTCACTAATCCCATTTACCCCATGGCATGACTGGTAGTCTCTAGTGATGCTTCTTAGCCATTTGTGCTTCACCCTTGACAGGTCATTGGCTAAGGGCAACTCCAGTGCAGTGCTTCTTAGAGGAATGGGACTTCTAAAGTGTCTGAAAGACTGAAACCCCAGCATATCTCGTGTTTGTATTTAAAGAAAAAACTACAATTGCCTTGATGGAGTTGGGGAATGCTGCCCCTTTCTGTTCTTACACCCTAAGGTGTATTAATGAGGTCACCATGAGGTGGGGTAAGACTTGGATACTCCACAAAACTAGAGTATCCCCTTGAGGCACTGAAATTAAAACTTCTCAGTTTTAAGGTTTTAAGGCAGTACCACAGTAGCAGCACCTCCTAACCTCATTGGTTATGATACTGCCAACACACATATGAAAGATCATTCTAATGGTTACTGTAATCACTTGAAAAGGGAAAGGCAAAACGAGGAATACAATATTGGATTGGTTGCATTGGAATTTGCCAAAATATTGTGATTATTTTTGAAAAGTAAGGAAATACCTTTTTTGCAACTAGACTTAATTCTTAGCTATGTTTATGTGGCTTGTTGAAGTCAGCTTATGTATGACTGTTTAGAATGATTCTGTGAATGGTTCATAAATTGAATATTTCTTATTTTTGATTTTTCATAGGACTGATGGAACTGTGGTACCCATGGGACCAGGTTTGCAGACAGGAATAAACAATCCCAAAGGATATACACTGATGTACAATGAGTACATTGTGTATGATCCTGCTCAAGTGCGCACCAGATTTCTTCTTAAGGTCAAATTCAACTTCAGGTAGATTGTCTTTCATCCCTTAGGATGTGAGGATGGGGAAGAAAGAATGCTACTCTTGTATCTTGCATTTTTTAGAAGGCAACTTTAGAGATCTGGAGTTGGAGGCTGGAAAGTCCCCTGTCCAGTATTTTTTTTCAAAAAAATGCCAAGAAGGAGCCAATTGAGGATTTTTTCACAAAGGATCAGTGATTTGTAGTGCTACCTTGCTGAGGTTGGAAAATGCTAACAGGCATAGAAAAAAAGATTCCTCTATCTCTATACTCTTCCATGGAGAACCCACTTTCTCTTAAAATGTAAGTCACATGAATTGAGAACAGCTGTGATATCCTCATACTGTGAATTATGGTGTGTTGAAATTTGATTATTAATTTTGAAAATGAGATTTTATTTTTTTATATTTTCTTTTAATTTTACTGTTTCTTTTGTATAAGTTTCTAAGAAATTTTTTGTTAAGAGCATTTAAGTGCATGAAAACAAATGTAGAATATGAATAAAGTGTTTGTGAAAGTTGTTTTATCATTACATGCTCCTTGGTAACATACCTAGTAATGTTTTTTCATCCATAGACAGCATTTAAAGCCTAGTCTTGTATTTAAACATGATATTTCTGTGCATTTTAGTGGAAATGAGCTGAGAGGAGCATGTGGTGACAAGATGGAATGAAGGGGTGTATGAGATGTGGTATGGCAGGGAATGAATTGGGGAGTGGTAGAATAGGTGAAACATAATACATGAGGTGGTTTGGGAATGTGGAAAGAATGCAAAACTGGGAGTTTAGGAGAGATTATGATAGTACAAGTAAAGGGGTCGGTGTTAGGGGAAGACCACCTATGGCATGGGCAAATAGGGTGGAGAAATACTAGAGGTGGAGAAATGGTGGAAGAATGTGTGGAATGGAGTATGCGAGGGGGACATGTAAGGACGGGGATAAGTGGAGACTTGCCGTAGCCACCCCATGATGGGAGTTCCTAGAGGGAATGGGCATCAGAGACAGATTTAGTATATTCATACTAACGTTCACTTCCTAAACATTTGTGTGCCCTTATCTTCTGTCAGACTAAATTTTGATGGGACGTCAGATCATTTTGTAGTAGAAGTGAATGTGTAAGTTTGTAATGGTTTTAGAAAAAAAGTAAATGACAAGTTGGCAGGAAGCAGTGAAAATGAGTGAGCATGTTTAAAATAGGCCTTTGTTTAGAGATATTGAAATTGAGCGAATAGTGCATAAGGCAAGACTAGATGAAATAAGTTACGTGGGTGAGGAATGGAAGTTGCTTGGGTATCCATGCTTAAGTGTGCAGGTACAATGTTTAGGGTTAGTATGTATGAGAAAGGGTAGTGACTGGTGGGATGAGAAAGTTAGATTGATATTGAAGAGAAAACTGAGGTGTATGAAAAACACCAGGAGGAAAAGTGCAATGATAAGAGACAAAAGGTCGAAAGGAGAGAGGAGGTTAGAGTATTAAAAAATATTTGATAATGTTTTACGAAGGAGGTGAAGAGTGCAAAGAGAACAAATGGGAGTGAGAATAGGAGGAGCAGATAGGGAAATAACAGGCAAAGAAGAGAACAAGTGGTAAAGTGAGTATTTTGACATGAATGTGCATATTTAGAATGAGGCAGTATGTAGAGTGAAAGAGTGATGATGGTTGGTATAGTGATAAGAGGAATGGTGAAAGCCTTGCATGAGATGAAGTTTAGCAAAACAGAAGAAAAGGATGGCATTGTGGTTAGAGTTAAGTTTCTCAAGTAAGAGGGTGACAGCATTTTCGATAGGTTAGATGATCTTTTCAGTGTGTGTTTGGTCCTGGGTGAGGTGCCTAAGGGCAGATAGAATGTGTACGTAGTGCCCTTGTATAAAGGCAAGCGAAACAAAATTGAATGCTTGAATTACAGAGATGTAAGTGGTAATTGTTCTTGTTAAGAGTATGGGACTGGTGATAAGAGAAAGTAGCAAAATGCACTGATTGTCAGATTAAGGAAGAACAATGCTGCCTAAACATTTGTGAGAAATACTTGCAGAAAGTAGAGGATTTGTATGATTTAGTAACTTTTGGGAGAGTGTGGGAAAGGGGAAAGTTGAGAGTAAATGTAAAGAAAAACAAGGTTACTAGGTTTAACAATGCAGAGGGACAGGTCAGGTGGGGTGTGAGTTTGAATGGAGAAAATTTGGAGGAAGTAGTGTTTCAGTGAATGGAACCATGAAAGTGGAAGTAACTCATGGGTGGGTGAAGGTATGAAGGTTCTGAAACTACTGAAGAATGTGTGGAAAGAAAGGATGTTACCTATGAGGGTGAAGATGGGTATGTTTAAAGGTATAGTAATCTCAATGATGCATGGTTGTGAGGCATAGGTTATATATGAGAATGTTTTGAGGAGGGTGTATGTGTTGGAAATGAAATGTTTGAGGACAGTATGTGGTGAGAGGTGGTTTGATCAAGTAAGTGATGATAATGGTACGAGGTGTGATAACAAGAAGAGTTTTGTGAGAGCTGAAATGATTTGGACTTGTGGATAGAGAGGTGAAGAGGATATGTCAGAAATGGGAGGCCAAATAGGAGATAGAAGCATGAAATGAGAAATGGAAGGATTGAGTAAAGATTTTGAGTGCTCTGGGCTTGAAATTGGAGAGGAGTGAAAGGAATGCACAGGATAGAGTAAATTTGAGTTGTGCGTTATACAGGGGTTGTCATGCTGATAAGTGGATTGAACTAGGGTATGTGAAGCTGGGAAAAACCACAGAGTGGTATGAGTCTTGGTTGTGAATAGGGGTCTATGGTTTTGGTGCATTGTACATGACAGCCATTGTGAGAGAAAATGGCCTTCATTTGTTCTTGATGCTACCTCACCAATATAGGAAATGGCAAGCAGTATAAAAAAATATGAATGCATAGAAGTGCTATGGTAAGATTGATATGCCTAAGGGAAGATGTTGCAGAAGTGGTTTCAGGGTAAAGCTATTAACAGGTAATTAAAGTGAAGAAGTTTTATCAGGATAGTAATCTGTGTAAGTAGGAAAGGAGGAGTTGAGTGGTGTCAGGTGAAAAGTGCAATGAAAGAAATCATGAAGTCCCTTTAGAGCCCTAAGAGATCCTTGATATTAGTTTAACACTCTTTGGTCACTTATACTATAGGTCTGGCTGAAATGAAACAGCTTCCATTTTTGCTGGCTACAGTGACTTCTTGTTCATGGGAGTCTTATTTTGGGGCCCAAGCAATATTTTAGTGCCTTTTTAGGAGACCAAATCTGAGTTGGAAGGATAGAAGGACAATGATTGTGTCTGTTTTGGGCCTGAACATGCATGAGGATGACAGTTGTGTACAGGGGAGAGTGAATTTGACCAATTTAGTATTCAGGGGGTAATGTGCTGTCAGTGGAGTGGACCAGGAAATATGAGGTGGCTGGAGGAAGCTGCTGAAAGGTTGTGGTGCCTGATTGTTGACAGGAGTAATGCCATGTTCGAGATGGACAAATGTGACCCACAGAGAGCTTAGTCAAATCCTGTCGAGAATATTTGCTTCTCCAAAACAAAGCTCTCTGAGGAAGTAAAGTTCATCCTCAACTAGACACTCAGAGAAGCAATTTTTTTTTTTTTTTTTATGTAGAAGGCTTCAGACACCAGAAGTTTTCCTTGAGACTTTTTTAGAGGAAAGAAGAAATTTGTATTTAGAATTTTTGAGGAGGTATGTCATAGCTGGTACGACAGAAAGCTAAGATTAGATAGGTGTTTTGGGGAGACGAGTCCCCAATAGTTTAGCTTCAATGAGACGGCAAATAAGACCATCAATCCTAATAAGAGGAAAATACAATTGTTTTGGACATGTTTGATAAGCAGTTATATATAATGATTACATCATGCTACACTTTTTTTTCTTCATGGTAGAAACCGACTGCAAGCTCATTGATTCTTATCTAATTTTCTTTAAATCCGGAGGATGCCTTTAATCGAAAGTTATGTGGAAAAAAAATCGTGAGATTTAGGAACAGTGGACTATTGGATTGTATGTCGTATCCTACAATTGGCAAACCATCATCATAATACTGGGTTAAATATTCATAAAATTCTGTCATAATCTGGGATAGTGACCACATAACATCATTTTTCTTTTATAGAATTTGCATATGATTGTGTTTTTGATCTATGAAAATGACTCGTTTCAATTTTATGGATTTCTTTCAAGTAGGACTACTGTCTTCCCCATGGAAACTAGAAGATATGGGAAATGATCTACAATTTCGCTACAACTGATAAATGATCTACAATTTCGCTATGACAACTGATAAATGATCTACAATTTCCCTACGACAACTGCTAAATGATCTACAATTTTGCTACGACAACTAATAAATGACCTACAATATTACTACAACATAAATTATCTATAATTCGCTACAACTGATAAATGATCTACAATTTCGCTACGACAACTGATAAATTATCTACAATTTCGCTACAACTGGTAAATGATCTACGATTTCGCTACAACTGATAAATGATTACAATTTCGCTACGACAACTGATAAATGATCTACAATTTTGCTACAACTGATAAATGATCTACAATTTTGCTACAACAGATAAATGATCTACAATTTCGCTACAACTGATAAATGATCTACAATTTCGCTACGACAACTGATACATGATCTACAATTTCGCTACAACTGATAAATGATCTACAATTTCGCTACAACTGATAAATGATATACAATTTTGCTATGACAACTGATAGATGATATACAATTTTGCTACAACAACTGATACATGATCTACAATTTCGCTACAACTGATAAATGATTTACAATTTCGCTACAACTGATAAATGATCTACAATTTTACTACAACAGATAAATGATCTACAATTTAGGTACAACTGATAAATGATCTACAATTTCGCTACAACTGATAAATGATCTACAATTTCCCTACGACAACTGATAAATGATCTACAATTTCGCTGCAACTGAGAAATTATCTACACTCGCTACGACAACTGATAAATGATCTACAATTTCGCTACAACTAATAAATGATCTAATTTCGCTACAACAGATAAATGATCTACAATTTCGCTACAACAGATAAATGATCTACAATTTTGCTACAACAGATAAATGATCTACAATTTAGGTACAACTGATAAATGATCAATTACGCTACAACTGATAAATGATCTAGAATTTTGCTGTGACAACTGATAAATGATCTACAATTTCGCTACAACTGATAAATGATCTACAATTTCACAATGACAACTGATAAATGATCTACAATTTCGCTACGACAACTGATACATGATCTACAATTTCGCTACAATTGATAAATGATCTACAATTTCGCTACAACTGATATATGATCTACAATTTTGCTACAACTGATAAATGATCTACAATTTCACAACGACAACTGATAAGTGATCTACAATTTCGCTACAACTGATAAATGATCTACAATTTCACAACGACAACTGATAAATGATCTACAATTTCGGTACAACAACTGATGTGACCTACAATTTCCCTACGACAACTGATAAATGATCTACAGTTTCGCTACAACTAATAAATGATCTACAATTTCACTACGACAACTGATGAATGATCTAAAATTCTGCTACGACAACTGATAAATCAATTTCGCAATGACAACTGATAAATGATATACAGTTTCATTACGACAACTGATAAATGATTTACAATTTCGCTACGACAACTGATAAATGATCTACAATTTCGCTACGACAACTGATAAATGATCTACAATTTTGCTACTACAACTGATAAATGATCTACAATTTCGCTACAACTGATAAACGATCTACAATTTCCCTACGACAACTGATAAATGATCTACAATTTCGCTGCAACTGATAAATTATCTACACTTTCGCTACGACAACTGATAAATGATCTACAATTTCGCTACAACTAATAAATGATCTAATTTCGCTACAACAGATAAATGATCTACAATTTCGCTACAACAGATAAATGATCTACAATTTCGCTACAACAGATAAATGATCTACAATTTAGTTACAACTGATAAATGATCTACAATTTCGCTATTACAACTGATAAATGATTTACAATTTCGGTACAACTGATAAATGATCTACAATTTCACAACGACAACTGATAAATGATCTACAATTTCGCTACAACTGATAAATGATCTACAATTTCGCTACAACTGATAAATGATCTACAATTTCACAAAGACAACTGATAAATGATCTACAATTTCGCTACAACTGATAAATGATCTACAATTTCGCTATGACAACTGATAAATGATTTACAATTTCGGTACAACTGATAAATGATTACAATTTCACAACGACAACTGACAAATGATCTACAATTTCGCTACAACTGATAAATGATCTACAATTTCGCTACAACTGATAAGTGATCTACAATTTCGCTACAAATGATAAATGATCTACAATTTCGCTACAACTGATAGATGATCTACAGTTTCAGAACGACAACTGATAAATGATCTACAATTTCGCTACAACTGATAAATGATCTACAATTTCGCTATGACAACTGATAAATGATCTACAATTTCGCTACAACTGATAAATGATCTACAATTTCACAACGACAACTGATAAATGATCTACAATTTCGCTACGACAACTGATAAATGATCTACAGTTTCGCTACAACTAATAAATGATCTACAGTTTCAGAACGACAACTGATAAATGATCTACAATTTCGCTACAACTGATAAATGATCTACAATTTCGCTATGACAACTGATAAATGATTACAATTTCACAACGACAACTGACAAATGATCTACAATTTCGCTACAACTGATAAATGATCTACAATTTCGCTACAACTGATAAGTGATCTACAATTTCGCTACAACTGATAAATGATCTACAATTTTGCTACGGCAACTGATAAATGATGAAGGGGAGCAGCTGGGCATGGGTGGTAGTGTTAACATCTTGCATATATACTCTACCATTTTTTTCAAGAGCTGAATTGGAATGAGTAAATAATTTGTAGCAAGTACGTTAATGTAATTAACAATATCAATACAAAATGGAGATTTGGTAGCTAGAGAGAAATAACAAATTAAGTTGCCATTTTTTTTTATGTCTTTATTCGGTAGGTTTGGTTTGTATATGGTGGGTCATGTGGCAAGACATACGAGTCATGTGTGCACGATGGCAGGATATGTGTCACATAAGTGAAGGAAGTGGTGCACTACAGCAGCAGCAGCAGCACGACACATGATGAGGACACAACCATGTTGTAAAGTTATGTTGTCATCTCTGTATGTTTTCATGGAACGTTTGGTGGGAAGTGTATGGAGATGGGTGGATCCACATACCAGACAAAGGTATGTGTTAAAGCTTCACAGTAATTCCCTCAACCTTGCTATGGTCAGCTTAACTAACCGTACATGTTATTGTTCATTTTCAGAAATTGACATGTGTTTGTTCAGTGATAGTCAAATTAAACGATATGTGTCAGTGAGAGAGACATATAATGTTGACTGGAACCATTATGGATGGAGTGGCGAATTCTTGACTATAATGAATTATGAAGCTGTAGTTATAACAAACATGATTTCCATTCAGTTAAAGCCAGTAAATAAACTCGCATACGTGAACCTCTCATTCAGTAGTCTTTTATAAGTCATACATAATTGACTGAAATGATGACGTAAATATGAAGTTGAAATTGCACTTGTTAGCCGAGTATTGATTGTACGTTTGGCAGTTTGTCACTTGATGATCATTTAAGTAGTTGCCACATGTATGGTAGTATCAGTACATTTCCTTTAGAGCCAGTATGGCACTAACTTGGGAATAACAGTGATGACTAATTATAGGATACTATATGGAGAAGTCAGGAAAACTGGCAGTATGACGGATTTGTGGTCTTGCAATGGTTAAAGATGATAGTAAGGAGGACCATGAAGATAGTCTGGGGTTAAGGTGGTTCAAGTAGTGGAAACTCGTATAAAGAAATAAGACAACTTCTGAAAAACCTTGCAGTTTTCTATTGCACCTGACAGATAACTTATTTTCATTGTTAATGTATTTATTTTTCATGGTCTTGTGTTTGCATACTGGGAGGTTTGTGTGGTGTACATTAATGTGTGAACAGATGCCTAGACCCTAAAGCATAAGTGTGTTTGAGCGTACATTCTTTGCCACCTGACAAGATACAGTTGAGGAATACAATATTGGTTTTAATACCAGTTTAGCAGGGCAACATTGATTAATCAATTGAGATGAAGTGCATATTAATGGACTCCTTGCACTTTGAAGAAACACCCTTGAAAGATTATGTGAGGACAGACCAGTATTTTATTCATGGTATCATTAGTACCCTGAAGAGCATCATCTCTTCTGTTGCCTTGTGTTTTGAAATTAAGTTCATTAGACATTATTACCCCTTAGTTTTTCACATAGCTTGTTGAAAACATGAAGGTATCTGTGCCTATCTGTTACTCTATACTGTTTTTATTTCTTCACTTTCCTTCCACCTGAGGAGTTGGAACTTGTGGCCATTGAAAAGCATGATTGGTGGCCTGGAGGAAGGATTTGTTTATGTCTGTTAGTTGTTTTCAGTGTTTTGATGATTTTCATACTTATTCTAGCATCACCTGCAAAGGATGAAACAAAACTATGGCCTTCATATGGATCAGTGCCTGATATGAGGATAACATGGACTGCGAATATGGTTCTGTGGGGAACTGAACTTTTTACTGCCAGTGGAGCAGGTGGAATAGCCTAATTTGCCTTAGTAAGTTATTATCTGTTTCTTGGAGATTGTGACAGCAGTTTTTCCTGTAATTTCTTACTTCCCCAATTTTTTCCTGTGGCAACATGGTTACATTTATGAAAAGCTTTTGTAAATTCTTCACATATCAC
The DNA here is from genome assembly GCF_036320965.1 of Panulirus ornatus. Taxonomy (NCBI): domain Eukaryota; kingdom Metazoa; phylum Arthropoda; class Malacostraca; order Decapoda; family Palinuridae; genus Panulirus; species Panulirus ornatus. The sequence continues at coordinate 12,462,997 of NC_092275.1, read as the reverse complement.
ATCAACAGTTTCTTTGTTTTCCTCTGATTCTACTGTTTTGTTGTAATGGTCAAGCAGCTGAGAGAGGTATGATTTTCCTGCCTTGAAACATGTTCTTGACTATTTAGTGCATTTGATATGTAATTGTCATTCACTTTACATGTAAGGACTCCCACAGAAATTTTGGTATTGCATGAATGCTGATGTTGGCAAATGCTATTGTTCAGTAGTTCTTAGTTCTGCCTCCACTTTCATGGATTGTAGCATTATGAGACACTTTTAGATTTTGGCAATGTTGCTAGAGTCCAGACTTATGTCCAGAGGGCATTTAGTGCTCTAGTGAGTGATTTTTCACAAGTCTCTATGAAGACAGAGTTGCGGGAATTTATTCCTTAGGAAATGTGCTCTGGCATGTTCTCAGTAGCTTTCTTGAATTCCTATGGCATATTGGTGAAATTTAACTATGTTTCACCACAAAACTGGAATTTCAGTTATTATTGTTTTGATTTAAGCAGAATATTGAAAACTATGGTACATTTCACTCCTGATAAAGGTCAGTGAGGTTTTTATAGGTTCCATTGCCTTCTAGAAGTGTTTTAGTAGGTTTCATTGACTTCTAGAGGTGTTTTACCTAATTTTACATAAATTATCTTCCACATTTTATGTTCTTTAGCCTTTTCATTACCATATATACTTTTTTTTTACTTGTGGGTTGAAAAAGAATATGAATCATGCTCTGCTGTTCATATCTCCACATACTATGTTATCATTACAAAGAAAGGTAGTGTGTTTCAAAGTTAGATTTTGGTGCCCTTAAAGTATATATTAAAGAAGAGCAATATACTTAATAAGCACATGTAAAAGATTGATTAGCCTTTAAAGTAAACACTGGATGACTTTGTAAAAGTTTCTTCCATTTTCTGTGTTCTATTATAAAATGAAAAAAATACAGTTAAAAGTAAAGGATTCATATATAGAAAGATAAAATACATAGAGATCTTTTCTTTCTTTCATATGTTTCCTTATCTCTGGAGAAAGAATTTTACCTCCTTATTTCCTGCATGTCTTAGAAGGCAACTAAAGGGAGCAGGAGCAGGGTGCTGGAAACCCTCCTCTTCTTGTATGTCAATTTCTAAAGGGGGAAACAGAAGAATGAGCCAAGCAGGGAGTGCTCATCCTCCTCAGAAGCTCAAGATGGGGTGCCTAAAATAAATTGGAAATGATTTAAGAGTAGAATCAGGGGTTGGTGAAAGGACTAGAGCTAAGGAAGGAGTAGCACCAATCCTGAAGAAGTTGTGGGAGTGTGTGAGTGTAAGGAAGTGAATTCTTGGCTGAAAATTAAATGAAATTGGAAGGTGTGAGATGGATGATTATAAGTGTTTATGCATCTGGCCATGAGAAGAAAGAGCATGAGCAGCTGAGTGAGTATGTCAGCAGTTTTGATGCAGGAGACTGGGTGTTATTGATCAGTGATTTGAATTTGAAGGTAAGTGGTGTGGCAGTTTGTGGGTGGGGTGGGGGGGATTTCTGTATTATGAATGGAAACGGTGAACAGCTTGTGTGCTTAAAAAAGGACTGGTGATTGGGAATACCTGGTATAATGATAGGGACATACACAAGTATACTTATGTGAATAGGAAAGATGGTTAGTGGGCATTTTTGGGTAGCATATTAATTGATAGGCATGTTAAAGAATGACCTTTGGATGTAAATTTGATTAGAAGAGCAGCTGGTAGGATAGCTGATTCCAGATTTGTTGAGGCAAGGGTGAAAGATTTGTTGAGATTTAGGGGAAAGAGGAAACAATATTGATGGTAAGAGGGTAGTGAAAGTAAGGGTACATGGAAAAGAGACTTGTGTGAAGAAATACCTGGAGAGATTGAGTGTAGAATGACAAAAGGTGAAAATAAATGAAGCAAATGGAGTAAAGGAGGAAAGGAAGGTATTTAGGGAAGCATTGCTGGCATGTGAAAGGTGGTAGGTGGGCATATTAGGAAAGGTAGTGGTAACAGGTAGTGGTAAAATGAGGAAATGAAATGAGTGTTTTGAAGGAATGCTGAATGTGTTCGATGAAAGGGTGGCAGATGTAGGGTGGTATATGAAGTGAGAGAGTCATGGACAGTGATTGGAAGAGAGAAGAGATGGTGAAAGCCTTGCATAGGATGAAATGTGGCAATGTGGCTGGAATGGATGGTATTGCTTTTGAATTTATTAATAAAGTGGGTGACTGTGTTGTTTAATTATTTAGGATTTCAGTGTATGTATGGAACTTGGTAAGGTGCCAAAAGATTGGCAGAATGCGTGTATAGTGTATGAAGGTGAGGGGGATAAAGATGAATGTTTGAATTACAGAAGTATAAATTTGTTAAGTGTACCTGGTAAATTGTACGGTAGGGTAGTGATTGAGAGAGTGAAGGCATGTACAGAATAACAGATTAGAGAGGAACAGTGTAGTTTCAGAAATGTTGGCAGATGTGTGGATCAGCTGTTTGCATTGATGAGTGAGTGTGAGAAATACTTAGAGAAACAGATGGATTTCTATGTGGCATTTATGCATTTGGAGAAAGCATATGTAAGGTTGAAGAGGATTTGCTGAAATGGTTTGGACTTATAGATTGAATGAATGAGGAAAGTTTGACAAAGAGATGTGTCAGAAGTGGAGGGAACAAGGAGAATGGGGAGACCAAATTGGGGAGAAGGATAGAGTGAAAAAAGAATTTGAGCAATTGGGTCTGAACATGCAGAAGGGTAAAAGGAATGGATGGGATAGAGCGAATTGGACTGATGCAGTATAGAGGGGTTGATGTGCTGTCATTGGACTGTACCAGGGTATGTGAAGTGTCTGGGTTAAACCATGGAAAGGTCTGTGGAGCTTGGATGTGGATAGGAAGCTGTGGTTTTGTGCAGTGCATGTCAGTTAGAGAATGGATGTGTGTTGATTTGGCCTTTCTTTATCTGTTTCTGGTGCTGTCTTGCTAACATAGTATGAGGTGAAGGTGGAAATGGTGATATAATCATATTTTTTTAGTACGGAGATCTTTAATTTTTTCCCTTTAATGAACATGTTTTTAACTTTTGTAGGACCATAGGTGATGCAAGTTCCTCTTGTTCATAGGTTAGGTTTGGTAAGCTTAGGTTAGGTTAAGCTCATTTGTGTTTTTTGCTTTATTTTTTCAAAACTAACTGAATTTTGAATTCATTTGTGCTTATAAAATTATTTCCTGATGGGATGTGGTTCTCATCAATATAAATCATTTAGTGAAAGTGTGCCAGTGAAGTGCTTCTTCACTAACAATTTTCGTATCATGTAGGGGCACCTTAGATGTATGTGGAGTATCATGTCTCAGTATATTTCTTTACACTTCTTCTATGGTTATGGTATCCCTAGATGTTTACCCTAAGACTGAGTCAACTACTGGTACTATTTTTTTTTTTTATTATACTTTGTCGCTGTCTCCCGCGTTTGCGAGGTAGCGCAAGGAAACAGACGAAAGAAATGGCCCAACCCCCCCCATACACATGTATATACATACGTCCACACACGCAAATATACATACCTACACAGCTTTCCATGGTTTACCCCAGACGCTTCACATGCCTTGATTCAATCCACTGACAGCACGTCAACCCCGGTATACCACATCGCTCCAATTCACTCTATTCCTTGCCCTCCTTTCACCCTCCTGCATGTTCAGGCCCCGATCACACAAAATCTTTTTCACTCCATCTTTCCACCTCCAATTTGGTCTCCCTCTTCTCCTCGTTCCCTCCACCTCCAACACATATATCCTCTTGGTCAATCTTTCCTCACTCATTCTTTCCATGTGCCCAGACCACTTCAAAACACCCTCTTCTGCTCTCTCAACCACGCTCTTTTTATTTCCACACATCGCTCTTACCCTTACGTTACTCACTCGATCAAACCACTTCACACCACACATTGTCCTCAAACATCTCATTTCCAGCACATCCATCCTCCTGCGCACAACTCTATCCATAGCCCACGCCTCGCAACCATACAACATTGTTGGAACCACTATTCCTTCAAACACACCCATTTTTGCTTTCCGAGATAATGTTCTCGACTTCCACACATTCTTCAAGGCCCCCAGAATTTTCGCCCCCTCCCCCACCCTATGATCCACTTCCGCTTCCATGGTTCCATCTGCTGCCAGATCCACTCCCAGATATCTAAAACACTTCACTTCCTCCAGTTTTTCTCCATTCAAACTCACCTCCCAATTGACTTGACCCTCAACCCTACTGTACCTAATAACCTTGCTCTTATTCACATTTACTCTCAACTTTCTTCTTCCACACACTTCACCAAACTCAGTCACCAGCTTCTGTAGTTTCTCACATGAATCAGCCACCATGCAAAATGAAAATATAGGAATATTGTTTTTCATTGTACTTAATTCCTGTGTTAAATTATCAAGATTTGGGAAATTGTTGAACAATTGATGTTATTGAGAAATACATCATCGTTATAGGAGCATTAATCTGAAGCTGTTTGAAGATAACTTTTATCAAGAATATTGTGTAGGGCAGTTTCATTTTTACAGATTAAGGGTTGATCCTGATATTGCCATATTGCAGTTTTAGGTACATTTGACCTTTGAAAAACAGAATATTATGTTTCTGATTTGAATTGTTTTCTTTAACATGATTACAGACATTATAGTTTTATTTCCATTTCAGAATGTGTTCTAACAGACTGACAGAGTCTTCAATGAAGCTTCTAACTGCTGAAGAATCCTCAGTGGAATTTCATGGAGGTTGTAGTCTCCTTGAATCTACTGCGAGGAATCTGTTTCCTTCCTCATCTTGTTTGGCATCGGCAAAAAACAAGTTAGAGGGAGCTGCAACAGCAAGTCCATTAAAAACTGGACTGTCATTCCTTCCAGCTGCCTTATTAATGCAAAAAAATTTTGAAGGAATAGTGTCTAAGGTATAATGCTCTTGAAGTTTATTGGTATCTTACATGGAAGTGTAGTGAGAAAGTTCTAGCTTTATGTATTTTGTTATCCTATAAATAGGGTAGCAACACTAACCCTGGGAATTGAGTGACTGTGCCCTCTGCCTCCTTCATGATTATGGTTGGGGATCCAAACTCTGCAAATTTAATTTCCACCAAAAGAACATGCTTTTGTGTGATGGATCCATCTTATGCAGTTGTCATTGGGAATAAATTGATAGATGGATTATTAGCATTATTATTATTATATTTATATACATATATATATATTTTTTTATTTTTTTATTATACTTTGTCGCTGTCTCCTGCGTTTGCGAGGTAGCGCAAGGAAACAGACGAAAGAAATGGCCCAACCCCCCCCCCCATACACATGTATATACATACGTCCACACACGCAAATATACATACCTACACAGCTTTCCATGGCTTACCCCAGACGCTTCACATGCCCTGCTTCAATCCACTGACAGCACGTCAACCCCGGTATACCACATCGCTCCAATTCACTCTATTCCTTGCCCTCCTTTCACCCTCCTGCATGTTCAGGCCCCGATCACACAAAATCTTTTTCACTCCATCTTTCCACCTCCAGTTTGGTCTCCCTCTTCTCCTTGTTCCCTCCACCTCCGACACATATATCCTCTTGGTCAATCTTTCCTCACTCATCCTCTCCATGTGCCCAAACCACTTCAAAACACCCTTTTCTGCTCTCTCAACCACGCTCTTTTTATTTCCACACATCTCTCTTACCCTTACGTTACTCACTCGATCAAACCACCTCACACCACACATTGTCCTCAAACATCTCATTTCCAGCACATCCATCCTCCTGCGCACATCTCTATCCATAGCCCACGCCTCGCAACCATACAACATTGTTGGAACCACTATTCCTTCAAACATACCCATTTTTGCTTTCCGAGATAATGTTCTCGACTTCCACACATTCTTCAAGGCCCCCAGGATTTTCGCCCCCTCCCCCACCCTATGATCCACTTCCGCTTCCATGGTTCCATCCGCTGCCAGATCCACTCCCAGATATCTAAAACACTTCACTTCCTCCAGTTTTTCTCCATTCAAACTCACCTCCCAATTGACTTGACCCTCAACCCTACTGTACCTAATAACCTTGCTCTTATATATTTTTTTTTTTTTTTTTTTTTTTATACTTTGTCGCTGTCTCCCGCGTTTGCGAGGTAGCGCGAGGAAACAGACGAAAGAAATGGCCCAACCCCCCATACACACGTACATACACACGTCCACACACGCAAATATACATACCTACACAGCTTTCCATGGTTTACCCCAGACGCTTCACATGCCTTGATTCAATCCAGTGACAGCACGTCAGCCCCGGTATACCACATCGCTCCAATTCACTCTGTTCCTTGCCCTCCTTTCACCCTCCTGCATGTTCAGGCCCCGATCACACAAAATCTTTTTCACTCCATCTTTCCACCTCCAATTTGGTCTCCCTCTTCTCCTTGTTCCCTCCACCTCCGACACACACACACATATATATATATATATATATATATATATATATATATATATATATATATATATATATATATTATCCCTGGGGATAGGGGAGAAAGAATACTTCCCACGTATTCCCTGCGTGTCGTAGAAGGCGACTAAAAGGGGAGGGAGTGGGTGGCTGGAAATCCTCCCCTCTCGTTTTTTTTTTAATTTTCCAAAAGAAGGAACAGAGAAGGGGGACAGGTGAGGATTTTCCCTCTAAGGCCCAGTCCTCTGTTCTTAACGCTACCTCGCAAACGCGGGAAATGGCGAATAGTATGAGAAAAAAAAAGAATATATATATATATATATATATATTATATATATATATATATATATATTTTTTTTTTTTTTTTTTTTATACTTTGTCGCTGTCTCCCGCGTTTGCGAGGTAGCGCAAGGAAACAGATGAAAGAAATGGCCCAACCCCCCCCCATACACATGTATATACATACGTCCACACACGCAAATATACATACCTACACAGCTTTCCATGGTTTACCCCAGACGCTTCACATGCCTTGATTCAATCCACTGACAGCACGTCAACCCCGGTATACCACATCACTCCAATTCACTCTATTCCTTGCCCTCCTTTCACCCTCCTGCATGTTCAGGCCCCGATCACACAAAATCTTTTTCACTCCATCTTTCCACCTCCAATTTGGTCTCCCTCTTCTCCTCGTTCCCTCCACCTCCGACACATATATCCTCTTGGTCAATCTTTCCTCACTCATTCTCTCCATGTGCCCAAACCACTTCAAAACACCCTCTTCTGCTCTCTCAACCACGCTCTTTTTATTTCCACACATCTCTCTTACCCTTACGTTACTCACTCGATCAAACCACCTCACACCACACATTGTCCTCAAACATCTCATTTCCAGCACATCCATCCTCCTGCGCACAACTCTATCCATAGCCCACGCCTCGCAACCATACAACATTGTTGGAACCACTATTCCTTCAAACATACCCATTTTTGCTTTCCGAGATAATGTTCTCGACTTCCACACATTCTCAAGGCCCCCAGAATTTTCGCCCCCTCCCCCACCCTATGATCCACTTCCGTTTCCATGGTTCCATCCGCTGCCAGATCCACTCCCAGATATCTAAAACACTTCACTTCCTCCAGTTTTTCTCCATTCAAACTCACCTCCCAATTGACTTGACCCTCAACCCTACTGTACCTAATAACCTTGCTCTTATTCACATTTACTCTTAACTTCTTCTTCCACACACTTTACCAAACTCAGTCACCAGCTTCTGCAGTTTCTCACATGAATCAGCCACCAGCGCTGTATCATCAGCGAACAACAACTGACTCACTTCCGAAGCTCTCTCATCCCCAACAGACTTCATACTTGCCCCTCTTTCCAAAACTCTTGCATTTACCTCCCTAACAACCCCATCCATAAACAAATTAAACAACCATGGAGACATCACACACCCCTGCCGCAAACCTACATTTACTGAGAACCAATCACTTTCCTCTCTTCCTACACGTACACATGCCTTACATCCTCGATAAAAACTTTTCACTGCTTCTGACAACTTTCCTCCCACACCATATATTCTTAATACCTTCCACAGAGCATCTCTATCAACTCTATCATATGCCTTCTCCAGATCCATAAATGCTACATACAAATCCATTTGCTTTTCTAAGTATTTCTCACATACATTCTTCAAAGCAAACACCTGATCCACACATCCTCTACCACTTCTGAAACCACACTGCTCTTCCCCAATCTGATGCTCTGTACATGCCTTCACCCTCTCAATCAGTACCCTCCCATATGATTTACCAGGAATACTCAAGAAACTTATACCTCTGTAATTTGAGCACTCACTCTTATCCCCTTTGCCTTTGTACAATGGCACTATGCATGCATTCCACCAATCCTCAGGCACCTCACCATGAATCATACATACATTAAATAACCTTACCAACCAGTCAACAATACAGTCACCCCCTTTTTTAATAAATTCCACTACAATGCCATCCAAACCTGCTGCTTTGCCGGCTTTCATCTTCCGTAAAGCTTTTACTACCTCTTCTCTATTTACCAAATCATTTTCCCTAACCCTCTCACTTTGCACACCACCTCGACCAAGACACCCCACATCTGCCACTCTATCATCAAACACATTCAACAAACCTTCAAAATACTCACTCCATCTCCTTCTCACATCACCACTACTTGTTATCACCTCCCCATTAGCCCCCTTCACTGAAGTTCCCATTTGCTCCCTTGTCTTACGCACTTTATTTACCTCCTTCCAAAACATCTTTTTATTCTCCCTGAAATTTAATGATAGTCTCTCACCCCAACTCTCATTTGCCCTTTTTTTCACCTCTTGCACCTTTCTCTTGACCTCCTGCCTCTTTCTTTTATACCTTATATATATATATATATATATATATATATATATATATATATATACATTTATATTATTTTATTTTGCTTTGTCTCTGTCTCCTGCGTTTGCGAGGTAGACAAGGAAACAGACGAAAGAAATGGCCCAACCTACCCCCATACACATGTATATACATACACGCCCACACACGCAAATATACATACCTATACATCTCAATGTACACATATATATATACTCACAGACACATACATATATACCCATGCACACAATTCACACTGTCTGCCTTTATTCATTCCCATCGCCACCTCGCCACACATGGAATACCATCCCCCTCCCCCCCCATGTGTGCGAGGTAGCGCTAGGAAAAGACAACAAAGGCCCCATTCGTTCTCACTCAGTCTCTAGCTGTCATGCAATAATGCCCGAAACCACAGCCTCCTTTCCACATCCAGGCCCCACACAACTTTCCATGGTTTACCCCAGATGCTTCACATGCCCTGACTCAATCCACTGACAGCACGTCAACCCCGGTATACCACATCGATCCAATTTACTCTATTCCTTGCCCGCCTTTCACCCTCCTGCATGTTCAGGCCCCGATCACTCAAAATCTTTTTCACTCCATCTTTCCACCTCCAATCTGGTCTCCCACTTCTCCTCGTTCCCTCCACCTCCGACACATATATCCTCTTGGTCAATCTTTCCTCACTCATTCTCTCCAGGTGCCCAAACCATTTCAAAACACCCTCTTCTGCTCTCTCAACCACGCTCTTTTTATTTCCACACATCTCTCTTACCCTTACATTACTTACTCGATCAAACCACCTCACACCACACATTGTCCTCAAACATCTCATTTCCAGCACATCCACCCTCCTGTGCACAACTCTATCCATAGCCCACGCCTCGCAACCATACAACATAGTTGGAACCACTATTCTTTCAAACATACCCATATATATATATATATATATATATATATATATATATATATATATATATATATATATATATATTTTTTTTTTTTGCTTTGTCGCTGTCTCCCGCATTTGCGAGGTAGCGCAAGGAAACAGACGAAGCAATGGCCCAACCCACCCCCATACACATGTATATACATATGTCCACACAGGCAGAATATACATACCTACACAGCTTTCCATGGTTTACCCCAGACGCTTCACATGCCCTGATTCAATCCACTGACAGCACGTCAACCCCGGTATACCACATCGATCCAATTCACTCTATTCCTTGCCCTCCTTTCACCCTCCTGCATGTTCAGGCCCCGATCACACAAAATCTTTTTCACTCCATCTTTCCACCTCCAATTTGGTCTCCCACTTCTCCTCGTTCCCTCCACCTCCGACACATATATCCTCTTGGTCAACCTTTCCTCACTCATTCTCTCCATGTGCCCAAACCATTTCAAAACACCCTCTTCTGCTCTCTCAACCACGCTCTTTTTATTTCCACACATCTCTCTTACCCTTAAGTTACTTACTCGATCAAACCACCTCACACCACACATTGTCCTCAAACATCTCATTTCCAGCACATCCATCCTCCTGCGCACAACTCTATCCATAGCCCACGCCTCGCAACCATACAACATTGTTGGAACCACTATTCCTTCAAACATACCCATTTTTGCTTTCCGACAAAGCACAAAAAAAAAAAAAAAAATATATATATATATATGTATATATATATATATATATGTATATATATATATATATATGAATATATATATATATATATATATATATATATATATATATATATATATATATATATACACACAATGTTATATGGTTGCGAGGTGTGGGCTATAGATAGAGTTGTGCGGAGGAGGGTGGATGTGCTGGAAATGAGATGTTTGAGGACAATATGTGGTGTGAGGTGGTTTGATCGAGTAAGTAATGAAAGGATAAGAGAGATGTGTGGTGGTAAAAGGAGTGTGCTTGAGAGCACAGAAGAGGGTGTTTTGGAATGGTTTGGTTATATGAAGAGAATGAGTGAGGAAAGATGGACCAAGAGGATATATGTGTCAGAGGTGGAGGGAACGAGGAGAAGTGGGAGACCAAATTGGAGGTGGAAAGATGGAGTGAAAAAGATTTTGAGTGATCGGGGCCTGAACATGCAGGAGGGTGAAAGGTGTGCAAGGAATAGAGTGAATTGGAATGATGTGGTATGCCAGGGTTGACATGCTGTCAGTGGATTGAACCAGGGCATGTGAAGCGTCTGGGGTACACCATGGAAAGTTCTGTGGGGCCTAGATGTGGAAAAGGAGCTGTGGTTTCGGTGCATTATTACATGACAGCTAGAGACTGAGTGTGAACGAATGTGGCCTCTGCTGTCTTTTTTCTAGCACTACCTCACACACATGACGGGGAAGAGGGTTGTTATTTCATGTGTGGCGGGGTGGCGATGGGAATGAATAAAGGCAGACAGTATGAATTATGTACATGTGTATATATGTATATGTCTGTGTGTGTGTATATATATATATATATATATATATATATATATATATATATATATATATATATATATTTTTTTTTTTTTTTTTTTTTCATACTATTCGCTATTTCCCGCAATAGCGAGGTAGCGTTAAGAACAGAGGACTGGGCCTTTGAGGGAATATCCTCACCTGGACCTCTCCTCTGTTCCTTCTTTTGGAAAAAAAAAAAAAAAAAAAAAAAAAAAAAAAAAAAAAAAAAAAAAAAAAAAAAAAAAAAAAACGAGAGGGGAGGATTTCCAGCCCCCCGCTCCCTTCCCTTTTAGTCGCCTTCTACGACACGCAGGGAATACGTGGGAAGTATTCTTTCTCCCCTATCCCCAGGGAATATATATATATATATATATATATATATATATATCCCTGGGGATAGGGGATTAAGAATACTTCCCACGTATTCCCTGCGTGTCGTAGAAGGCGACTAAAAGGGGAGGGAGCGGGGGGCTGGAAATCCTCCCCTCTCGGTTTTTTTTTTTTTTTTTTTTTTTTTTTTTTTTTTTTTTTTTTTTTTTTTTTTTTTTCCACAGGGAATATATATATATATATATATATATATATATATATCCCTGGGGATAGGGGATTAAGAATACTTCCCACGTATTCCCTGCGTGTCGTAGAAGGCGACTAAAAGGGGAGGGAGCGGGGGGCTGGAAATCCTCCCCTCTCGGTTTTTTTTTTTTTTTTTTTTTTTTTTTTTTTTTTTTTTTTCCAAAAGAAGGAACAGAGAATTGTGCCAGGTGAGGGTATTCCCTCAAAGGCCCTGTCCTCTGTTCTTAACGCTACCTCGCTAATGCGGGAAATGGCGAATGGTTTGAAAGAAAGAAAGAAATATATATATATGTATACATTGAGATGTATAGATATGTATATATGCGTTTGTTGACGTGTATGTATATACATGTGTATGTGGTTGGGTGGGTAATTCTTTCGTCTGTTTCGTTGCGCTACCTCACTAATGTGGGAGACAGCGACAAAGCAAAATCGATAAATAAATATATAAAATAATAGATGAATAGTACCATATATATTTTTGCTTTTTCTTATGTTTTTGCTATTTCTTGTTAGTCTGTGACAATAAAAAATGAACATGGGGGCAGTTATAGTTGACCTTTAGCACTTGAAATAATGGTGGTGCACACATGCTGTATTGAATTTAGCACACCTACTGTGAAGGTTGCATCTTGACAGTGAATATAGAGCAAGACAGATCACAAAATCAAATAGCCAGTAACAGAGCTACTTATCTGTGTATTAACCCGGTATACCACGTCATTCCAATTCATTCTGTTCTTTGCACGCCTTTCACCCTCCTGCATGTTCAGGCACCAATCGCTCAGAATCTTTTTCACTCCATCCTTCCACCTCCAATTTGGTCCACCACTTCTTGTTTCCTCCACCTCTGACACATATATCCTCTTTGTCAATCTTTCCTCACTCATTCTTTCCATGTGACCAAACCATTTCAATATGCCCTCTTCTGCTCTCTCAACCAAACTCTTTTTATTACCACACATCTCTCTTACCCTTTCATTACTTGCTTGATCAAACCACTTAACACCACATATTGTCCTCAGATATCTCATTTCCAACACATCCACCCTCCTCCGCACAACCCTATCTATAGCCCATGCCTCGCAACCTTATAATATTGTTGGAACCACTGTTCCTTCAAACATACCCATTTTTGCTCTCTGAGATAATGTTCTTGCCTTCCACACATTCTTCAATGCTCTCAGAACCTTCTCCCCCCTCCCCACTCTGTGACTCACTTCTGCTTCCATAGTTCCTTCCACTGCTAAATTCACTCCCAGATATCTAAAACACTTCACCTCCTCCAGTTTTTCGCCATTCAAATTTACCTCCCAATTAACTTGTCCCTCAACCCTACTGAACCTAATAAACTTGCTCTTATTCACATTTACTCTCCGCTTTCTTCTTTCACACACTTTGCCAAACTCAGTCACCAACTTCTGCAGTTTCTTACCCGAATCAGCCACCAGCGCTGAATCATCAGCGAACAACAACTGACTCACATTCCAAGCCCTCTCATCAACAACAGATTGCATACTTGCCCCATTCTCCAAAACTCTTTCATTCACCTCCCTAACAACCCCATCCATAAACAAATTAAACAACCAGGAGATATCACGCACCCATGCCACAAACCTACATTCACTAGGAACCAATCACTTTTGTCTCTTCCTACTCGTACACGTGCATTGCATCCTCGAGAAAACTTTTCGCTGCTTCTAGCAATTTACCTCCCACACCATATACTTGAAATACCTTCCACAGAGCATCCCTATCAACTCTTATCATATGTCTTCTCCAGATCAATAAATGCTACATACAAATCCATTTGTTTTTCTAAATATTTCTCGCATACATTCTTCAAAGCAAACACCTGATCCACACAGCTACCACTTCTGAAACCACACTGCTCTTCCCCAATCTGATGCTCTGTACATGCCTTTACCCTCTCAATCAATACCCTCCTATATAATTTCCCAGGAATACTCAACAAACTTATACCTCTGTATTTTGAACACTCACCTTTATCCCGTTTGCCTTTGTACAGTGGCACTATGCATGCATTCCACCAGTCCTCAGGCACTTCACCATGAACCATGATAATAGTGATAATGATAATGATAATATATTTTCATACATATTCACCATTTCCCACATTAGTGAGGTAATGTCAAGAACAGATCACTGAGCCTTAAAGGGAAAAATCCTCACTTGGTGCCTTTCTCTGTTCTTTCTTTTGGAAGGTAATACAGGAAAGGAGGATTTGCAGCCACCCTTTCCTGCCCCTTTTAGTTGCCTTGTACAACATATAGAGAATTCATGGATAGTATTCTTTCTTCCATACATTCAGGGATAATTTACATATGTGTCAGAAGTGGAGGGAACAAGGAGAATGGGGAGACCAAATTGGAGATGGAAGGATGGAGTGAAAAAGATTTCAAGTGACTGGGCCTGAACATGCTGGAGGGTAAGGGGTGTACACAAAGTAGAGTAAATTGGAACGATGTGGTGTGCTAGGGTCATTGTGCTGTCATGACCAGGGCATTCATTTGCCTTTGTTGTCACATTTACCATTATGAAAAGTGAAATTATAGGGTTACTTATTGCTTAATAACACATTTATGTTCATGATAAATTAATTTGGAATACTCTTCATATCCATGCATTAGCTGATTTATTAATTTTTTCATGCTCAGGGTTCATCAAAGAAGGAAAAAGTACGTCCATTCACAGTATCCATTGAAGGTAACATTGGTAGTGGAAAATCTACTTTTCTTCAGTATTTCTCATCTGTACCAGGAGTTGCTACATACCAGGTAGAATATATTAGTATGGTTATTTTCTATTGTTTTATGTAAGATTTTATGTATCTAGAAGTTGATTCATATGGAAAGATTTTGAACTCTAGAATGCTAGCAGTATTTCAGTTGAATGCCAGTTTGTAGGCTGTAGTGACAGCTGATCACTCAATATCTTCTATATGATTGATTAATTGATTTAAGAAAGTAAGGTAATTTTTCAAAAATTGAAATCCCTGAAAAACTGTACTTGTACAGTTATGTTATTAAGGCATGAAACTATTATTCATCAGCAGTATATATATATATTCAGATCTTAATACTTCAGTATGATTAAGGTGTTCTTTTGTTCCTTTGCCCTTTTTGTTTTTTCCATTGGCTTTTCCTTAAGATCCCACCTCCATGAGGTGGCTGTGATGTCATATGCTCATGGGGCTTTATCTAGAGGTGAGAAATGTTGGTTTTGAAGTATGAAGAAATTTTTTTTTTTTCTTATAGAGGCAGTACCTTATGAACAACCATTTATTTTACCATTCCATCCTCTTGTACCATTTACAAAAAGTCTTTGGCGTAGGCTGTAGAGAATAGTGAGTGATGAGGTTTTGTGTTGAGGAGGCACCACCTTACTACCATGCGAATACATTATGGGCCTAGGTTCTTGCACCGTTGGTGATATGTCTGTGAATGTACTTTATCTGGCCTTATGAATATTATGGTTGTCAAAGCTAGCAGATACAACTTATTTTGGGGTTATGATGGATCTTTATAAACCCCAAGTGATCAAGTGCTCTTGCTAATACTCACAGGACTATGTCTTTTTGTGAATGGTTTTTCTCCTGGTTGTGTATCATGGTAGATACTTAAGGATTGCTCGTGAATGGTTTTTCTCCTGCTTGTGTATCATGGTAGATACTTAAGGATTGCTCTGTCCTACTTTGTCATTCATCATTCTGTGTGATTAAGTTCATTTGTAGAAGGGTTTAATCTGGAACTTTACTTGGCACATCACTTGAAGAAAACCCAACCTTTAGCCTTATCCCACAGGGCCCTTATCTCAGAAAAAAAGAACATGCTCAGACCAAACCATTTGCCAGTGGAGGTCATAGAATTAATCCAAGCTAAACAACATAAACCCACCTAATTACTAAAAAGCTAACAGCACACTGGCACTCCTTCATGAACATTATGATGAACACTATGAACATTTAAACCAAAATCAGTCAGCTGTGGTGAGTGTTAAGGAAAATCCACAGTTTCTGAACCACCAGCCTTCACACATGAAGCATTTGTAGCCCAAATCAGTAACATCCCATTTCTAAAAGAATGCATATACATATCCATTAAACAGTACTTAGAAATCAGCCACAAACCTCTAAACAGGTTCATGCAAAATCAACCCAGAAACAATGTTCACCCACCTTTCAATCCCACTGACACTTTTAACTAGGTATTTTCTTGTCCTTTCATACTTGTTTACTGTTTCCCACATTAACAAAGTAACCCTAGGAACAGACGAAGATAGGCCACATCTTCTCACATCCATTCTTTAGCTGTCTTGTGTAATGCACTGAAATGACAACTCCCTATCTACAACCAGGCCTCATAGACCTCTCCATGGTTTAAAAAAAAAAAAAAGAGAGAGAAAACACTCCTAGAGGCTCTAACAACACATCAGCCTTACACATAAAAGTCTTTGGATTAGCTGCAGTCCAAGTGTTTAAGATGTATTCAACCAATCCTGGATTCTCAACAGAATCACAATCAGTTTTAAACTTGAAAGATGGGTCCCATACTAAAACCCTTCAAACCTCCCAGCTCCCCTTCCAACTGTCCTGTATCACTTCTCTGTTCAGTATTCATAGTTCTTGAGAACTGATCCACTGCAGAATCTAACAGTATTTTTTTTTTACTCCCACCTATACAGCATGGGTTAAACCCCATTATTCTGCCACCACACTGACCACATTTCTACGATTTAGTGTGCTCAGCACTTGGTCCTTTGTATAGCTGGCACTAAAAATGTGCTGATGTATGTAAATTTGGCACTGATATCTGCTGATGTGGGCAGTATTGGCAGTTATGTGCTGATTAGATATATTTAGAATAGATGTACTGATGTAGGCACAGCCATCACACACGTGCTGATGTGGTATTGCTGGTTGCTAGGGTAGTAGCTTTTAAAAGTGCTTAGATAGAGGGCTGGGTACAGCAGATGGGTGAAATTGAATTGTCAAAAGCCTTCTTGTTTAGGGTTAGATGGCTGCAGGTGGCATGATGGGCTGTAACTAAGCTAGCACTAGAGATAGATGCTTGTAGGGTGTTGATAGAGGTATAACAGCACCATTGATGGGTGTTGATATACCTGAACCAGGCTGGTTCTGTTAGAAAACAGTAGATAGAAGGATTTGAATAAGCTCACATAATTGGTGGAAGCTAACATGTCCAAATCATGTACACCATGCATGGGTATTGATGTTACTTTTTACTTTGTATGGTAAGCAACAGTGTTTGATATGTACAAATTGATAGTTACATGATTATTTTGTGACCCACATAATCCCAAGTTACTGGCTTTGAAATATATTCAGATACATTTGATATCTTAGGAAGCTAGCAATAGAGAGTTAGTATGACTTCCAACATGCACTTTAGTGAACAAATAAACTAGAGAAAACTCCTCCCTTAATGTTTGGCCCACTGTCGGAGATGGATGAACTACTGTATTTTAGATCAGTGTATGGCTTTGTATGCTGCACAAAGTGTCCTTGCATAAGAGACATATCAGTATGAGGTAATCATTGTCACTTAAAATGTGACATTAGGGAAGTAGGTAAAATTTTTGTCTGATTGGGTGTCTTGATGTGATATATTGCATTAGAGTTTGTCATGCGGGTATGCCAAACCTCCCTAGACATAAGAACAGTGGTTTTTACAAATATGTGTTTATCCTTTCTAAAACTGGGGTATTTGTACAAAAGAATCTCCTGCATCTGAACTGGACTTTTAAAGGGGTTGCTAGAATGTCCTGTAAAGCACCTTGTAATATTTTTTTTTTTTTTTTTTTTTTTTTTTATACTTTGTCGCTGTCTCCCGCGTTTGCGAGGTAGCGCAAGGAAACAGACGAAAGAAATGGCCCAACCCCCCCCCATACACATGTATATACATATGTCCACACTCGCAAATATACATACCTACACAGCTTTCCATGGTTTACCCCAGACGCTTCACATGCCTTGATTCAATCCACTGACAGCACGTCAGCCCCGGTATACCAAATCGCTCCAATTCACTCTGTTCCTTGCCCTCCTTTCACCCTCCTGCATGTTCAGGCCCCGATCACACAAAATCTTTTTCACTCCATCTTTCCACCTCCAATTTGGTCTCCCTCTACTCCTTGTTCCCTCCACCTCCGACACATATATCCTCTTGGTCAATCTTTCCTCACTCATTCTCTCCATGTGCCCAAACCACTTCAAAACACCCTCTTCTGCTCTCTCAACCACGCTCTTTTTATTTCCACACATCTCTCTTACCCTTACGTTACTCACTCGATCAAACCACCTCACACCACACATTGTCCTCAAACATCTCATTTCCAGCACATCCATCCTCCTGCGCACAACTCTATCCATAGCCCACGCCTCGCAACCATACAACATTGTTGGAACCACTATTCCTTCAAACATACCCATTTTTGCTTTCCGAGATAATGTTCTCGACTTCCACACATTCTTCAAGGCCCCCAGAATTTTCACCCCCTCCCCCACCCTATGATCCACTTCCGCTTCCATGGTTCCATCCGCTGCCAGATCCACTCCCAGATATCTAAAACACTTCACTTCCTCCAGTTTTTCTCCATTCAAACTCACCTCCCAATTGACTTGACCCTCAACCCTACTGTACCTAATAACCTTGCTCTTATTCACATTTACTCTTAACTTTCTTCTTCCACACACTTTACCAAACTCAGTCACCAGCTTCTGTAGTTTCACACATGAATCAGCCACCAGCGCTGTGTCATCAGCGAACAACAACTGACTCACTTCCCAAGCTCTCTCATCCCCAACAGACTTCATACTTGCCCCTCTTTCCAAAACTCTTGCATTTACCTCCCTAACAACCCCATCCATAAACAAATTAAACAACCATGATTTTTTTATTATTAATTGTATATTGTCTTTAGGAAATGACTAATGCATTTGATTAAAAGCTAAACCGTTTTGTGAAAAACCTTTATTCCAGGAACCTGTCCATTTGTGGACAAATTTTGAAGGTCACAATCTCTTGGGAAAACTATATGAGGACCCTGAACGTTGGAGCTTCTTGTTCCAGTCATATGTCCAGCTCACTCGCCTTAACATTCATCTTCAACAAAGCAGTAGCCCTGTCAGATTGATTGAAAGATCACTTCAGAATAACAGGTAATATTTGAAACTAGTATAGTAATTACTCATTGCTTGCTGGCTTTAGGAAGCATTACAGAATATTTTAAGGTTGATATTGGAGTTAAAGACATCTTTCAATACATTTTATTACAGTTCTGAAACAAAAGGGTTTTGGCCTGGAAAACACCCTGCTGTATCAGCATGTTTGGCCATTTTCCTTCAAAAATTGTTTTAGGCCCATTAAATTTTGTTATTAAGTATTGCAATGATTTTTTGTCTTCACCCACGCTTGGACTGCTAGCTTTCTGACCATAAACATACAGTTTCTTATTGTCACACAAAACAAATGACAACTCGCATATGACTCATTGTTCGTAACTCTAGATTTTCCTGCAGTGAGTGCTATGCGCTAAGTCTGCCTTTTGGCAAATAGGTAGGATTAGTAGATAGTAGTAGGTAGGAACATTAGGCAGGAGCATTAGGTAGAAGTTGTTGGTAGGAACTTCAGGTGGTAGAATTAGGTAAAAGTAGTAGGTTGGAACATTAGGCTGGAACTTTAGGTAGAAGCAGTTGGTAGGAGCATTAGATAGGAGCCTTTGAAAACTGCACTTGCTTTGCCCTCTGTCAGTGGCTTATTAAGGGTGAGGCATTAAAGGCTAAGAAGCCTTGGCCACCCCTTTGAGAGAGTTTCCAGAAGGAAAGGGGGGTTATAGAAACAGACAGACAGATAAATAGCAGTAATTAAAATTTTTTTTATCACTACCTGTTGGGCCTGGGAAGCATTATAGAACATTTTAGGCAAATACTTAAAGAAGCCTTTCTTTTGGTAGTATGTTGTTGACTGAGGAATGTTAAAGTGGTGTCTGGAACTGTCCTACATCCTCCATGGTAGGATTGTTGGTCTTGCTCTCAGTCTCATCAAAATCGGACTGCTGGTCTACTCCTTCCATCTTCTTCTTACAAGCACCATACACCTACTCAAACCTCACTTATTTTCTGCTCATAACTTCTCTTGCTATCTGTTTGCACAATCATTTTTAAATGCAATCATGATATAGCCCAGCAAACCTATGGCCCCCATTTCCCGGCAACATGCCGAGTTCCTGCCTGACTCTACTGCCAATGTGAGGGAGGGCTCATACTGCTGTAAAACTGGGCCTTCCCATGATCTTTCCCTGTCTAATAAGGCTACCTCTTTGGTATCGACTATACCAACATTCATGGTCTCACTAGTAACTTCTCTTCTCTTAAACACAATCTTTCGAGTACCTCTCCTTATGTCTTATTTCTCTTAGATACCCAGTTGTCTGTTGATGTTCTCATTAGTTCCTTTTCCATATCCAGTTTTAATTTCCACTCATGATTCTTCACTTATTCCAACAACACACCAATGCATGCCTCAAGGACCTCAAGTACCCAAATTTTCATGTTCTTTGACTTAAGATCTGCCTTCCAATTTTCACACTTTTCCTTCATTTTGCCTACTGCTCTTGTGTAAACTTCTGCCATGAGACTGTGGCATCCTCTCCTGCAAGCTGAGATTCTCTAGTTCGGGGATTTCAGTGTTCATCTTAGGGAATGTTCGAACTCCTCCCATACAGAAGTTGGGGGGGATTGGAGCTCTCATGTCTCCATTCCTGTTGATCTAGAGCAAATTATCTCCCACTTCACCCATAGTCCTGACTGCTGTAATCACTCCCCTAATATTTGGGATCTGTTTTTCACATCTAATCCTTTGCATATGAATACAGTGTCATCCCTGATTGGTTCAACTGACCACACTCTCATAAATGTATCTATTTTAATGGCACCTCCCCCTCCAGCAGCACCATTCACATATGAATATTGGCACCTCATCAAAGTTGACTGGAATAACTTATGAAAATTCTTTTCTGAGTCTTTTAGGGTAAATTACTGTTTCATATGTGGTGATGCTTCTGATTCTGCCAAATGTATAGCAGAGGCTGTCATCGTGGGAATGGGAGCATTTATCCCTTCTTCCATTAAGACGACCTCTTCTTCCAATCCATGGTTTAACTGTTTATGTTCTGAGGCTATTCATGCATATCAGGCTTGGAAAAACTCTCCTTCCTTTGACTCACACTCAACATTCATCAAGCATGTAATCATTGCAAGAGCGTTATTGGTGAAGCAAAATGTTTCTTTGTTGAGGGGAAATGCGATAACCAGTGATAGTTCTTTCTGGTTTTTAGCCATGGGAATTACTAACAACTTGTGTCACTCTACCTTCCTTCACATTTTTTGGTCTAATTGTACCATAGCTGTCTAACTTATAAACAAAGGAACTCTCATTAATTCCCGTTAATTCTACCTTGTATGACTAAAATTCCTTCACCCCCTGATGCTCATCTGACAAATCCTGTGCCCTTTCCCATAATCTTTTCTCAAGCTGTCTGAAAGGTGCTTCTCTCTCTGAACACAATCAAGGCTTATTTATGGACCTGATGACATCCTTCCCCATTTACTGAATGAGTATGCCCCTGAACTTGCACTTGTGCTTGCTCTTCTGTTCCATTTTTATTTAAAGACCAGGGGCCGTATGCAGAAAACTTCTTAGATTTTTGCTTATTTTTATGCTTAGCTGAGCAAGTGACTTAAGTGCCATACAGAAAAGGACTAAGCATAATGCTTCACAAAGTTTAAGCATAAGATTAAAGAAGTATGAAATGCAACTGTTGTCACTGAATGGCGACTGTCATCGATCTGAACCATAAACTCGTCCATGAGAGATGCGGTTTCTTCTCAGACCTACAATAACCAAGCTATTATTACAACATCATCTTTCCTCATAATAATGGCTTATGCTGCATCCATGAGAAAGAGAAATTCAAACTAGACTGAGGACGAAACCTTATTGTGTTTGTACGTCCTATACCTAAGAAGGGTGGCCCTTCTGACTACCACCATGTTGCTTTGACATCTACCATTTCCAAAGTCTTTGAATCCCTCCTCAATTCCTATATCCTCAGACATTTTGAATCTCGTAGTTTTCTCTCTGATCGCCAGTATGGCTTCCATAAAGTGAGATCCACTGGTGATACTCTTTCCTATTTTAGTAATGTCTGGTTATCATTCCTGAAAGATTTGAGAGAATCGTATGTAGTTGCCCTTGATATATCCAAAGCTTTTGACAGGATGTAGCTTCAGGGTCTCATCTCTAAGCTCCCTTCTTTTGGCTGCCCTCCTTCACTTTGCTCCCTCATATCTAGCCTCCTTTGTGGCTGGTCTATCTCTGTTGATATGTCAGCCTTTCCCCCTTTCCCCAACAGCAGTGTCTCTCAGGTTCTTTCCTGTCTCCTGCACTTTTTTATCCTTTTTATCAATTTCCTTTCTTCCACAAATAACTCAGTGCATTCTTATGCTGATGACTCAACACTGAATTCCTCCTTATCATTCATTTCTCTTCCTCCTTCTCTCACTCAGTTTGCATCATGGCTTGACAACTTCAGTAAACTGACTTGGAAAGGGTATCTCAGTGAGATAGATGAAATCTGGTGAAGTTTATTGCCTCCAAGACCCAGTTTCTGCCCGTCTCCATTGAAAGTTCCTTTTAGCTTTCCTCTCTGACATTTCTGTAATTCATTGACTCTTCCTCTTTTCTGGACAGAGTTGAATTGAAAGCGATCATACTGATAAACTATCTCAGGCTAACTTCTAAGCTTGACCTGCTTGCCTTATTTTGCAATGTTGGCCCCCTTTCCCTCTTCTGTAGGTATTACTCTGGTGTTTTCTCCCAACAGCTAGCTACTTGTGTGTCACCACCACTAGCTAGACCATGAAATACTCGGCAAGCTGCTGCATCACGTAATTACTTTTTGGCCATTGCCAACTCAAGGGTTGGCTGTTTTGAATATTGTTTCTTTCCTTACACCTCAAAGCTTTGGAAGTTTCTACCGTCTCATGTCTTTCCTGACACCCATGACTTGGCACATTTTAAAAGACAGGTTATTCACTTCCTCTAGAATTCATTGATACTTTCCTTTTTGAATTCATACTTTCCTTTTCCCTTCCATTAACTTCTCTGTATTTCATTTGAGGCCCAGCCTTGATATGGACTTTTGTCTGTGACTGGAGCCTCTAAGTGTAAAAAAATGTAAATTATATTCTAGTTCTTAAAAAAAAAAATAATTTTTTTAATTTTTTCCAAGGTCTCAGTATAGATTATATTTTTCATGCTGAATAAGGTTATGGTAGCCAGATGTTTTGAGACTACTAATGAGTTCAGCAATTAAACTGTGAAATAATTGTTTATGGGTAATAGTTAGTAGGTAGCAAAAACTAGGAAGGTATATTACCAGCACTTCCGCATGGGTAACAGGTGGGTTAGTGATAGTTGCATGGTGAGCCAGCACTTCATTGGTAGTCAAGTTCCACTCCTTTGACCCTGGTAACTATCTTATTTTTCTGCCTCACCTACATGTGGACTGCTGGTATTCTGTCCACAATCATACAACACAGCACAACACTTGACACTTAAAACAGCTCATTCTTTGTAAGTCTAGATTTCTTGTGATGAGTGGTATGTGCTAGCCCTGACTTTTGGCAAAATGGTAGGAGCAATTGATAGAAGTTGTGGTTAGAAACATTTAGGTAGAAGCATTAGGTAGAAGAAGTAGGGAAGAACATGAAGTAGCCAGTAGGAACACTAAGTAAGAGCTTTTGCAAATGCTGTGCTAGACTGGCTCTCTGCCAGTGGCCTGTTACAGTTGAGGCACTAAAGGCTAAGAAGCTGCACTGAAGTTCACTAATTATGGAGACTCTGGTGCCATGGCCACCCCCTTGAGGGAGTTCTTGAAGGGAACAGGCATCAGAGATATAGATAGATGGATATTCATAATTTTTCACTTCGTCATGGTACTAGGAAGCATTATAGAACATTTTAGGTTGGTATACAAGATAAAGGTGCCTTTTGGTGTATTATATTCCATGTCTGAAGCAAAAACATTTTTGATAATTTGAGTTGTATTCTAGTGATGAAAAAAAATGATTTTCAAAAATTCTATTTTCTTCAGTCTCAGTATGGATCGTATTTTTCATGCTGAATAGTTACAGAAGCTAGATGTTTGGGGACCATTGAGTTCACCAAATAAACTGTGAAATAATTATTGTTTATTCATAGTTATTCACTACCTCTTAGTCCTAGAAAGTATTATAGAATATTTTTTTTTTTTGTCGCTGTCTCCCGCGTTTGCGAGGTAGCGCAAGGAAACAGACGAAAGAAATGGCCCAACCCACCCCCATACGCATGTATATACATACGTCCACACACGCAAATATACATACCTTCACAGCTTTCCATGGTTTACCCCAGACGCTTCACATGCCCTGATTCAATCCACTGACAGCACGTCAACCCCGGTATACCACATCAATCCAATTCACTCTATTCCTTGCCCTCCTTTCACCCTCCTGCATGTTCAGGCCCCGATCACACAAAATCTTTTTCACTCCATCATCTTACCACCTCCAATTTGGTCTCCCACTTCTCCTCGTTCTCTCCACCTCCGACACATATATCCTCTTGGTCAATCTTTCCTCACTCATTCTCTCCATGTGCCCAAACCATTTCAAAACACCCTCTTCTGCTCTCTCAACCACGCTCTTTTTATTTCCACACATCTCTCTTACCCTTATGTTACTTACTCGATCAAACCACCTCACACCACACATTGTCCTCAAACATCTCATTTCCAGCACATCCATCCTCCTGCGCACAACTCTATCCATAGCCCACGCCTCACAACCATACAACATTGTTGGAACTACTATTCCTTCAAACATACCCATTTTTGCTTTCCGAGATAATGTTCTCGACTTCCACACATTCTTCGAGGCTCCCAGAATTTTCGCCCCCTCCCCCACCCTATGATCCACTTCCGCTTCCATGGTTCCATCCGCTGCCAGATCCACTCCCAGATATCTAAAACACTTTACTTCCTCCAGTTTTTCTCCTTTCAAACTTACCTCCCAATTGACTTGACCCTCAACCCTACTGTACCTAATAACCTTGCTCTTATTCACATTTACTCTTAACTTTCTTCTTTCACACACTTTACCAAACTCAGTCACCAGCTTCTGCAGTTTCTCACATGAATCAGCCACCAGCGCTGTATCATCAGCAAACAACAACTGACTCACTTCCCAATCTCTCTCATCCCCAACAGACTTCATACTTACCCCTCTTTCCAAAACTCTTGCATTCACCTCCCTAACAACCCCATCCATAAACAAATTAAACAAATATTTTAGGTTGGTATATAAGATAAAGGTGCCTTTTAATGTATTATATTCCAATCCTGAAACAAAAACCTTTTTGATAATTATCTTTAAAAATTTTCTTTACTTCAGAATCGTAGCAAATGTTATACGTTTCATGTTAGATAAGATTATCAGGTGCAGGTGTTTTGGGAGCATTAGGTTCAGCAATTGAAATATGAAGTAATTAAATCAGTACTATATTTCACGATTGTTTGCCACCTGTTGGCTCTAGGATACTTTATAGCATATTCAAGGTTGTTTTTTAAGGTCAGAGAGCCTGTATGTTATATTCCAATTTTGGAATATAAAGTTTTTCGGCCTGAAAAATACCCAGTGTATTTAATTAGTTTAGCTTTTTTTCAGTTTTTGAAAAGGCTTGATATACAGTATTGTGAATATTTGCACAAAAAGAAAAGAAAAAGTATGTTGTGTATTAAATGAATGAGTTAAATAAATTAATTAATTATCTTGTGCATTTCCTTTGAGTTGTATTATGATTGTTAAATTCTGGAATCAAGTTTTGCAGTAATTGAATGCTCAGTATTAGCAATTGTTCTTTGCATTATGGTTGTAAGAAGTACTTTAAAGTCAGTATATATGATATTTAAAATAGACAAAAGTCTTCTTTATATATTATTATTTTCATGGAATTTTTTTTTTCATATCCTGCAGTTATGACCAGTTTCTTCAAAAGATTAAATTTTCTTTAGAATCCAGCATAGGTTTCTTTTCCTGTTTCATGCCTTAGTACTACACGCCTGGGTATAGGGAGGGTTGGTGACAGCTGCATTGTTAGCCAGCAGTTTAACCACTGGTTGCCATGTTGCACTTCTTTGATGTGGGGAGCTCTTTTATTTCTGAAATCTTACCCACACATGGATTGCTGGCATTTTGTACACAAACATTCAGTCTCTCCTTGTTACACACTACACTTGACAACACTTAACTCACACAACTCTATTCGTACCAGGATTTTCCTGCAGTGAGCACTGTGTGCTTGCCCTAACCTTGCCTTTTGGCAAAATGTTGAGAGCAATAGATGCAAGGAGAAGGTAGAAATAATAGACTGGAGCAATAGGTAGAAACATAGGGTAGAAGTAATAGATGGGGTAGAAACATTCAGTAGAAGTAGTAGGTAGGATCATTAGCTGGGAGCATTTGGTAAAGTAGTAGGTTGTAACATTAGGTAGACACGACAGGTAGAAGTAATTGGTAGGAACATAAGGTAGGATCCTCCGAAAACACTGCACTAGAGTTGCTCTCTTCCCATCATGACCTGCTAAGATTGAGGCAGTAAAGGCTTAGAATCAGTGCTAGATTTCAACAGTTATGGAGACTTTTGCCATGTCCACCCCTATGAGGTTGTTCTCAAAGGGAATGGGCATCAGAGTTATAGACAGATAGACCTGCCTTAATGAGGTAATGCCAACAAGAGATGAATAACTTTTTTACACACAGTTCCTTTCTTGAGGGAAATTGCAAACAAGAATGAAATGAAGAAAAGATAATGAATACAAGGACCAAGGCATTTGCAATGAGAGAAAGTTATTTGTTATATCTTTATTAAACCTCAACATTGCTGACTTTCTAAGCCCATCTTTATTAGACAGTGTGTTCATAGTCTTTTACAACATATAGTTATTTTAAATACCCAGATTATGTAACACATTTAATTTTCATAAACATAAAAGTTTTTATAGTAAAATCAGTAACTTGTGAGAGAATATTTACAAAATGAATTTACTTTGGCTTTACTAGGTGTACAAAATTTACAATAAGTTTAAAGGAATTCACAAAGATATTTACAAGAGTCAGAAATCCCTCAAGCAATGCACCTACCTTAGTTAACACTGGTAATTGATATTATGCAAGTACTGTATTTTTTATTTCAAAATGGGCATATGATAAAGTTAATGGGAAGGATGTTGGAAAGCTCTAACTTCCCATGCTTTGGTTAGAAGATTCATTGAAAGTACTGGTTGTAGATGATAAGTAATGGTTTAAGCGAGTTGTATGAAGGAAATACATGTTGAAATTAGTGGTTGTAGATAGTATATGTGAGTAATTTGAAGGAAACGTAGGTTAACAGAGCTGTGTTATGTCACTAAGGATGTTCATGATTTTTTTTAGATTGAACTTTTGGTGAAATAAAGATGAGAAAGGTAAACTATGCTATGACAATATGTTATTGTACTGTATGAGGATGATTTAGATTTTCTTTAAGAAGCTGACAGTAGTAATTTTGAATAATGGATAGGCATGAAAGTATTGTTGATGAATATAAACATAAAATTACCTTTTTATGATAAATTTACAGGTACTGTTTTGTGGAGAGTGGTCATGATTGTGGCCATCTTAAAGGAGCAGAGTACAGAGTTTTGTGTGAATACTATGATTTCATTGAGTCAAAGCTGGATATTGGACTTGATTTAATTGGTAAGCATCATTATGTAGAATTTTTATGACCATTATGCCTCTTTTCTTGTATGCAGTGGAATGATTCACATCATTCTTCACTTACCACTTTCTTTCTCTAAATTATTTCTGAAAGCACACCTATCCCATATGTATCCTTTACCTTCTCTGTATTCAGAAGTATCATTTGTGTCATTTACTATGTTTATGTGTCCAAACCATCAAGTTTTCATGTGTTGTCTTTAATCCTTTCTCTTGGTAAATGCATAGTCTCATTTTTTTAATGTGGTTTCTTGCCTTATAGCAGTGGCATTAACAGTTTTATAGACATGTGATCTTTTCACTACTGCTTGAATTTTTTTCTTTGTACTTTTGATGTTCGAAAGGACTACAAATGGATACTTTGAAATAAACTTGTTTGTTTGTTCCGAATGCAAGCTGGAAAGGCAATGTATTTATTAACACCTTATTTTCCAACAGTATACCTAAGGTCTACGCCAGAAGTAGTTCATAGGAGAATGCTAAAAAGAGGTCGATCAGAGGAGGCCGGTGTTACTGTGGAGTATTTGAAGCTGGTGAGTAAATTTTACTTTTAAGTCACAGACATTCCATATTAGGGCTTCTTTTATGCTCATACATTGTAAAAGCTTATCTCACACTAGTCTTATATCATTTTGGGTACTTGTAGGTAGGTACTTTATCCCCTCTCACATCCCCAACAAACAGCGAGTCTAAGAGGAAAGTTAGAAATGTTGCTTTCCTTTTTCTTTATTTTTACTAAGGACTGTTACTCTCCACTCATTCTGAGATTTAACCCTGATATCTAGATTTTTACTTACCTGGTCAAAGGCCTTGTATACTTTGGCTATCGCTTTGCATGTCATCCATCAGTCAGTAAATTTTTCAAATTTCAGTCTTCTCTAGAAATTATGGGATCAATTATAACTAGACGTGGCAGGGATGGTCCATGGGTGATCTCAAAATTATAAATGGTGACATTGACCATCATCCAGTATCTGTCCATCTCGCTTTCCCTCCCATGCACTTTATAGTCATTCAGGAATATTTTTGATTCCATCCATCTCATTCTTTCATTTCTGAGTACATTTTATTGAATAGTTTTTATTGTTAATTTAGCTGTTATATAACTGAAGAAGTTGCCACTTCCTTGCATGTATCTCCATTTGCATTGGGTCAAGTGTACATACATTATTTGTAGAATTAACTTTGTAGAACCAGGATCCCAGCTTTAATTCTGCAGGCTAGCAAAAGCTTGAGGGTTGGTTTTAAATTAATTGATGTGGAAAGTAAAAGAAAGGAATAAAAAAGATATTAAGAATGGAAATAAAGACACACACCCAAAAAAAACTTTTAATGGATTGTTTAGGAGTTTTAAAATATAATGAACTATTTAGTGAGTAGGAGTATGCAGCTGAGTAAAAAAATGGACATTTCTTTGATGGCATTGCTGTCTCTTGAAATAATTTTTGTTTCAGGTTCATGATTACTATGAAAAATGGCTTTTCCATCATCAACCCCATGCACCACTTGCCCCAGTGCTGATCATCAATGCGGACCAAAAACTGGAAGACATTAGAAATGAGTATGACCAGAAGAAATCTGTGATTTTGGGTAAAAAACCTTTTTAATTTAAACTTAACAAAATCTACATTTTTTTACGTGCCTCCAGTTGATTATCTGGTAGCAACATTGGTAATAAGTAAAGCTCCGAAGGATATATGGGTGACCATGTGCTTCATAAAAATACACTTGTAATTCAGTGTTAGCAGTCATGTTAAAGCTTTTTGCCTTTTATCTAGTGGTGTTCAGCATTTCATGGTTCCACACTTTTCCTCTCGTGTGTATTGAACATGTTCAACTCACGATATCGAAGTTCTCATTTTATGTAGATATTTTATAGTGCAGTCATTAGGTTACTGTTTCAGGTATTTATTTACCAGTCTTTCTTTTCTTTCTTTCAAACTATTCGCCATTTCCCGCGTTAGCGAGGTTGCGTTTAGAACAGAGGACTGGGCCTTTGAGGGAATATCCTCACCTGGCCCCCTTCTCTGTTCCCTCTTTTGGAAAGTTTGGAAAGTTTTCATATACCTTTTACAGCAATTGGGTTATGTAGCACTCTGAGTTTTGAGATTGTGACCAAAATGTTAGGGTGCATGCAGTTACCTGTATGAGTAGGGTTATTGTGCACAGTATGTATGTAAGGGCTGTCAATGGATTGAACCAGGGCATGTGAAGTGTCTGGGGAAACCATAGAAAGTTTTGTGGGGCCTTGATGTGGAAAGGGAGCTGTGGTTTCGGTGCACTATACATGACAGTTAGAGAGACTGAGTGTAAATGAATGTGGCTTTTGTTGTCTTTTCCTAGCACTACCTCGTATGCATGCGGGGGGAGGGGGTTGTCATTTCATGTGTGGCGGGGTGGCGATAGGAATGAATAAAGGCAGCAAGCATGAATTGTGTACATGTGTATATATGTATAAGTCTTTGTATGTATATATGTAAGATTATTAGTGAAAGAGAAGAGAGAGGCATTTGGACGATTTTTGCAGGGAAAAAATGCAATTGAGTGGGAGATGTATAAAAGAAAGAGACAGGAGGTCAAGAGAAAGGTGCAAGAGGTGAAAAAGAGGGCAAATGAGAGTTGGGGTGAGAGACTATCATTAAATTTTAGGGAGAATAAAAAGATGTTCTGGAAGGAGGTAAATAAAGTGCGTAAGACAAGGGAGCAAATGGGAACTTCAGTGAAGGGCGCAAATGGGAAGGTGATAACAAGTAGTGGTGATGTGAGAAGGAGATGGAGTGAGTATTTTGAAGGTTTGTTGAATGTGTTTGATGATAGAGTGGCAAATATAGGGTGTTTTGGTCGAGGTGGTGTGCAAAGTGAGAGGGTTAGGGAAAATGATTTGGTAAACAGAGAAGAGGTAGTAAAAGCTTTGCGGAAGATGAAAGCCAGCAAGGCAGCAGGTTTGGATGGTATTGCAGTGGAATTTATTAAAAAAGGGAGTGACTGTATTATTGACTGGTTGGTAAGGTTATTTAATGTATGTATGACTCATGGTGAGGTGCCTGAGGATTGGCGGAATGCGTGCATAGTGCCATTGTACAAAGGCAAAGGGGATAAGAGTGAGTGCTCAAATTACAGAGGTATAAGTTTGTTGAGTATTCCTGGTAAATTATATGGGAGGGTGTTGATTGAGAGGGTGAAGGTATGTACAGAGCATCAGATTGGGGAAGAGCAGTGTGGTTTCAGAAGTGGTAGAGGATGTGTGGATCAGGTGTTTGCTTTGAAGAATGTATGTGAGAAATACTTAGAAAAGCAAATGGATTTGTATGTAGCATTTATGGATCTGGAGAAGGCATATGATAGAGTTGATAGAGATGCTCTGTGGAAGGTATTAAGAATATATGGTGTGGGAGGCAAGTTGTTAGAAGCAGTGAAGTTTTTATTGAAGATGTAAGGCATGTGTATGTGTAGGAAGAGAGGAAAGTGATTGGTTCTCAGTGAATGTAGGTTTGCGGCAGGGGTGTGTGATGTCTCCATGGTTGTTTAATTTGTTTATGGATGGGGTTGTTAGGGAGGTGAATGCAAGAGTTTTGGAAAGAGGGGCAAGTATGAAGTCTGTTGTGGATGAGAGAGCTTGGGAAGTGAGTCAGTTGTTTTTTGCTGATGATACAGCGCTGGTGGCTGATTCATGTGAGAAACTGCAGAAGCTGGTGACTGAGTTTGGTAAAGTGTGTGAAAGAAGAAAGTTAAGAGTAAATGTGAATAAGAGGAAGGTAATTAGGTACAGTAGGGTTGAGGGTCAAGTCAATTGGGAGGTAAGTTTGAATGGAGAAAAACTGGAGGAAGTGTTTTAGATATCTGGGAGTGGATCTGGCAGCGGATGGAACCATGGAAGCGGAAGTGGATCATAGGGTGGGGAAGGGGGCGAAAATCCTGGGAGCCTTGAAGAATGTGTGGAAGTCAAGAACATTATCTCGGAAAGCAAAAATGGGTATGTTTGAAGGAATAGTGGTTCCAACAATGTTGTATGGTTGCGAGGCGTGGGCTATGGATAGAGTTGTGCGCAGGAGGATGGATGTGCTGGAAATGAGATGTTTGAGGACAATGTGTGGTGTGAGGTGGTTTGATCGAGTAAGTAATGTAAGGGTAAGAGAGATGTGTGGAAATAAAAAGAGTGTGGTTGAGAGAGCAGAAGAGGGTGTTTTGAAATGATTTGGGCACATGGAGAGAATGAGTGAGGAAAGATTGACCAAGAGGATATGTGTGTCGGAGGTGGAGGGAACGAGGAGAAGTGGGAGACCAAATTGGAGGTGGAAAGATGATGGTGTGAAAAAGATTTTGTGTGATCGGGGCCTGAACATATAGGAGGGTGAAAGGAGGGCAAAGAATAGAGTGAATTGGATCGATGTGGTATACCGGGGTTGACTTGCTGTCAGTGGATTGAATCAGGGCATGTGAAGCGTCTGGGGTAAACCATGGAAAGCTGTGTAGGTATGTATATTTGCGTGTGTGGACGTATGTTTATACATGTGTATGGTGGTGGGTTGGGCCATTTCTTTTGTCTGTTTCCTTGCGCTACCTCGCAACCGCGGGAGACAGCGACAAAAAAAAAAAAAAAAAAAAAAAAATGTTTATACATTGAAATGTATAGGTATGTATATGTGTGTATGTATATATATATGTGTATGTGGGTGGGTTGGGCCATTCTTTTGTCTGTTTCCTTGCTCTACCTTGCTAATGTGGGAGACAGCGACAAAGTATAACAAGATAAGATTATTTCTGTTAATTATAATAAATAATACACTACCAAACCACTGTCACTTTGAGTCACTTTATAATATGAAATATGACATTAAATATATACCTCGAGTGATAAAAGTAAGAGAAGCAATGGCAGTGAAATTTACAAAACTTGTCCCCCATCATTATACGATCATAAAGAAATAGTAAAACTAACAATGGCTACAACTCAAAACTTGGTTGTTCATAATTTAGTCAGTGTGAATATAGTCAGGTGTGATTATTCTCAGCAAATTAAAGAGTTTCATAAAATATGAAGAACTAAAAACCTTACAAAAATAGTGACAAAATACTACCATACCTAACGAAAACACACCTGAGAATTAGACTATTTTCAGTGTCTAATAAAAATAATCTTTTTATAGTAAGTTTATATGTACAGTGAGACCAGTATCTACGGCACATATTGCTTCCACTTCTTCTGATCTCTAAGCATTCCTTCAACATCTTTATCTGAAATACTGCTCACCCTAAATTATCTCGATGCATCTATCCATCTCTTCCATAGTCTACCTCCTTTTAGTAATATGTATTTTCTTGACCATATTTTGTCTAACATGTATTCTAACAAATCGTACCATCCTAAAACTCATATTTGTCTTCATAATTTACTCATAATTTACTTCATAATTTAGAGTTGATAGAGATGCTCTGTGGAAGGTACTAAGAATATATGGTGTGGGGGGCAAGTTGTTAGAAGCGGCGAAAAGTTTTTATCAAGGATGTAAGGCATGTGTACGTGTAGGAAGAGAGGAAAGTGATTGGTTCTCAGTGAATGTAGGTTTGCGGCAGGGGTGTGTGATGTCTCCATGGTTGTTTAATTTGTTTATGGATGGGGTTGTTAGGGAGGTGAATGCAAGAGTTTTGGAAAGAGGGGCAAGTATGCAGTCTGTTGTGGATGAAAGAGCTTGGGAAGTGAGTCAGTTGTTGTTTGCTGATGATACAGCGCTGGTGGCTGATTCATGTGAGAAACTGCAGAAGCTGGTGACTGAGTTTTGTAAAGTGTGTGAAAGAAGAAAGTTAAGAGTAAATCTGAAAAAGAGCAAGGTTATCAGGCACAGTAGGGTTAAGGGTCAAGTCAACTGGGAGGTAAGTTTGAATGGAGAAAAACTGGAGGAAGTGTTTTAGATATCTGGGAGTGGATCTGGCAGCGGATGGAACCATGGAAGTGGAAGTGAATCATAGGGTGGGGGAGGGGGCGAAAATCCTGGGAGCCTTGAAGAATGTTTGGAAGTCGAGAACATTATCTTGGAAAGCAAAAATGGGTATGTTTGAAGGAATAGTGGTTCCAACAATGTTGTATGGTTGCGAGGCGTGGGCTATGGATAGAGTTATGCGCAGGAGGGTGGATGTGCTGGAAATGAGATGTTTGAGGACAATTTGTGGTATGAGGTGGTTTGATCAAGTAAGTAATGTAAGGGTAAGAGAGATGTGTGGAAATAAAAAGAGCGTGGTTGATAGAGCAGAAGAGGGTGTTTTGAAATGGTTTGGGCACATGGAGAGAATGAGTGAGGAAAGATTGACCAAGAGGATATATGTGTCGGAGGTGGAGGGAACGAGGAGAAGTGGGAGACCAAATTGGAGGTGGAAAGATGGAGTGAAAAAGATTTTGAGTGATCGGGGCCTGTACATGCAGGAGGGTGAAAGGCGGGCAAGGAATAGAGTGAATTGGATCAATGTGGTATACCAGGGTCGACGTGCTGTCAATGGATTGAATCAGGGCATGTAAAGTGTCTGGGGTAAACCATGGAAAGTTGTGTGGGGCCTGGATGTGGAAAGGGAGCTGTGGTTTCAGGCATTATTACATGACAGGTAGAGACCGAGTGTGAACGAATGGGGCCTTTGTTGTCTTTTCCTAGCGCTACCTTGCACACATGAGGGGGGAGGGGGATGTTATTCCATGTAAGGCGAGGTGACGATGGGAATGAATAAAGGCAGACAGTATGAATTATGTACATGTGTATATATGTATATGTCTGTGTGTGTATATATATGTATACACTGAGATGTATAGGTATGTATATTTGAGTGTGTGGACGTGTATGTATATACATATGTATGGGGGTGGGTTGGGCCATTTCTTTCGTCTGCTTCCTTGCGCTACCTCGCAAACGTGGGAGACAGCGATAAAGCAAAATAAATAAATAAAATAATTTACTCACAGCTCATATCTTCATTTTTTATGCTATTTTCTCTCCAAAGGCCTGTTATGCTATGCAAGATACCAATCTTTACTGTTATTTTTTCTTTATCCTGATCAATTGGGTTGGAACAATAGTCTTAATTACAAGGTTCTCACACATTCTATGCTTAAATTCTTTCCATTACCATGAGAAGTTGGTGCACCATCAATTTTTCTTCAATGCATGACTGCTTTTAACTTCTGCTTTCTAAGTATCACCATTTATTAAACATTGTTCCTAAACATTCAGATTCATATACAACTCCCAGTTCTTCACCAAGCAAATTAACAGTAAAACAACTAGTCCCTTCAAAAACTATCATCTTACTTCTATTGATATTCACTCTAAGCATCCTCTTGCTACATTAAATAAAAATAGCTCACCATTCTTCAATTTTTTTTTGTGAATTAGCTAGACACTTCATTATCTACACGTAATAACTGAGGCAGCTTCTATTTTGCATCTCTTTATTATCAGTATTAGTACTTCATTCCCAATTTGATAAAGTGGACCAGGTTCAAACAGCCTCTAGAGTACCATTCACATCCTTGACCCACGCCCAGTATGTCAAAAGGAAACATATACCTCCTGCTCTTAATTCTGTACATGTTAAGCTTAACTGTCAAGACCAACTTATAACTCCATTCACATTATCATTGTTTCCATTGTAAATATTACACCACAAATGCCACACATCACTTTCATCTCGTACAATATCGTATCCATAAAAAATATTAAATAACTATGGTGACAACGCAACCTTTATCTCACTCCCACACTTATTTCAAACTACTCAGTTTTACCATTATTTATAAGCTGTTCACTTTTGGCTTTAAAATGCTGTTTAACAGCAATAAAAAAATTTGTATGAACATATAAAGACAAGTTTGAAAGGTGCTTTCCTATTTTTCCTTATTAATGCTTTTCCTATTCCATAAATGTTATGTATATTTTTTTTTTTTTTTTTTTTTGCTTTGTCGCTGTCTCCCTCGTTTGCGAGGTAGCGCAAGGAAACAGACGAAAGAAATGGCCCAACCCACCCCCATACACCTGTATATACATACGTCCACACACGCAAAATATACATACCTACACAGCTTTTCATGGTTTACCCCAGACGCTTCACATGTCCCGATTTAATCCACCGACAGCACGTCAACCCCGGTATACCACATCGCTCCAATTCACTCTATTCCTTGCCCTCCTTTCACCCTCCTGCATGTTCAGGCCCCGATCACACAAAATCTTTTTCACTCCATCTTTCCACCTCCAATTTGGTCTCCCTCTTCTCCTCGTTCCCTCCACCTCCGACACATATATCCTCTTGGTCAATCTTTCCTCACTCATTCTCTCCATGTGCCCAAACCATTTCAAAACACCCTCTTCTGCTCTCTCAACCACGCTCTTTTTATTTCCACACATCTCTCTTACCCTTACGTTACTTACTCGATCAAACCACCTCACACCACACATTGTCCTCAAACATCTCATTTCCAGCACATCCATCCTCCTGTGCACAACTCTATCCATAGCCCACGCCTCGCAACCATACAACATTGTTGGAACCACTATTCCTTCAAACATACTCATTTTTGCTTTCGGAGATAATGTTCTCGACTTCCACACATTCTTCAAGGCTCCCAGAATTTTCGCCCCCTCCCCCACCCTATGATCCACTTCCGCTTCCATGGTTCCATCCGCTGCCAGATCCACTCCCAGATATCTAAAACACTTCACTTCCTCCAGTTTTTCTCCATTCAAACTTACCTCCCAATTGACTTGACCCTCAACCCTACTGTACCTAATTACCTTGCTCTTATTCACATTTACTCTTAACTTTCTTCTTTCACACACTTTACCAAACTCAGTCACCAGCTTCTGCAGTTTCTCACATGAATCAGCCACCAGCGCTGTATCATCAGCGAACAACAACTGACTCACTTCCCAAGCTCTCTCATCCCCAACAGACTTCATACTTGCCCCTCTTTCCAAAACTCTTGCATTCACCTCCCTAACAACCCCATCCATAAACAAATTAAACAACCATGGAGACATCACACACCCCTGCCGCAAACCTACATTCACTGAGAACCAATCACTTTCCTCTCTTCCTACACGTTATGTATATATGTACAATAAACTAATGTCATAGAGCTAAAGTTAAATAATGTAGATGTTCCTGTCTGTAACTTAAAAATACAGGAAGGATGGACTTTCACATGCTATCATTCTATTGTATATTTGAAGCTCTTTTGTTTTGCGAGTGAGTGGATAGGTACTCCTCAAAATGATATATATCGTACCCTTATTAATGGATTCATTTAAGCAATTATTAATGATATCATGTGATAAGTATTCTTCCCCTTCATCTCTTAACCATATATACATTATCACAGAATCACAGGAAAGTTTGTCTTTCAAAAAAAAAAATTGCAAGGAATAAATACACAAAAAAAATGCAGTAAAGATAACTAATGATGTCAATGCTTACAAAATGGGATATTCAACTGAGGAAGAAGAACGATAGCAGGAAAGACTTGTTAAATTTTTTCATAACTACATCAAGTAAATTTAAAGGAACATTTATTGAATATTTAAAAGAAGTGGAAAAACAGTGATGGCTGAGAGACTGTCTTGGGTGTATGTAGTGAAAGAAGTGGAATGATCTTAAAGCAGTATTTAAGAAAAATGTCTTTTAATAGTGCTGAAGTAATTAAATGTAAAGGAATACCATGATACTTTTTCCTTGAATCACCTGTATCCTTTGTTTTTTCTTCTTCTCAGATACGTATGCTGGCTCTTGATTTGTCTAAAATATCCTTACGTATTCGCGGATACTCAGGGTGCTTGGCAAGTACAATATGGCAAACATCTATGGCGTCAACAAATCGTCTTGCTTTCATGTAGTTGAATGCTAACTTATAACCTGTAAAGAAACTCACTAATCTTAGAATAGTGATTAATGCTCATGACATTAATATCTGTTTGAAAATAATGTAAAATAGAAAAAGACTATTAAATTTGATTACATCAAACCTAATACAGTATGTTACAAAGATAAAGCCACTGGGTCTCCACAATATTAATTTCTTATCAGCCATCAAATTTGCTGTGGTTAGCTTGGTTGATAAAAGCATCGAGTTGTAAATTACAGGTGAAAACGGCTAAGTAATCATAAGTAAAGGGCTGTTCTAAAGTCAAGCATGTGCCTTGCCATACCCTAAGTTGGCAACAGGCTCACACCTCCCTTTGTTTCAACCAATTCTGGGATATAGTGAATTATGAAGATCTGTCAGGTCTTTTTGGTAAAAATTTATCTGTAATGTCTTGTAAGACTGGTCTTGATGATCTTCACAAAATGTGAGCACAGTTAGATTGAATACTCAGCCTTGTCATTACTGTCATTTGCAGAAAAGTCAGAACATTATAGTGCAAAGTAAACCTAAGCTGTTAGTTTCATTAACTGAAACATCAAGTATAAATAATTATGACAAAGAAAATGTACTCTGATACAACTGAAGCAGAATAATAATGGAGTAATAATTATAAAGAAATCTGCACAGTACTGGTTATGAGTTGTAAGCACCCAAGAACTCAGCCTACTCAGGTATGCTGTAAGGAAAACACAACTCATCTGATGCATTTTACACCCCTTGAATACACTGTATAATACCTTTTACAATGTACAATAAACTCCCCAGAAATGTTTCCATTATATATATGTTATGCAAAACCAAATTTTTTATGTTAATCAGCTGGCACTTAAGTCACATCTGATGGATATTTTTCTCTCAAAATTGGGTTGGGTTGGGTTAGGTCAGGTTTGTTGTGCTTGACAGGTGAAGAACTGTCAGTGGTACTCTGGGTGGTATAACTATTTTTGATGGGTGGAACATGCAGGATAAGATCACCAGCTTCTGCATCAGCGAGTTAGTGCAGGAAACAGACGAAGAAAGACCCAGCCACTCATATATACATACACACCCATACTTGTACATATACATACATATCAACATGTGCACATATACATATAGCAATGCTGTTTACCTGAGGGGCAGGGTAGTGACAGGAATGGATGAAGCCATGCATGAATAAGTACATGTGTATATATATGTAATGTCTGTGTATGTATATGTGTGTATTTGGGCATTTATGTATATATTCATATATATGTGTGTTTATGAGTGGATGGGCCATTCTTCATCTGTTTTCTGGCGCTATCTCGCTGACATGGGAAACAACGATTATTTATAATAAGTATAATATATAAAATGCAGGGAGTGCTCATCCTCCTCGAAGGCTCAGATTGGGGTGTCTAAATGTGCTTGGATGTAACCAAGATGAGAAAAAAGAAGAGATAGGTAGTATGTTTGAGGAAAGGAACCTGGATGCTTTGGCTCTGAGTGAAACGAAGCTCAAGGGTAAAGGGGAAGAGTGGTCTGGGAATGTCTTGGGAGTAAAGTCAGGGGTTAGTGATAGGACAAGAGCAAAGGAAGGAGTACCACTACTCCTGAAGCAGGAGTTCTGGGAGTTCGTGATAGAGTGTAAGAAAGTAAACTCTAAGACTGATATGGGTAGAACTGAAAGCGGATGGAGAGAGATGGGTGATTATTGGTGCCTATGCACCTGGCCATGAGAAGGAAGATCATGAGAGGCAAGTGTTTTGGGAGCAGCTGAGTTAGTGTTGTAGCAGCTTTGATGCATGGGACCGGGTTATAGTGATGGGTGATTTGAATGCAAAGGTGAGTAATGTGGCAGTTGAGGGTATAATTGGTGTACTTGGGGTCTTCAGTGTTGTAAATGGAAATGGTGAAGAGCTTGTAGATTTGTGTGCTGAAAAAGGACTGGTGATTGGGAATACCTGGTTTAAAAAGAGATATATACATAAGTATACGTATGTAAGTATGAGAGATGGCCAGAGAGCATTATTGGATTATGTGTTAATTGATAGGCACGTGAAAGAGAGACTTTTGCATGATAATGTGCTGAGAGGGGCAACTGGAGGGATGTCTGATTATTATCTTGTGGAGGCAAAGGTGAAGATTTGTAGCTGTTTTCAGAAAACAAGGGAGAATGTTGGGGTGAAGAGAGTGGTGAGAGTAAGTGAACTTGGAAAGGAGACTTGTGTGAGGAAGTACCAGAAGAGATTGAGTGCAGAATGGAAAAAGGAAAGGTGAGAGCAAATAATGTAAGGGGAGTTGGGGAAAAATGGGATGTATTTAGGGAAGCAGTGATGGCTTGTGCAAAAGATACCTGTGGCATGAGAAAGGAGGGAGGTGGGAAGATTAGAAAAGGTAGTGAGTGGTGGGAAGAAGTAAGATTGTTAGTGAAAGAGAAGAGAGAGGCATTTAGATGATTTTTACAGGGAAATAGTGCAAATGATTGGGAGATGTATAAAAGAAAGAGCGAGAGGTCAAGAGAAAGGTGCAAGAGGTGAAAAAGAGGGCAATTGAGAGTTGAGGTGAGAGAGTATCATTAAATTTTAGGGAAAATGAAAAGATGTGTTGGAAGGAGGTAAATAAAGTGCATAAGAGAACAAATGGGAACATCGGTGAAGGGGGTTAATGGGGAGGTAAAAACAAGTAGTGGTGAAGTGAGAAGGAGATTGAGTGAGTATTTTGAAGGTTTGTTGAATGTGTTTGATAGAGTGGCAGATATAGGGTGTTTTGGTTGAGGTGGTGTGCAAAGTGAGAGGGTGAGGGAGAATGGTTTGGTAAACAGAGAAGAGGCAGTGAAAGCTTTGGGGAAGATGAAAGCCGGCAAGGCGGAGGGTTTGGATGGTATTGCAGTGGAATTTATTAAAAAAGGGGGTGACTGTATTGCTGACTGGTTGGTGAGGTTATTTAGTGTATGTATGATTCATGGTGGTGCCAGAGGACTGGCGGAATGCATACATAGTGCCATTGTACAAAGGCAAAGGGGATAAAGGTGAGTGTTCAAATTACAGAGGTATAAGTTTGTTGACTATTCCTGGGAAATCATATGGGAGGGTATTGATTGAGAGGGTGAAAGCATGTACAGAGCATCAGGTTGGGGAAGAGCAGTGTGGTTTCAGAAGTGGTAGAGGATGTGTGGATCAGGTGTTTGCTTTGAAGAATGTATGTGAGAAATACTTAGAAAAACAGATGGATTTGTATGTAGCATCTGGAGAAGGCATATGATAGAGTTGATAGAGGTGCTTTGTGGAAGGTATTAAGATTATATGGTGTGGGAGGTAAGTTGCTAGATGCAGTGAAAAGTTTTTATTGAGGATGTAAGGCATGTGTATGAGTAGGAAGAGAGGAAAGTGATTATTTCCCAGTGAATATCGATTTTCTGCAGGGGTGCGTGATGTCTCTATGGTTGTTTAATTTGTTTTTGGAGGGGGTTGTCAGGGAGGTTAATGCAAGTTTTGGAAAGAGGGGCAAGTATGTGGTCTCTTGTGAATGAGAGGTCTTGGGAAGTGAGTCAGTTGTTGTTCGCTGATGATACAGCGCTGGTGGCTGATCCAGGTGAGAAACTGCAGAAGTTGGTGACTGAATTTG
The DNA here is from genome assembly GCF_036320965.1 of Panulirus ornatus. Taxonomy (NCBI): domain Eukaryota; kingdom Metazoa; phylum Arthropoda; class Malacostraca; order Decapoda; family Palinuridae; genus Panulirus; species Panulirus ornatus. Next base: position 12,421,680 of record NC_092275.1, on the reverse strand, counting down.
GTAAAGTGTGGGAAAGAAGAAAGCTGAGAGTAAATGTGAATAAGAACAAGGTTATTAGGTTCAGTAGGGTTGAGGGAGAAGTTAACTGGGAGGTAAGTTTGAATGGAGAGAAACTGGAGTAAGTGAAGTGTTTTAGATATCTGGGAGTGGATTTGGAAGTGGATAGAACCATGGAAGCAGAAGTGAATCACAGGGTGGGGGAGGGGGTGAAGGTTCTGGGAGCATTGAAGAAAGTGTGGAAGGTGAGAACGTTATCTCGGAGAGCAAAAATGGGTATCTTTGAAGGAATAGTGGTTCCAACAATGTTATATGGTTGCGAGGCATGGGCTATAGATAGGGTTATACAGAGGAGGGTGTATGTGTTGGAAATGAGATGTTTGAGGACAATACGTGGTGTGAGGTGGTTTGATTGAGTAAGTAATGAAAGGGTGAGAGAGATGAGTTGTAACAAAAAGAGTGTGGTTGAGAGAGCAGAAGAGGATGTACTGAAATGGTTTGGTCACATGGAGAGAATGAGTGAGGAAAGATTGACAAAGAGGCTATATGTGTTAGAGGTGGAGGGAACAAGGAGAAGTGGGAGACCAAACTGGAGGTGGAAGGATGGAGTGAAAAAGATTTTTAGTGATTGGGACCTGAACATATTGAAAGGTGAAAGGCTTGCAAGGAACAGAGTGAATTGGAACGATGTGGTATACCGGGGCTGACGTGCTGTCAATGGATTGAGCCTGGGCATGTGAAGCGTCTGGGGTAAACCATGGAAAGTTTTGTGGGGCCTGGAAGTGGAAAGGGAGCTGTGGTTTCGGTGCATTACACAAGACAGTTAGAGACTGAGTGTGAACGAATGTGGCCTTTGTTGTCTTTTCCTGGTGCTACCTTGTGCACACGTGTGGTGGGTGCCATTTCATATGTGGCGGGGTAGCAGAGGGAATGGATAAAGGCAGCATGTATGAATTATGTACATGTGTATATATGTATATGTCTGTGTATGTATAAGTATATGTTGAAATGTATAGATATGTATATGTGTGTGTGTGTGTGTGTGGGCATTTATGTATATATATGTATGTGTGGGTGGGTTGGGCCATTGTTTTGTCTGTTTCCTTGCGCTACTGCGGGAGACAGCAACAACATATAATAAATAGAATATGTAAATGAATAAATAAATATATATATTATTATTATTATTGTTATTATTATTATTATTATTATTATTATACTTAATCACCATTTTCCACACTAGTGAGGTAGCGCAAGGAAACAGACGAAAGAAGGGCCCAACCCACCCACCTACACATGTATATAAATACACGCCCACACATGCACATATACATACCTATACATTTCAACGTATACATACACATACATATATACACACGTACATATTCATACTTGCTGCCTTCATCCATTCCCATCGCCACCCTGCCATACATGAAATAGCACAACCCACCCCAAGAGGTGGCACTAGGAAAAATGGCCACATTCGTTCACACTCAGTCTCTAGCTGTCATGTGTTATGCACTGAAACCACAGCTCCCTTTCCACATCCACGCCAGAGGAAAGATATACGAAGTATTTCAGCTATGTGCACTGCAATTAAAGTTTCATAGTCCTCAGAGCAGCTATGGCATTTAATTAGCTGACATTTATATCATCCATGATTAGCCTTACTCTCAGATGTCCAACACAAAATCAGTCTCATGAGACTTAATTTCTCCATAGGGAAAATGACACCAACTTTCCTCCTACCCCTTGCTCCTCTTCATTCCACAAGAGCCCTCAAAGTAGGGCACATCACAGTTATTTGTGGTGAAAGACAGCCCCCTACTTAATCTTTATATCTAAGGGGATTGCTACTTCCTGAATGTTTCTCAAGGATGATATATACACATCAAATAAGCCATGTCTGTGTGGCTAACCTATGAAAAAACCCACTTGGGCATCAAATAACATCTTACCAATCATGGGATTTGTATTACCACTAAACTTCCATGCCTGTTCATAGTTGTATGCAGCATCACGGTAACTCTGCTCCTTTTCCATAATGAAGCCCATATACTCATAGGCTTTCATGCACGAACGGTTGTGTTGTAAGACTCTCTAAAAAGCAAGAAACAAAAGTAAATGTTTAGCATAAAGTCTCATCCAGCAAGTTATGTGCTGACTGTAGATATTAACTTCATCATGTGTTGAAAAGGAAAAAGTGATAACATCCACAACCTTCCTCAATTCACTTAACTCCTGAACTTATGTTATCTGTGATTTTTTCTTCTACAGTGATCAACATGGCACAGGTAAAACATATCCCAATTATGGCCATCATGGATGAAGAGAAAAAGACTGATGAAAATAATCAGGGTATCATAAGTGTTCGTAGAACTGATTCTTATAAAGTTTACAGGAAAAGAGAAAGATTAGAGAATTCGAAAGTTTTGTTGTTCAAGGAAAAGATGAAAGAGAATTCAAAAGTTTTGTTGTTCAAGGAGAGAAGGTGGTATCATAATGGTCAACCCTTCTGTGACCACTCTCCAAGTAGGAAACAACAGTCAAATGCATGCCATGCATCTAAGCCTTAGTAGCAGGAACACGCAAGCAGCTCATGGGAGAAGTGGTCGAAATAGTACTTGCAAAGAGAGATAGGACATCATCATCATGGTGGACAGGAAGGGATAGATGCAGAGATAAGATACCTGAAGAATTAACAAGACAGATGGCTTTATATTCCACTCTTGCTAATAGAAAGGTAAGTGAAGAACCACCCAAGATATGTGAGCTTTAGTTATGGAATAGTTGCCAGCAGGGATTACAGCACCTATAAAGGACCCCTAGCTTTTGGGAAGCAGACTTTATTGGGTTTCCAGGATAGAGCTGAGGATATGTTTATGCCTAACATGTTTGTTGTTAAAGGACTGGATTGTGGTATTCTGAAATTTATAAAGGGAAAAGAAGGCTTATGACAGGACTGGTGCTACCCAGGACCTCTGTAATGGGTCATGCAGCCAAAGGCTGCTCTACTTCCAATAGCATGGAAATGTTCTTTGATTAGACTCTAATACTGTAACCTCACCAAAGGTGACTTTTCACTCTTCGTTTAACCTTGAACAGGTGGAGTCTGGATGAACTGAGGGTAATGCACAAAGGACGAAAGCAAAGTTTCTAAGGGTAGAGAAAGTTTGAGCCAAATGGCTTCAAAGTTTTATGGTTTTGAGAAACAGGCCTTGGAGTGTTTACACATGTCTGATTACACTAGCTTGTTGGACAAGTATTCATGATTTAACCCTCATAAACTTCTCCATACAAATCGATGATGTAATATTTTTTTTTTTTTTTTTTTTTTTTTTTTGCTTTGTCGCTGTCTCCCGCGTTTGCGAGGTAGCGCAAGGAAACAGACGAAAGAAATGGCCCAACCCACCCCCATACACATGCCTTGATTCAATCCACTGACAGCACGTCAACCCCGGTATACCACATCGCTCCAATTCACTCTATTCTTTGCCCTCCTTTCACCCTCCTGCATGTTCAGGCCCCGATCACACAAAATCTTTTTCACTCCATCTTTCCACCTCCAATTTGGTCTCCCTCTTCTCCTCGTTCCCTCCACCTCCGACACATATATCCTCTTGGTCAATCTTTCCTCACTCATTCTCTCCATGTGACCAAACCATTTCAAAACACCCTCTTCTGCTCTCTCAACCACGCTCTTTTTATTTCCACACATCTCTCTTACCCTTACGTTACTTACTCGATCAAACCACCTCACACCACACATTGTCCTCAAACATCTCATTTCCAGCACATCCATCCTCCTGCGCACAACTCCATCCATAGTCCACATCTCGCAACCATACAACATTGTTGGAACCACTATTCCTTCAAACATACCCATTTTTGCTTTCCGAGATAATGTTCTCGACTTCCACACATTCTTCAAGGCTCCCAGAATTTTCGCCCCCTCTCCCACCCTATGATCCACTTCCGCTTCCATGGTTCCATCCGCTGCCAGATCCACTCCCAGATATCTAAAACACTTCACTTCCTCCAGTTTTTCTCCATTCAAACTCACCTCCCAATTGAATTGACCCTCAACCCTACTGTACCTAATAACCTTACTCTTATTCACATTTACTCTTAACTTTCTTCTTTCACACACTTTACCAAACTCAGTCACCAGCTTCTGCAGTTTCTCACATGAATCAGCCACCAGCGCTGTATCATCAGCGAACAACAACTGTTGGGGATGAGAGAGCTTGGGAAAGCTCTCTCATCCCCAACAGACTTCATACTTGCCCCTCTTTCCAAAACTCTTGCATTCACCTCCCTAACAACCCCATCCATAAACAAATTAAACAACCATGGAGACATCACACACCCCTGCCGCAAACCTACATTCACTGAGAACCAATCACTTTCCTCTCTTCCTACACGTACACATGCCTTACATCCTCGATAAAAACTTTTCACTGCTTCTAACAACTTGCCTCCCACACCATATATTCTTAATACCTTCCACAGAGCATCTCTATCAACTCTATCATATGCCTTCTCCAGATCCATAAATGCTACATACAAATCCATTTGCTTTTCTAAGTATTTCTCACATACATTCTTCAAAGCAAACACCTGATCCACACATCCTCTACCACTTCTGAAACCACACTGCTCTTCCCCAATCTGATGCTCTGTACATGCCTTCACCCTCTCAATCAATACCCTCCCATATAATTTACCATGAATACTCAACAAACTTATACCTCTGTAATTTGAGCACTCACTCTTATCCCCTTTGCCTTTGTACAATGGCACTATGCACGCATTCCGCCAATCCTCAGGCACCTCACCATGAGTCATACACACATTAAATAACCTTACCAACCAGTCAACAATACAGTCACCCCCTTTTTTAATAAATTCCACTGCAATACCATCCAAACCTGCTGCCTTGCCGGCTTTCATCTTCCGCAAAGCTTTTACTACCTCTTCTCTGTTTACCAACTCATTTTCCCTAACCCTCGCACTTTGCACACCACCTCGACCAAAACACCCTATATCTGCCACTCTATCATCAAACACATTCAACAAACCTTCAAAATACTCACTCCATCTCCTTCTCACATCACCACTACTTGTTATCACCTCCCCATTTGCGCCCTTCACTGAAGTTCCCATTTGCTCCCTTGTCTTACGCACTTTATTTACCTCCTTCCAGAACATCTTTTTATTCTCCCTAAAATTTAATGATACTCTCTCACCCCAACTCTCATTTGCCCTTTTTTTCACCTCTTGCACCTTTCTCTTGACCTCCTGTCTCTTTCTTTTATATGTATCCCACTCAATTTCATTTTTTCCCTGCAAAAAAAAATATATATATATATATATATATATATATATATATATATATATGATCATAAGTAGCAGTTTCATGTGTTTGGAGTTGGTTATTGACAGGATTACATAACTCTGAAGAAACTATTTTCCTACCTTAAGTAAATCTGTTGCCATGTCATATTTTCCAGTCTGTACATATATATCTGCTAAAAGCAGCCAACACCTTTCAAGGTATTCAGCATCTTCAAAGTTCCAGACAGCTTTAGCAAGACGTTTGAGCTGATTTCGAGCACGTGGTGTCTAAGAAGAGGAAAATAACATCTCAGCAATCTTTTAGTGGAGTAACAGCATTGTTGGAATATGATCTTCAGATCTGAAGACTGCATGGCAATCCATCTCCATCCAAATACACCATCCTACTGTGCACCAGAGCATTTCAGGCATACCCTTTTAAAAAATACAATCTTTGAATATTCTGGTTCTGCTTTATCTTTTCATTACCTAAATACTTTCCCAGGTATTTTAGTATAAAGGTTTATGCAGAAACTACACACAAACACCCGAGTCACATTCAGATTCCTATATCGAGGCATCCATCTGAAGTACACTGCATATTTCTCCCTTCTTTACCTCTGGTTTTTCTCTCTATATAACTTACTACACTCAAATATACTCTTTCAAGCTTTGAGTTTTTTTTGCTTGACCCATGCAATGCAAATCTTTACTTAACCATATTATTATCCACCTACCCATCTCCTTATCACTACAAACACAGACTAAACATATCAAAGGACCCATCATGGTCAATGTAACTTTCATGTTAAAGAAATTGAACACTTACTCAACTGTCCAACACTCATTTCACAGACAAACATACATCACCACAATTCTTGACATGTAAGTTACAAAACTGCCTAATGACCAGCTGACTAAACATCTCCTTTTCTCACATGTGTAGACATGATTTCACTAACCTGCTTAAGTATCATGTAGGCTGTAGCCATCCCAAGTATTGCTCCCACATGATCCTTATAACTGTCCTGACTGGCGATGTTCATGAACTCCTGCAAAGCTCGCTCTGCATTGGCCTTCTGCTTAGTAGCCAGCAGAAGGAAGTTTGTGAGGATTTGAAGACTCACTTGCTGGTCTCCAGGCTTTGGGTGCAGTTCCTGGCAAAGAAATGAGTAATTCACTGAAATAAAATGCTGAAAGCAATATTCATCATACACAAGGAAGAGAGAATATTAGAGGTACTGGTACTTTAGAGTGGGATGAAGTTGAAAAGATATTTTCATATTCAGCATATATAAGCAGAGGAAATACTGAGATAAGATAAAATGTTTTTATTTATTAACAGTTTTATTAACAGTAAAGTACACAAGTTTTCAGCTTTAAAGTCACCAGAGAAACTTCAACCACTCTCAAATATAAGCAAAATTCTGGTTACAGTTAAGTCTGTTAATTCATAAGTTGTTTTGGAGACCAGTCTTTGGTGGACTGAAATACCTAATGCAGGCAGTTAAACACTAGGTCTGCCATTACATGGCTAAGAAATGAGAAATTCATTATTGTTTCACTATCCTAATATGTTGTGTAGAGTGGACTGTGGTTTCCATGCACTGCACATGACAGCTAGAAACTGTATGTGAATGAATGCAGCCTTTCTTTGTTTACTCCTGGTTCTACTTTGCCAACAAAGGAAATGGTGATCAAGTATGAAAAAGAAAATATATGTTGAAGGTTCCTGTTGGTAAGATGCCACCAAGTGCAGCATTCTGATGGCATGCATATAGGGCAAGACTCTTTGCCTTGTCAAACAAGGTCTGTAACTAATCATTTCAGTATGAATAATCTATTCCAAACTTTTCATGAATGATAATCTTATGGGCCATGAAAGCAAATACATGGCACTTTGTGGAAACAAAAAATGAGGAAAGGCAGTTCTGTAATGGGAAAATTATGTAATTTGCAATAGCACTCCTTACCTTTAGTAACTTATCAGCTGTTCTGATAGCCATATCCAGAGTGTCCCTTGCTCCTGACTGATTGACTTCACTGTCAACTGACTCAAAAGTCTCACCGCCAATGGTGTCATTGTCAGGGTTGAGACAAATTTCTATCATGCTGTAGATTGCACGCTGACCCCATTCTTGGTCTTTTCGTGCTTTGTTGAAGTACTTGAGAGCAGCATTTGGGTTTCCCAAATACCTGTAGTGAGAGATGTTAAATCTCTGATATTTGTAATAATATAGCATTACTATGTAGCAAAATAAAATTAGCAGAAATTGTGGATTATATGTAATAAAAGGCCTTAACCTCTATGTAGAGCAAAGGAAATTATGGTTAATTAACTAAAGAAGACCATACATAACCTCTTAGTAACTAAAGAAGACCATACATAACCTCTTAGTAAGACTTGAGAGTAGGCAATCTTTTAGTGTGAAAAGTGTAACAACAGACACATTTATTCACTACTTTTATGTTTATCCTTTTAACCTTTTATGAACTGGTCTGCCCATTTTTCATTTTGAAGATGCTTCACTGTGTAACATTAAGAATTCAAGATAACTTTCTTGCATAATGTCAACTGAAGAAAAACAAATCCTGTGACAACACTGAATTTCTTATCTACTATTTCCATTACTATTTGTCATTCAAATGATTGGGATATGACCACTAATAATATTTATGGGAGACGTATACAAATAAATCATGCATAGCACTTGATCTCTACAATATAGGAATAACCTTTGAATCCTTGTGAAAATTCTTGGCAAAAACATGAAAATAGGAACTTACCATTCATACAGCCCTCTGCAGAAGTTGTAACCCGGGTCTGTATTTGGTCTTAGAGTGGCTTGTTCTGCTCGGTCTAGATATGGCCCAGCCTCATCTAGAGTGCCTGTTCTGCGCATAACCTCCACAAGTCTTGCTAAGGCTGGAAAATATGCTGGTCGACGATCTGCAAAAAATAAATTAAGATTCTAGGTGAAAAAGACAACCTACAGTGAGAGATTCATCTTTCCCATACTTATGATGGCATCAGCAAATCACTTTTCCATAAATTATTGGTGTGCTGTTTAATCCATGTATACCAATTACACAGTACAGCTTGCTTTTGCAAAATTAAGTTCCTGAGCTGTGTACTCAGAAAGTGCTGGTAAAGAGATGCTATTTCATGTGTGGTGAGTTGCGACGGGAAAGGCTGAAGGCAGTATGAATATGTAAATGTGTATATATGTATATGTATGTATGCACTGAAAGGTATATGCATGTATATGTGCATGTATGGGTGCTTATGTATATGCATGTGTATGTGGGTGGGTTTGGCTATTCCTCGTCTATTTCCTTGCGCTACCTTGCTGATGCAGGAGACGGCAATTAAGTATAATATATGGTTGTTTAATTTGTTTATGGATGGGGTTGTTAGAGAGGTGAATGCAAGAGTTTTGGAGAGAGGGGCAAGCATGCAGTCTGTTGTGGATGAGAGGGATTGGGAAGTGAGTCAGTTGTTGTTCATTGATGATACAGCGCTGGTGGCTGATTTGGGTGGGAAACTGCAGAAGTTGGTGACTGAGTTTGGTAAAGTGTGTGAAAGAAGAAAGCTGAGAGTAAATGTGAATAAGAGCAAGGTTATTAGGTTCAGAAGGCATGAGGGACAAACAAATTGGGAGGTAAGTTGGAATGGAGAAAAACTGGAGGAAGTGAAGTGTTCTAGATATCTGGGAGTGGATCTGGCAGCGGGTGGAACCATGGAAGCGGAAGTGAGTCACAGGGTGGGGGAGGGGAGCTAAGGTTCTGGGAGCATTGAAGAATGTGTGGAAAACGAGATCATTATCTCGGAGAGCAAAAATGGGTATGTTTGAAGGAATATTGGATCCAACAATGTTATATTGTTGCAAGGCGTGGGTGATACATAGGGTTGTGCAGAGGAGGGTGGATGTGTTGGAAATAAGAAGTTTGAGGACAATATGTGGTGTGAGGTGGTTTGATCAAGTAAGTAATGAAAGCGTAAGAGAGATAAGAGGTAATAAAAAGTGTGGTTGAGAGAGCAGACGAGAGTGTATTGAAATGGTCTGGTCAAATGGACAGAATGAGTGAAGAAAGATTGACCAAGAGGATATATGTGTCAGAGGTGGAGGGAGCGAGGAGAAGTTGGGAGACCAAATTGGAGGTAGAAGGATGGAGTGAAAAATGTTTTGAGCGATTGGGGCCTGAACATGCAGGAGGGTGAAAGGCGTGCAAGGAATAGAGTGAACTGGAATGATGTGGTATACCAGGGTCGACATGCTGTCAATGGATTGAACCAGGGCATGTGAAGTCTGGGGTAAACCATGGAAAGTTTTGTGGGGCCCAGATGTGGAAAGGGAGCTGTGGTTTTGGTGCATTATACATGACAGCTAGAGACTGAGTGTGAACGAATGGGGCCTTTGTTGTCTTTTCCTAGCGCTACCTCGCGCACATGCGGGGGGAGAGGGTTTTCATTTCATGTGTGGCGGGGTGTTGATGGGAATGAATAAGAGCAGACAGTATGAATTATGTACATGTGTATATATGTCTGAGTGTGTATATATATGTATACGTTGAGATGTATAGATATGTATATGTGCATGTGTGGAAGTGTATGTATAAACATATGTATGTGGGTGGGTTGGGCCATTCTTTCGTCTGTTTCCTTTCACAACCTTGCTAACGTGGGAGACAGCAACAAAGTATAATAAATAAATAGATAAAATATTTTTTTCATACGTATTTGCCATTTCCCACCTATTCCCAGTGTGTTGTAGAAGGTGACTAAAAGGGGTGGGAGTGGGGGCTGGAAATCCTTCCCTAATGTTTTACTTTTCCAAAAGAAGGAACAGAGAAGGGGGCCCAGTGAGGATTTTTCCCTCTAAGGTTTAGTCATCTGTCATTGTTGCTACCTTGCTGAAGTGGGAAATGGCAAATATGTACGAACAAAATATATATACAGCATTGATTGCCTTAGTTGCCCAAGCCATCTCAGCTAACACCAAAGAAAAAGTATTACCATCTACTAATATTATCAAAAAAATAATTCATTTTGTTTCCCCTGTTTGTCATAATGTTAAAATACCTTACCAGTACATTGCACTCTCTTCCTGTCACCCTCAGAAAACAGAATATGCTTCATTGATACACTTACAGAAGTATGAATAAACAACTTGCACTTCTTTTGCATGGGTACATGCCTTAAAATCACTATACACACCAAGAAGTTGTTGGAAGTGAAACATGGCTGTGTCATATTCATTTCTTCTGTAGGACAAGTCTGCCATCATCACTGTAGCACTATCATTCTCCTTGTCTGTCCTTAACAGTGTCATGCAAGTGTGCTGGCACTGGTCCAAATCATTAATCTGTGTAATGAAAAAGTAAATCAAAATTATAAGACCATTTAACCATAGCATACTATTCATAGCATAGAAAATTTGTGATGAAACTGAATTTGTATAAATGGTACCTGGCAATGTATTACCAAACACAACTTCATTTTATAACTTTCCATCTGTTTCATCTTTTCAAGGAAAACCCAGTCCCACTAGGAATTCCCTATTGAAATAAAAACATTACTGCTTATTGTTCCTAATGTTTCAATACAACTTTTATGCACAGTCCTTCCTAAGTACTCTGCATAATGTTTCCATAAGCTTCTTCATGTAGTATGTAATATCCTTTACATGGTGTTACTAGCTCTGCCTGCATGTGGTTACACAACAAGTGAAAAGTTACTTTTGGTGAAGCTGTGCCATTGGGAGCACAGTCTCATCAAAAAACTTGTTCCAAAGGAGTCCATATTTCCCTACAGATGGAAGTAATGTAGCCTCTGGAAAGAAGTCTTGTGTAACATCAGGACTCTCTTAGAAAAAGGTCCAGAGGTAATTGTAAATAAAATGTAATCTTTACAGTTTACAAAGAAGAGGTAGTGAAAGCTTTGTGGAAGATTAAAGCCGGCAAGGTGGCGGGTTTGGATGGTATTGCTGTGGAATTTATTAAAAAAGGGGATGATTGTGTTGTTGACTGGTTGGTAAGGATATTTAAAGTATGTATGGCTCATGGTGAAGTGCCTGAGGATTAATGGAATGCATGTATAGTGCCATTGTACAAAGGCAAAGAGGATAAAGGTGAATGTTCAAATTACAAAGGTATAAGTGTGTTGAGTATTCCTAGGAAATTATATGGGAGGGTATTGAATGAGAGGGTGAAGGCATGTACAGAGCATCAGATTGGAGAAGAGCAGTGTGGTTTTAGAAGTGGTAGAGGATGTGTAGATCTGGTGTTTGCTTTGAAGAATGTATGTGAGAAATACTTTGAAAAACAGATGGATTTGTATGTGGCATTTATGGATCTGGAGAAGGCATATGATAGAGTGATAGAGATGCTCTATGGAAGGTATTAAGAGCATATGGTGTGGGAGGCAAGTTGCTAGAAGCAGTGAAAAGTTTCTATTGAGGATGTAAGGCATGTGTACGAGTAGGAAGAGAGGAAAGTGATTGGTTCTCCGTGAATGTCAGTTTGCAGCAGGGGTGCATGATGTCTCCATGGTTGTTTAATTTGTTTATGGATGGGTTTGTTAGGGAGGTGAATGCATGAGTTTTGGAGAGAGGGGCAAGTATGCAGTCTGTTGTTGATGAGGGGGCTTGGGAAGTGAGTCAGCTGTTGTTCGCTGATGATACAGTGCTGGTGGCTGATTCGGATGAGAAACTGCAGAAGTTGGTGTCTGAGTTTGGTAAAGTGCATGAAAGAAGAAAGGTGAGAGTAAATGTGAACATGAGCATGGTTATTAGGTACAGTAGGGTTGAGGGGCAAGTCAACTGGGAGGTAAGTTTGAATGGAGAAAAAATGGAGGAAGTGAAGTGTTTTAGATATCAGGGAGTGGATTTGGCAGCGGATGGAACCATGGAAGCGGAAGTGAGTCACAGGGTGAAAGTTCTGGGAGCGTTGAAGAATGTGTGGAAGGTGAGAACATTATCTCAGAAAGCAAGAATGGATATGTTTGAGGGAATAGTGGTTCCAACAATGTTATATGGCTGTGAGACGTGGGCTATAGATAGTGTTGTGCAGAGGAGGGTGGATGTGTTGGAAATGAGATGCTTGAGGACAATATGTGGTGTGAGGTGGTTTGATCGAGCAAGTAATGTAAGGGTGAGAGATATGTGTGGTAATAAAAAGAGTGTCTTTGAGAGAGCAGAATGGGGTGTTTTGAAATAGTTTGGTCACATGGAGAGAATGAGTGAGGAAAGATTGACAAAGAGGATATATGTGTCAGAGATGGAGGGAACGAGAAGTGGGAGACCAAATTGGAGGTGGAAGGATGGAGTGAAAAGCATTTTGAGCAATCGAGGCCTGAATATGCAGGAGGGTGAAAGGTGTGCAAGGAATAGTGAATTGAAACGATGTGGTATACCAGGGTCAATGTGCTGTCAATGGATTGAAGCAGGGCATATGAAGTTTCTGGGGTAAACCACGGAAAGTTTTGTGGGGCTTAGATGTGGAAAGACTGCTGTGGTTTCAGTGCATTATATATGACAGCTAGGGACTGAGTGTGAAGGAATGTGGCCTTTGTTGTCTTTTCCTAGTGCTACCTCGCATGTGTGCAGGGAGATGGGGCTGTCATTTCATATGTGTGGCAGGGAGGTGATGGGAATGAATAAAGGCAGCAAGTATGAATTATGTACATGTGTATATATGTATATGTCTGTGTATGTATATATATGTATACATTGAAATGTATAGGTATATATATGTGCGTGTGTGAACGTGTATGTGGCTGGGTTGGGCCAATCTTTCATCTGTTTCCTTGTGCTCCCTTGTTAATGCGGGAGACAGCGACAAAGTATAATAAAGAGAATAAATAATATTTACAGTTAATTAATGAACAAGTTTTTGTTACTCATTATTTTCTTTTAATACCACTAATTTCAAACTGATGTCAAAAATATCTACCTCTCAAATATACTTTAGGGCAAAACATATTAACTCTAAAGTATTATATCCTGCTCATTCTATGGGAACATAAACAGTGCCATTACTTGTCCATACTTCTGTAAGTCTTTCTTCTGCATTGAAGGTTCTGGTCATGGAGAGAAGTCCTCTTCAGGGCCAGGCCTTACTTCATATAGTCTTTTTATTCACAAGTGCATATACACATACCCATGCATACAATTCCAATCTTTCATTTCACTCAGAAAATTCTTGACCCATTCCATTCATGCTCTGTAACACCCTCCCATACCCTCTGTGATAGCACAATTGCACTGCACATCTTTTTGAAGTGTTCTAGATACCTGGGAGTGGACATGGCAGTGAATGGAACCAGAGAATTGGAAATGAGTTATAAAGAAGGTGAGTGGGAGAAGGCTCTGGAAGCAATGAAGAATGTGTGGAAAGAGATTGTTTTGTGAGAGGGCAACAATGGGTATGTTTGAAGGTATAGTAGTCCCACAACATTATATGGATCCAAGGCATGGGTTGTAGATGAGGCTGTGCTGAGGAGGGTGGGCATGCTGGAAATAAAACGTTTGAGGATAACACGTGGACTAAAGTGGTTTGATTAAGTAATGAAAGGGTTAGAGGGAGCTTTGGAAATAAAAATTGTGTGGTTGAGAGAGCTGGAGAGGGTGTGCTGAAATGCTTTGGACATATGGAGAAAGTGAATAAGGAAAGGTTAAAAAAAGAGGATATATTTGTCAGGAGTGGGGGGGGAACAAGGAGAATGGGAGACCACATTGGAAATAGAAGGATGGAGTAAAAAAGATTTTGAGAAACCGGCCTGAATATATAAGGGGGGTGAAAGGCTTGAACGGGAGAGAGTGAATAGGAAAAATGTGGTACACAGGGATCGATGTGCAGTCAGTGGACTGAACCAGGGGATGTGAAGCGTCCAGGGTAAACCATGAAAAGGTATGAGGGGCCTGGGTGTGGCTAGGGCACTGTGATTTTGGTGCATTATACATGACAACCACAGAATGGAAGTGAGTGGATGTGGCCTTTAGTCATCTGTTCCTGGCGCTAATTCTCTGACACAGAAAATGGTGATCAACTATGAAAGAAAAAGATGACGTAATAATGAGAGCTAGAATCATCTTACAAATCCCCTTCATCTTTCTTGAATCATATCAGCTAATTCTTAAAAATCACTGGCTATTAACTAAACAACACAGTAGACATATCCTCATTCCATCAACACAATATCATCAAGGCCTATCCAATATACAACTAAAAATGCATATTAACTCCTGCTGAAATGTATAATAATTATGTGATTTAAGATCGAAACTTATACATCTCTATCGTAAAAGAATACACTGCATTGTTTAATAAAGTCACTATCAGCATTCCTTCTAGTGTGCCCAAGTCATTAATATTAATAACAAGGGAGCTAGAATCAGCTTTTCAAATACACTTGGTCTCCCTTGAATCTTAAAAAGTCATTAAAAAGTATCACCTGACTACTAACTGAACAATACCACTGGCATATCTTTTCGACATCAACACCACATCATTATGGCGTATTTCCCAAACGACTAAGGTGATGTCAACCATTCTCAAACCCATTTCATCCATCTGTCTGGCTTAAATACAAAGAGATAATGATGCACATTACCTTAACAGACGTATGTTTTACAGTACTGCAGTACCATCAGTGTCCCAACTATCTGTATTGACTGACATTATCAACAAAGGTGCTCGTAATGATACCCTATTTCTCCATCTAAACATTCTCATCCACCCATAAACATTTATCTAAACTTACAACTTCACAAAATGAAGGCAATGCAGCTGACAATGATGGAGATAATGACAAAGGCATCCAGGATGATCACACCATAGAGGGCAAGATTGAAAATGCTCTTGTTGCAACTGTTCTGGAACCAATATTGGGGGAAGTCAGCATTTTGGGCCTCGGCATGGTACACCAAAACGTTACCAAAGATAAACCAGACAGATGAGGTGAGGGAGACAATAAGGCCAATGATCTTAAAGGGGGTGGGTACTTTGTCACTCTTGCTGGCTGATCTCTTCACCTTCCTAACCAAGCTGATGCCAAATAGCATTATGATGCCTTGAATAGTGAGCCAGATTAAGATTATTTCAAACTATTTTTCCCCTTAACCAGTTTCCTTAAATCTTCATTCTACCATTCTGTGATCCTCTTCACATCACTCGTACCATTAGTATTGTACACCTTTGTAGCAGCCTCCAGTGGTACACTCTTAAAGTTTCAACATTAAATCAAACCCACACTATGCTGTTTCAGACTCTTATCTTTTCATTTAACTTCTCTTGGTAGTTACACATCATACTTTCATTACTAAACTCTTCTACTTTTATCACTGTTTTTTCTTTCATATTCTAGGCCTATACCATCTGCAACTCAAAACTAATTTGATACCCTAACTATTTCTCCATCTAATCATTCTCATCCACTCGTATATATTGATTTGACAAAGCCTCTACTAGCCCACTTCTAGGCTGCACATCATGTTAAATTCTTATCTTATTTCTTCTGACTCATTAACATAGTAATTATGTGTCAACAAACTGAATTACAGGAAAACATACTTGCATGTACAGCTTAGCTAGTGCCAAGAGAGTTGAAGCATGTTCTGGGTCATACTGAAGAGCCTCCTTATACAGCTTGATAGCTCTTTCAAAGTCACGCTGGCTTGCTGCATGCTCTGCCATTTTCCCACACATGCTAAGAAAGTATAGGGGAAAAAAATTACATCATCCTATGAAGGATGTGCCCATGGTTGTTTAATTTTTTTATGGATGGGTTTGTTAGGGAGGTAAATGCATGAGTTTTAGGGATGAGAGGGAGTGGGAAAGGAGTCAGTTATTGTTTGCCAATGATACAGCTCTAGTGGCTGATTGATGTGAGAAACTGCAGAAGTTGGTGACTGAATTTGGAAAAGATTGTGAAAGGATAAAGTTGGGAGTTAATATGAATAAGAACAAGGTTATAAGGTTCAGTAGGGTTGAGGGACAGGTTAACTGGGATGTAAATTTGAATGGAGAAAAATTGGAGGAAGTGAAGTGTTTTAGATATCTGGGGGTGGACTTGCAGCGAATGGAACCATGGAAGTGGAAGTGAGTCACAGGGTGGGGGAGGGGGCGAAGGTTCTGAGAATGATGAAGAATGTGTGGAAGGAAAGAACATTATCTCCCAGAAAAAATGGGTTCAACAATGTTATGTGGATGCAAAGCATGGGCTTTAGATAGAGTTGTACAGAGGAGGATGGATGTGTTGGAAGTAACTGTTTGGGGACAATATGTGGTGTAAGGTGATTTGATCAAGTAAGTAATGAAAGGGTAAGAAAGATATGTGGAAATAAAAAGAGTATGTTTGAGAGCGCAGAAAAGGATGTGTTGAAATGGTTTGGACAAATGGAGAGAATGAGTGAGGAAAGGTTGACAAAGAGGATGTATGTGTCAGAGGCGGAGGGAACAAGGAGAAGCGGGAGATCAAACTGGGGGTGGACGGATGGAGTGAAAAAGATTTTGAGTGATCGGGGCCTGAACATACAGGAGGGTGAGAGGCAAGCAAGGAATACAGTAAACTGGAATGCTGACGTATACCAGGGTTGACATGCTATCAATGGACTGAACCAGGGCATGTGAAGCATTTAGGGTAAACCATGGAAAGTTTTGTGGGGCCTGAAAGTGGATAGGCAGCTGTGGTTTTGGTGCATTACACATGACAGTTAGAGACTGAGTGTGAATGAATGTGGCCTTTTTTGCCTGTTTTCGTGGCGCTACCTTGCTGAAGCTGGGGGTGGTGATGCCGTTTCCTGTGAGGTGGGGTTGCGACAGGAATGGATGAAGGCAAGCAAGTATGAATATGTACATGTGTATATATGTATATGTCTCTGTGTGTGTAAGGCAAGCAAGTATGAATATGTACATATGTATATATGTAGTGAAAAAGATTTTGAGTGATTGGGGCCTGAACATGCAGGAGGGTGAAAGGCGTGCAAGGAATAGAGTGAATTGGAACGATGTGGTATACTGGGGTCGACATGCTGTCAATGGATTGAACCAGTGCATGTGAAGCGTCTGGGGTAAACCATGGAAAGTTCTGTGGGGCCTGGATGTGGAAAGGGAGCTGTGGTTTCGGTGCATTATTACATGACAGCTAGAGACTGAGTGTGAATGAATGGGGCCTTTGTTGTCTTTCCTAGTGCTACCTCGCACACATGAGGGGGGAGGGGGTTGTTATTCCATGTGTGGCAAGGTGGCGATGGGAATGAATAAAGGCAGACTATGAATTATGCACATGTGTATATATGTAAATGTCTGTGTGTGTATATATATGTATACATTGAGATGTATGGGTATGTATATTTGCGCATGTGGACGTGTATGTATATATATGTGTATGTGGGTGGGTTGGGCCATTCTTTCGTCTGTTTCCTTGTGTTACCTCGCTAACGCGGGAGACAGCGACAAAGCAAAATAAAAATAAAAAAATAGTATATATGTACATGTCTCTGTGTGTGTACGTATATGTTGATATGTATATGTATGTATATGTGCGTATATGGGTATTTCTGTATATATATGAGTGAAGGGGCCATTCTTCATCTGTTTCCTGGCGCTATCTCGCTGATGCGGGAAACAGCGTTTATGTATAATAATGATAATAATAATAATAATAATAATAATAATAATAATAATAATAATAAGAAGAAGAAGAAGAAGAAGAAGAAGAAGAAGAGATAGGAAGTATGTTTGAGGAAAGGAACCTGGATGTTTTGGCTATGAGTGACATGAAGCTCAAGGGTAAAGGGGAAGAATGGTTTGGGAATGTCACGGTAGTAAAGTCAGGGGTTGTTGAGAGGACAAGAGCAAAGGAAGGAGTAGCACTACTCCTGGAGTAGTCGTGAGAGTATGTGATAGAGTGTAAGAAAGTAAACTCTAGATTGATATGGGTAAAACTGGTGGATGGAGAGAGATGGGTGAATATTGGTGCCTATACACCTGGTCATGAGAAGAAAGATCATGAAAGTCAAGTGTTTTGGGAGCAGCTGAGCGGGTGTGTTAGCAGCTTTGATGCATGAGATCGGGTTGTAGTGATGGGTGATTTGAATGCAAAGGTGAGTAATGTGGCAGTTGAGGGAATAATTGGTGTACATGGGGTGTTCAGTGTTGTAAATGGAAATGGTGAAGAGCTTGTAAATTTGTATGCTGGAAAAGGACTGGTGATTGGGAATACCTGGTTCAAAAAGAGATATATACATAAGTATACGCAAGTAAATAGGAGAGATGGCTAGAGAGCATTATTGGATTACGTGTTAATTGATAGGCGCATGAAAGAGAGACTTCTGGATGTAAATGTGCTGAGAGAGGTAACTGGGAGGATGTCTGATCATTATCTTGTGGAGGCAAAGGTGAAGGTTTGTAGAGGTTTTCAGAAAAAAAGAGAGAATGATGGGGTGAAGAGAGTGGTGAGAGTAAGTGAGCTTGGAAAGGAGACTTGTGTGAGGAAGTACCAGGAGAGATTGAGTGCAGAAAGGAAAAAGGTGAGAGCTAATCACAAAAGGGGACTGGGGCAGGAATGGGATGTATTTAGGAAAGCAGTGATGGCTAGCGCAAAAGATGCCTGTGGCATGAGAGAGGTGGGAGGAGGGCAGATTAGAAAGGGTAGTGAGTAGTGGGATGAAGAGGTATGACTGTTAGTGAAAGAGAAGAGAGAGGCATTTGGATGATTTTGCAGGGAAATAGTGCAAAAGACTGGGAGATGCATAAAAGAAAGAGGCAAGAGGTCAAGAGAAGGGTGCAAGAGGTGAAAAAGAGAGCAAATGAGAGGGTAATAGAGTATCATTAAATTTTAGGGAGAATAAAAAGATGTTTTGGAAGGAGGTAAATAAAGTGCATAAGACAAGAGAACAAATGGGAACAAGGGTGAAGGGGGCAAATGGGGAGGTGATAACAAGTAGTAGTGAAGAAAAACAGAGATGGAGTGAGTATTTTGAAGGTCTGTTGAATGTGTGTGATGACAGAGTGACAGATATAAGGTTATTTGGTTGAGGTGGTGTGCGAAGTGAGAGGGTTAGGGAGAATGATTTGGTAAACAGAGAAGAGGTAGTGAAAGCTTTAGGGAAGATGAAAGTTGGCAAGGCAGCAGGTTTGGATGGTATTGCTGTGGAATTTATTAAAAAAGGGGATGACTGTGTTGACAATTAGTTGGTGAGGATATTCAGTAAATGTATGATTCATGGTGAAGTGCCTGAGGATTGGCGGAATGCATGTATAGTGCCACTGTACAAAGGCAAAGGTGATAAAGGTGAGTGTTCAAATTACAGGGGTATAAGTTTGTCAAGTATTCCGGAGAAATTATATGGGAGGGTATTGATTGAGGGGGTTAAGGCATGTACATAGCAGCAGATTGGGGAAGAGCAGTGTGGTTTCAGAAATGGTAGAGGATGCGTGGATCAGGTGTTTACTTTGAAGAACGTATGTGAGAAATACTTGGAAAAACAGATGGATTTGTATGTAGCATTGATGGATCTGGAGAAGGCATATGATAAAGTTCATAGAGGTGCTCTGTGGAAGGTATGAAGAGTATATGGTGTGGGAGGTAAGTTGATAGAAGCAGTGAAAAGTTTCTATTGAGGATGTAAGGCATGTGTACGAGTAGGAAGAGAGGAAAGCAAGTGGTTCCTAGTGAATGTTGGTTTGTGGCATCGGTGTGTGATGTCTCCATGGTCGTTTAATCTATTTATGGATGGGGTTTTTAGGGAGGTGAATGCAAGAGTTTTGGAGAGAGGGGTAAGTATGCAGGTCTGTTGTGGATGAGAGGGTTTGGGAAGTGAGTCAGTTGTTATTCGCTGATGATACAGCGCTGGTGGCTGATTTGGGTGAGAAACTGCAGAAGCTGGTGACTGAGTTTGGTAAAGTGTGTGAAAGAAGAAAGCTGAGAGTAAATGTGAATAAGAGCAAAGTTATTAGGTTCAGTAGGGTTGAGGGACAAATAAATTGGGAGGTAAGTTTGAATGGAGAAAAGCTGGAAGAAGTGAAATATTTCATATATCTGGGAGTGGATTTGGCAGCGGATGGAACCATTTAAGTGGAAGCGAGTCACAAGGTGGTTGTATGTATATATATGTAAACGTTGAAATGTATAGGTATGTATATGTGTGTGTGTGTGGATGTATTTGTATATACATGTGTATGTGGGTGGGTTGGGCCATTCTTTCGTCTGTTTCCTTGCGCTACCTCGCTAACGCAGGAGACAATGACAAAGTATAATGAATAAATAACATTTCAACGTATACATATTTATTATCTTTATATATATATATATATATATATATATATATATATATATATATATATATATATATATATATTTTTTTTTTTTTTTTTACTTTGTCGCTGTCTCCCGCGTTTGCGAGGTAGCGCAAGGAAACAGACAAAAGAAATGGCCCAACCCACGCCCATACACATGTATATACATATGTCCACACACGCAAATATACATACCTACACAGCTTTCCATGGTTTACTCCAGACGCTTCACATGCCCTGATTCAATCCACTGACAGCACGTCAACCCCGGTATACCACATTGCTCCAATTCACTCTATTCCTTGCCCTCCTTTCACCCTCCTGCATGTTCAGGCCCCGATCACACAAAATCTTTTTCACTCCATCTTTCCACCTCCAATTTGGTCTCCCTCTTCTCCTCGTTCCCTCCACCTCCGACACATATATCCTCTTGGTCAATCTTTCCTCACTCATTCTCTCCATGTGCCCAAACCATTTCAAAACACCCTCTTCTGCTCTCTCAATCACGCTCTTTTTATTTCCACACATCTCTCTTACCCTTACGTTACTTACTCGATCAAACCACCTCACACCACACATTGTCCTCAAACATCTCATTTCCAGCACGTCCATCCTCCTGCGCACCACTCTATCCATAGCCCACGCCTCGCAACCATACAACATTGTTGGAACCTTGCACGCCTTTCACCCTCCTGTGTGTTCAGGCCCCGATCACTTAAAATCCTTTTCACATCATCTTTCCACCTCCAATTTGGTCTCCCACTACTCCTCGTTCCCTCCACTGCTGACACATATATCCTCTTGGTCAATCTTACCTCACTCATTCTCTCCATGTGACCAAACCATTTCAAAACACCCTCTTCTGCTCTCTCAACCACACTCTTTTTATTACCACACATCTCTCTTACCCTGTTATTACTTACTTGATCAAACCACTTCACACCACATATTGTCCTCAAACATCTCATTTCCAGTACATCCACCCTCCTCCGCACAACTCTATCTATAGCCCACGCCTCGCAACCATATAACATTTTTGCTTTCCGAGATAATGTTATCGTCTTCCACACATTCTTCAACGCTCCCAGTACTTTCGCCCCCTCCCCCACCCAATGATTCACTTCCGCTTCTGTGGTTCCATCCGCTGCCAAATCCACTCCCAGATATCTAAAACACTTCACTTCCTCCAGTTTTGCTCCATTCAAACTTACCTCCTAACTGACTTCCCTCAACCCTACTGTACCTAATAACATTGCTCTTATCCACATTCAATTATTTCTTCTTTCACACACTTTACCAAACTCAGTCACCAGCTTCTGCAGTTTCTCACCTGAATCAGCAACCAGTGCTGTATCATCAGCAAACAACAACTGACTCACTTCCCAAGGCCTCTCACCCACAACAGACTGCATTCTTGCCCCTCTCTCCAAAACTTGCATTCAGATCCCTAACAACTCCATATATAAACAAAATGAACAACCAAGGAGACATCACGCACCCTTGCTGCAAACCGACATTCAGTGAGAACCAATAACTTTCTTCCGACTTGTACACAAGCCTTACATCTTCGATAAAAACTTTTCACAGCTTCAAGCAACTCATCTCCTACACCATGTATTCTTAATACCTTCCACAGAGCATCTCTATCAACTCTATCATATGCCTTCTCCAGATCCATAAATGCTACATACAAATCCATTTACTTTTCTAAGTATTTCTCACATGCATTTTTCAAAGCAAACACCTGATCCACACATCCTCTACCACTTCTGAAACCACACTGCTCTTCCCCAATCTGATGCTCTGTACATGCTTTCACCCTCTCAAACAATACCCTTCAATATAATTTCCCATGAATACTCAAAAAACTTATACCTCTCTAATTTGAGCACTCACCTTTATCCCCTTTGCCTTTGTACAATGGCACTATGCAAGCATTCCACCAATCTTCAAGCATCTCACCATGAGTCATACATACATTAAATATGCTTAACAACCAGTCAACAACACAGTCACCCCCTTTTTTAATAAAGTCCACTGCAATATCATCCAAACCCGCTGCCTTGCTGGCTTTCATCTTCCACAAAGCTATTACTACCTCTTCTCTGTATACCAAATCATTCTTCCTAACCCTCTCACTTCATACACCACCTCAACCAAAATACCTTATATCTGCTTCTCTATTAGCTAACACATTCAACAACTCTTCAAAATACTCACTCCACCTCCTTCTCACATCACCACTACTTGTTATTACCTCCCCATTAGCCCCCTCCACCGATGTTCCCATTTGTTCTCTTGTCTTATGCACTTTATTTACCTCCTTCCAAAACATCTTTTTATTCTCCCTAAAATCTAATGATACTCTCTCACCCCAACTCTCATTTGCCCTCTTTTTCACCTCTTGCACCTTTCTCTTGACCTCCTGCCTCTTTCCTCTTATACATGTCCCAGTTTTTTCCACTATTTCCCTGCAAAACTCGTCCAAATACCTCTCTCTTCTCTTTCACTAATAATCTTACTTTTTCATCCCACCACTCACTACCCTTTCTAATCTGCCCTCCTCCCACGCTTCTCATGCCACAAGCATATTTGGCGCAAGCCATCACTGCTTCCCTAAATACATCCCATTCCTCCCCCACTCCCCTTACATCCTTGGCTCTCACCTTTTTCCATTCTGCACTTAGTCTCTCCTGGTACTTCCTCACACAAGTCTCCTTCCCAAGCTCACTTACTCTCACCACTCTCTTCACCCCAACATTCTTTCTTTTTTTCTGAAAACCTCTACAAATCTTCACCTTCGCCTCCACAAGATGATGATCAGACATCCTTCCAGTTGCACCTCCCAGCACATTAACATCCAAAGTCACTCTTTCGCACGCCTATCAATTAACATGTAATCCAATAACGCTCTGGCCATCTCTCCTACTTACATACATATGTACATCTCTCTTTTTAAACCAGGTATTCCCAATCACCAGTCCTTTTTCAGCACATAAATCTACAAGCTCTTCACCATTTCCATTTACAACAATGAACACTCTATGTACACCAATTATTCCCTCAACTGCCACATTACTCACCTTTGCATTGAAATCACCCATCACTATAACCCAGTCTCGTGCATCAAAACTACTAACACACTCACTCAGCTGCTTCCAAAACACTTGCCTCTCATGATCTTTCTTCTCATGCCCAGATGCATAAGCACCAATAATCACCCTTCTCTCTCCATACACTTTCAGTTTTACCCATATCAATCTAGAGTTTCCTCTCTTACACTCTATCACATACCCCCACCACTCCTGTTTCAGGAGTAGTGCTACTCCTTCCCTTGCTCTTGGCCTCTCACCAACCTCTGACTTTACTCCCAAAACACTCCCAAGCCACTCTTCCCCTTAACCCTTGAGCTTTGTTACACTCAGAGCCAAATCATCCAGCTTCCTTTCCTCAAACATACTATCTCTCCTTTTTTCTCATCTTAGTTACATCCACACATATTTAGACATCCCAATCTGAGCCTTCGAGGAGGATGAGCACTCTCTGCGTGACTCCTTCTGTTTCCCTGTTTAGAAAGTTAAATTACAAGGGGGGAGGGTTTCGAGGCCCCCGCTCCCATCTCCTTCAGTTGCCTTCTACAACATATGAGGAATGCGTGGGAAGTATTCTTTCTTCCCTATCCCCAGGGATAACAATGAAATGTATAGGTATGTATATGTGAATGTGTGGGCGTTTTATGTACATACATGTGCATGTGGCTGGGTTGGGCCATTCTTTTGTCTGTTTCCTTGCGTTACCTTGCTAACGCGGGAGACAGTGTCAAAGTATAATAAAATAACAAATAAAACTTTTTACAGATTTCCTAATGTATTGCATGAAAGGCCTTAATGAATCTCCAGATTATTATTCCAAGCACATTTCACATTCTTCCACGCATACACATTCTCTCTTACTCTGTCCTGGCTTCCATCATACTTTTTCTCCTTGGGTATAAACTGTTTATCTCATCCTTTGTTAAACTTCCTTTTAACATGAAGGAGGGCAAAAGGCATGCCCAGGAAAGAGTGACCTGGAACAATATGGTATAAAGGGATCAACCTGCTGTCAACAGACTGAACCAGGGCACGTGCAGCAGCTGGAGGAAACCATAGAAAGGTCTATGGGACTTGGTTGTGGTCAGGAAGTTAAGAATTTGGTCCATTACAAATGATAGCTTGAAAGACAAATATGTAAGCATGTTTACATCAGCTTTTTAAAAGTCTTAAACAGGAATCAGAGTTCTCTCTCTCAAGTGATTGTTTCAGTTATAATATCTCAAAGACTGCAACTCCTAGAATAATGTTGCTGTGTTTAAACAGTCTCTGAAGGTAAATGCTGAATATATGTTGGTTACAGGACCATGCAAAACCTAGTGCTAGATGGTGAAAGGGTATGGGTGAGCTTTTCAACTTAAAGTTGGCAACTAAGAGTAATCTGTGTGCAGTATTACTGAGAAATAAAGACTACTTCCTTCAGTACATCTAAGGCTCAGTTAAGGATGAATAAGGATTATAATAATATAAAAGCAAGAAAAAACTGCATGAAATATAGTAGTGTGTACTTTATAAACTTTAGCATACTTTCAGGACAATGAAAAACTATTTCATGGATAACAAATGTCTAAACATCTCACTTTCCAGCCAACTGTCTCTGTTCTGGAACGGTATCTGGCAACTCCACCTGCGCCCTCTTCAGTACTCTAACTTGAACATCTTTTCCTTTACTAAGGGTGGAGAGTGCTTGTTCATAATTACCAGCTCGTTCATGTACCTAGAAAAGGTTAAAATACATAATGAACAACAAATGGCTAAATACAGATGGACTAGTTAATGTTCTAGTATGAGTACTAATAAGCTGTAAATATGTAGGGAAACTTAGAAACTGCAAGGCTAAAGATGTTCAAGAAAGAAAAACACGAAAAACTAAGTGAGTTTTCAATTGAACTGCTAAGTACATGTAAATCAGTAGCAGTAAATATATACTTTAATGAGAGCCAGAGGAAACCTTCTTTGCCCAGAGAAGAGGTTTTCTGCTTTAGGAAGTGTCAAGTCATAAATCATGCCCTTTCATCTGTCCATTCAGCAGTTGGTTAAACCCTATTAAATGGAAATTTGAGAAAATAAAGTAACATTGAAAAACAGTGAAATTCTAAAATAACTAAATCATCATACTTGTTCCAACCTGTTAGAAACTGATCCTCTAAACTGCCATCACGTGCTTTCATCTAAATTTCTGCTCCAAAAACATCTACCACCTCTGTAGCTCCAGTATTGGCTGTCTAGCTTGTCAGCAGCTTATAGACCAGATATAGATTTGAAACATATAATTTGGGAAAGCATCTAACTAGCAAATGTTTAGTGTTGATCTGATCTGATCTAAGCTTTGATTCTTCTGATGTGTACATGGATCTAGGTTGACAAGAACAATGAAATAGTGTAACTAGAATGATTTTATATCATCTATTTTATATTTCATTATCTATTTATTTTGCTTTGTCGCTGTCTCTCGCATTAGCGAGGTAGTGCAAGGAAACAGACGAAAGAATGGCCTAACCCACCCACATACACATGTATATACATACACGTCCACACATGCAAATATACATACCTATACATCTCAATGTACACATATATATACACACACAGACATATACATATATATATACATGTATACCACATCGTTCCAATTCACTCTATTCCTTGCATGCCTTTCACCCTCCTGCATGTTCAGGCCCCGATCACTCAAAATCTTTTTCACTCATCTTTCCACCTCCAATTTGGTCTCCCACTTCTCCTCATTCCCTCCACCTCTGACACATATAACCTCTTGGTCAATCTTTCCTCACTCTTTCTCTCCATGTGACCAAACCATTTCAAAACACCCTCTTCTGCTCTCTCAACCACCCTCTTTTTATTTCCACACATCTCTCTAACCCTTACATTACTTACTTGATCAAACCACTTCACACCACATATTGTCCTCAAACATCTCATTTCCAGTACATCCACCCTCCTCCGCACAACTCTATCTATAGCCCACGCCTCGCAACCATATAACATTTTTGCTTTCCGAGATAATGTTATCGTCTTCCACACATTCTTCAACGCTCCCAGTACTTTCGCCCCCTCCCCCACCCAATGATTCACTTCCGCTTCTGTGGTTCCATCCGCTGCCAAATCCACTCCCAGATATCTAAAACACTTCACTTCCTCCAGTTTTGCTCCATTCAAACTTACCTCCTAACTGACTTGTCCCTCAACCCTACTGTACCTAATAACATTGCTCTTATCCACATTCAATTATTTCTTCTTTCACACACTTTACCAAACTCAGTCACCAGCTTCTGCAGTTTCTCACCTGAATCAGCAACCAGTGCTGTATCATCAGCAAACAACAACTGACTCACTTCCCAAGACCTCTCACCCACAACAGACTGCATTCTTGCCCCTCTCTCCAAAACTTGCATTCAGATCCCTAACAACTCCATATATAAACAAAATGAACAACCAAGGAGACATCACGCACCCTTGCTGCAAACCGACATTCAGTGAGAACCAATAACTTTCTTCCGACTTGTACACAAGCCTTACATCTTCGATAAAAACTTTTCACAGCTTCAAGCAACTCATCTCCT
This sequence comes from Panulirus ornatus, assembly GCF_036320965.1. Classification (NCBI taxonomy): domain Eukaryota; kingdom Metazoa; phylum Arthropoda; class Malacostraca; order Decapoda; family Palinuridae; genus Panulirus; species Panulirus ornatus. The sequence continues at coordinate 12,394,373 of NC_092275.1, read as the reverse complement.
ACACCATGTATTCTTAATACCTTCCACAGAGCATCTCTATCAACTCTATCATATGCCTTCTCCAGATCCATAAATGCTACATACAAATCCATTTACTTTTCTAAGTATTTCTCACATGCATTTTTCAAAGCAAACACCTGATCCACACATCCTCTACCACTTCTGAAACCACACTGCTCTTCCCCAATCTGATGCTCTGTACATGCTTTCACCCTCTCAAACAATACCCTTCAATATAATTTCCCATGAATACTCAAAAAACTTATACCTCTCTAATTTGAGCACTCACCTTTATCCCCTTTGCCTTTGTACAATGGCACTATGCAAGCATTCCACCAATCTTCAAGCATCTCACCATGAGTCATACATACATTAAATATGCTTAACAACCAGTCAACAACACAGTCACCCCCTTTTTTAATAAAGTCCACTGCAATATCATCCAAACCCGCTGCCTTGCTGGCTTTCATCTTCCTCAAAGCTATTACTACCTCTTCTCTGTATACCAAATCATTCTTCCTAACCCTCTCACTTCATACACCACCTCAACCAAAATACCTTATATCTGCTTCTCTATTAGCTAACACATTCAACAACTCTTCAAAATACTCACTCCACCTCCTTCTCACATCACCACTACTTGTTATTACCTCCCCATTAGCCCCCTCCACCGATGTTCCCATTTGTTCTCTTGTCTTATGCACTTTATTTACCTCCTTCCAAAACATCTTTTTATTCTCCCTAAAATCTAATGATACTCTCTCACCCCAACTCTCATTTGCCCTCTTTTTCACCTCTTGCACCTTTCTCTTGACCTCCTGCCTCTTTCCTCTTATACATGTCCCAGTTTTTTCCACTATTTCCCTGCAAAACTCGTCCAAATACCTCTCTCTTCTCTTTCACTAATAATCTTACTTTTTCATCCCACCACTCACTACCCTTTCTAATCTGCCCTCCTCCCACGCTTCTCATGCCACAAGCATATTTGGCGCAAGCCATCACTGCTTCCCTAAATACATCCCATTCCTCCCCCACTCCCCTTACATCCTTGGCTCTCACCTTTTTCCATTCTGCACTTAGTCTCTCCTGGTACTTCCTCACACAAGTCTCCTTCCCAAGCTCACTTACTCTCACCACTCTCTTCACCCCAACATTCTTTCTTTTTTTCTGAAAACCTCTACAAATCTTCACCTTCGCCTCCACAAGATGATGATCAGACATCCTTCCAGTTGCACCTCCCAGCACATTAACATCCAAAGTCACTCTTTCGCACGCCTATCAATTAACATGTAATCCAATAACGCTCTGGCCATCTCTCCTACTTACATACATATGTACATCTCTCTTTTTAAACCAGGTATTCCCAATCACCAGTCCTTTTTCAGCACATAAATCTACAAGCTCTTCACCATTTCCATTTACAACAATGAACACTCTATGTACACCAATTATTCCCTCAACTGCCACATTACTCACCTTTGCATTGAAATCACCCATCACTATAACCCAGTCTCGTGCATCAAAACTACTAACACACTCACTCAGCTGCTTCCAAAACACTTGCCTCTCATGATCTTTCTTCTCATGCCCAGATGCATAAGCACCAATAATCACCCTTCTCTCTCCATACACTTTCAGTTTTACCCATATCAATCTAGAGTTTCCTCTCTTACACTCTATCACATACCCCCACCACTCCTGTTTCAGGAGTAGTGCTACTCCTTCCCTTGCTCTTGGCCTCTCACCAACCTCTGACTTTACTCCCAAAACACTCCCAAGCCACTCTTCCCCTTAACCCTTGAGCTTCGTTACACTCAGAGCCAAATCATCCAGCTTCCTTTCCTCAAACATACTATCTCTCCTTTTTTCTCATCTTGGTTACATCCACACATATTTAGACATCCCAATCTGAGCCTTCGAGGAGGATGAGCACTCTCTGCGTGACTCCTTCTGTTTCCCTGTTTAGAAAGTTAAATTACAAGGGGGGAGGGTTTCGAGGCCCCCGCTCCCATCTCCTTCAGTTGCCTTCTACAACATATGAGGAATGCGTGGGAAGTATTCTTTCTTCCCTATCCCCAGGGATAACAATGAAATGTATAGGTATGTATATGTGAATGTGTGGGCGTTTTATGTACATACATGTGCATGTGGCTGGGTTGGGCCATTCTTTTGTCTGTTTCCTTGCGTTACCTTGCTAACGCGGGAGACAGTGTCAAAGTATAATAAAATAACAAATAAAACTTTTTACAGATTTCCTAATGTATTGCATGAAAGGCCTCAATGAATCTCCAGATTATTATTCCAAGCACATTTCACATTCTTCCACGCATACACATTCTCTCTTACTCTGTCCTGGCTTCCATCATACTTTTTCTCCTTGGGTATAAACTGTTTATCTCATCCTTTGTTAAACTTCCTTTTAACATGAAGGAGGGCAAAAGGCATGCCCAGGAAAGAGTGACCTGGAACAATATGGTATAAAGGGATCAACCTGCTGTCAACAGACTGAACCAGGGCACGTGCAGCAGCTGGAGGAAACCATAGAAAGGTCTATGGGACTTGGTTGTGGTCAGGAAGTTAAGAATTTGGTCCATTACAAATGATAGCTTGAAAGACAAATATGTAAGCATGTTTACATCAGCTTTTTAAAAGTCTTAAACAGGAATCAGAGTTCTCTCTCTCAAGTGATTGTTTCAGTTATAATATCTCAAAGACTGCAACTCCTAGAATAATGTTGCTGTGTTTAAACAGTCTCTGAAGGTAAATGCTGAATATATGTTGGTTACAGGACCATGCAAAACCTAGTGCTAGATGGTGAAAGGGTATGGGTGAGCTTTTCAACTTAAAGTTGGCAACTAAGAGTAATCTGTGTGCAGTATTACTGAGAAATAAAGACTACTTCCTTCAGTACATCTAAGGCTCAGTTAAGGATGAATAAGGATTATAATAATATAAAAGCAAGAAAAAACTGCATGAAATATAGTAGTGTGTACTTTATAAACTTTAGCATACTTTCAGGACAATGAAAAACTATTTCATGGATAACAAATGTCTAAACATCTCACTTTCCAGCCAACTGTCTCTGTTCTGGAACGGTATCTGGCAACTCCACCTGCGCCCTCTTCAGTACTCTAACTTGAACATCTTTTCCTTTACTAAGGGTGGAGAGTGCTTGTTCATAATTACCAGCTCGTTCATGTACCTAGAAAAGGTTAAAATACATAATGAACAACAAATGGCTAAATACAGAGGGACTAGTTAATGTTCTAGTATGAGTACTAATAAGCTGTAAATATGTAGGGAAACTTAGAAACTGCAAGGCTAAAGATGTTCAAGAAAGAAAAACACGAAAAACTAAGTGAGTTTTCAATTGAACTGCTAAGTACATGTAAATCAGTAGCAGTAAATATATACTTTAATGAGAGCCAGAGGAAACCTTCTTTGCCCAGAGAAGAGGTTTTCTGCTTTAGGAAGTGTCAAGTCATAAATCATGCCCTTTCATCTGTCCATTCAGCAGTTGGTTAAACCCTATTAAATGGAAATTTGAGAAAATAAAGTAACATTGAAAAACAGTGAAATTCTAAAATAACTAAATCATCATACTTGTTCCAACCTGTTAGAAACTGATCCTCTAAACTGCCATCACGTGCTTTCATCTAAATTTCTGCTCCAAAAACATCTACCACCTCTGTAGCTCCAGTATTGGCTGTCTAGCTTGTCAGCAGCTTATAGACCAGATATAGATTTGAAACATATAATTTGGGAAAGCATCTAACTAGCAAATGTTTAGTGTTGATCTGATCTGATCTAAGCTTTGATTCTTCTGATGTGTACATGGATCTAGGTTGACAAGAACAATGAAATAGTGTAACTAGAATGATTTTATATCATCTATTTTATATTTCATTATCTATTTATTTTGCTTTGTCGCTGTCTCTCGCATTAGCGAGGTAGTGCAAGGAAACAGACGAAAGAATGGCCTAACCCACCCACATACACATGTATATACATACACGTCCACACATGCAAATATACATACCTATACATCTCAATGTACACATATATATACACACACAGACATATACATATATATATACATGTATACAACATCGTTCCAATTCACTCTATTCCTTGCATGCCTTTCACCCTCCTGCATGTTCAGGCCCCGATCACTCAAAATCTTTTTCACTCCATCTTTCCACCTCCAATTTGGTCTCCCACTTCTCCTCATTCCCTCCACCTCTGACACATATAACCTCTTGGTCAATCTTTCCTCACTCTTTCTCTCCATGTGACCAAACCATTTCAAAACACCCTCTTCTGCTCTCTCAACCACCCTCTTTTTATTTCCACACATCTCTCTAACCCTTACATTACTTACTTGATCAAACCACCTCACACCACATATTGTCCTCAAACATCTCATTTCCAGCACATCCACCCTCCTGCGCACAACTCTATCCATAACCCATGCCTCGCAACCATACAACATTGTTGGAACCACTATTCCTTCAAACATATCCATTTTTGCTTTCTGAGATAATGTTCTCGACTTCCAAACATTCTTCAAGGCTCCCAGAATTTTCGCCCCCTCCCTCACACTATGATTCACTTCTGCTTCCATGGTTCCATCCGCTGCCAGATCCACTCCCAGATATCTAAAACACTTCACTTCCTCCAGTTTTTCTCCATTCAAACTCACCTCCCAATTGACTTGACCCTCAGCCTTACTGTACCTAATAACCTTGCTCTTATTCACATTCACTCTTAACTTTCTTCTTTCACACACTTTACCAAACTCAGTCACCAACTTCTGCAGTTTCTCACATGAATCAGCTACCAGCGCTGTATCATCAGCGAACAACAACTGACTCACTTCCCAAGCTCTCTCATCCACAACAGACTGCATACTTGCCCCTCTTTCCAAAACTCTTGCATTCACCTCCCTAACAACCCCATCCATAAACAAATTAAACAACCATGGAGACATCACACACCCCTGCCGCAAACCTACATTCACTGAGAACCAATCACTTTCCTCTCTTCCTACACGTACACATGCCTTACATCCTCGATAAAAACTTTTCACTGCTTCTAACAACTTGCCTCCCACACCATATATTCTTAATACCTTCCACAGAGCATCTCTATCAACTCAATCATAAGCCTTCTCCAGATCCATAAATGCTACATACAAGTCCATTTGCTTTTCTAAGTATTTCTCACATACATTCTTCAAAGCAAACACCTGATCCACACATCCTCTACCACTTCTGAAACCACACATCCTCTACCACTTCTGAAACCACACTGCTCGTCCCCAATCTGATGCTCTGTACATGCCTTCACCCTCTCAATCAATACCCTCCCATATAATTTACCATGAATACTCAACAAACTTATACCTCTGTAATTTGAGCAGTCACCTTTGTCCCCTTTGCCTTTGTACAATGGCACTATGCAAGCATTCCGCCAATCCTCAGGCACCTCACCATGAATCATACATACATAAAATAACCTTACCAACCAGTCAACAACACAGTCACCCCCTTTTTTAATAAATTCCACTGCAATACCATCCAAACTCGCTGCCTTGCCGGCTTTCATCTTCCGTAAAGCTTTTACTACCTCTTCTCTGTTTACCAAATCATTTTCCCTAACCCTCTCACTTTGCACACCACCTCGACCAAAACACCGTATATGTGCCACTCTATCATCGAACACATTCAACAAACCTTCAAAATACTCACTCCATCTCCTTCTCACATCACCACTACTTGTTATCACCTCCCCATTAGCCCCCTTCAATGAAGTTCCCATTTGCTCCCTCGTCTTATGCACTTTATTTACCTCCTTCCAAAACATCTTTTTATTCTCCCTAAAATTTAATGATACTCTCTCACCCCAACTCTCATTTGCCCTCTTTTTCACCTCTTGCACCTTTCTCTTGACCTCATGCCTCTTTCTTTTATACATCTCCCACTCATTTGCATTTTTTCCTTGCAAATATCGTCCAAATGCCTCTCTCTTCTCTTTCACTAATAATCTTACTTCATCATCCCACCACTCACTACCCTTTCTAATCTACCCACCTCCCACGCTTTTCATGCCACAAGTACCTTTTGCGCAAGCCATCTCTGCTTCCCTAAATACATCCCATTCCTCCCCCACTCCCCATACGTCATTTGCTCTCACCTTTTTCCATTCTGTACTCAGTCTCTCCTGGTGCTTCCTCACACAAGTCTCCTTCCCAAGCTCACTTACTCTGACCACTCTCTTCACCCCAACATTCTCTCTTCTTTTCTGAAAACCTCTACAAATCTTCACCTTCGCCTCCACAAGATAATGATCAGACATCCCTCCATTTGCACCTCTCAGCACATTAACATCCAAAAGTCTCTCTTTCACACGCCTATCAATTAACACGTAACCCAATAACACTCTCTGGCCATTTCTCCTACTTACATATGTATATTATGTATATCTCTTTTTAAACCAGGTATTCCCAAAAACCAGTCCTTTTTCAGCACATAAATCTACAAGCTCTTCACCATTTCCATTTACAACACTGAACACCCCATGTATACCAATTATTCCCTCAACTGCCACATTACTCACCTTTGCATTCAAATCACCCATCACTATAACCCGGTCTCATGCATCAAAACTACTAACACTCATTTAGCTGCTCCCAAAACACTTGCCTCTCATGATCTTCTCATGCCCAGGTGCAAATGCACCAATAATCACCCATCTCTCTCCATCCACTTTCAGTTTTATCCATATCAATCTAGAGTTTACTTTCTTACACTCTATCACATACTCCCACCACTCCTGTTTCAGGACTAGTGCTACTCCTTCCCTTGCTCTTGTCCTCTCACTAACCCCTGACTTTACAACCAAGACATTCCCAAACCACTCTTCCCCTTTACTCTTGAGCTTCGTTTCACTCAGAGCTAAAACATCCAGGTTCCTTTCCTGAAACATACTACCTATCTCTCCTTTTTTCTCATCTTGGTTACATCCACACACATTTAGACACCCCAATCTGAGCCTTCGAGGAGGATGAGCACTCCCCGCATGACTCCTTCTTGTTTCCTCTTTTAGAAAGTTAAAATACAAGGAGGGGAGGGTTTCTAGCCCCCCACTCCCATCCCCTTTAGTTGCCTTCTATGACATGCGAGGAATGCATGGGAAGTATTCTTTCTCCCCTATCCCCTATTTATTACACTTGATCGCCGTTTCCCATGTCAGCAAGGTAGTGCCAGGAAACATGAAAAATGGCCCATCCAGTCATGTATTTAGTTACGGAATTTACTCTTTCCATCTGCTGCTACTAGAGATCAATGATTCTTTAAACAATATTACTCTACCCAAATTAAATCTGTTTACTGAGTATGCTTGGGCATGTAACTTCCTATGTTATTCTTAGGTAGACAGTATCTCAATAAAGTTATTACTTTTTGCATTATTATACAGTTCCTTTAAGTAACCATTCTGAATATTAGCTACAAGGTATCATTCCCATGCTGTTGATACTGCAGGATCTAGGTTACCTGTCCTGAATGCACATAGTTATCCATGTAAACAACAATCCTACTGCTGATGATAAAAAAATGTGTCCAGTAAAATGAGTTTCTTCACTGTTAGACATGAGAAAAGCATTCTGTATCTATAGTTTTTTAATCCATAGAACAAAAATAACACTTCCATTCTTCATCTCTGTAAATTTACAACAGTACTTGATTATTCATCTCAGTAACTGTTAAGCAATCAGGAAAACCTAACATATTCATATTCACTTCTACATTTGCATACAAAATACTACCAATATAGATGATTTATAACTATTTCCCGGAGATTCTATTCTGAAGTATCTCAGTTTTGAACAGTTCATTGACTGTAACTTTCCTCTATATACAATCTTCGACAGTTAATTGGCCATAACTATCCTTCGTATTCTTCTCTTGCATCTTTAATAACACTGTCACTGATATTTAATAACTTCCTATCTGCCATACATCCTTTATGATACAGTCATACTATTTTTACAGGCTTTCATTCAATCAATTGACACCATTTCTTACTCCCAGTATTCACATGTACTTAGCAATGCTTTCCTTTCATACTTATCCATATTAAGAAAATCCAAGTTGTAATCTCCATACCAAAACTTCTACTCTATCGTACATGCTTCCTAAAGTTAATTTCCCCATTCATTAATTTATGGGAATATTTTTTTTTTTTTTTTTTTTTGCCGCTGTCTCCCGCGTTTGCGAGGTAGCACAAGGAAACAGACGAAAGAAATGGCCCAACCCACCCCCATACACATGTATATACATACGTCCACACACGCAAATATACATACCTACACAGCTTTCCATGGTTTACCCCAGATGCTTCACATGCCCCGATTCAATCCACTGACAGCACGTCAACCCCGGTATACCACATCGCTCCAATTCACTCTATTCCTTGCCCTCCTTTCACCCTCCTGCATGTTCAGGCCCCAATCACACAAAATCTTTTTCACTCCATCTTTCCACCTCCAATTTGGTCTCCCTCTTCTCCTCGTTCCCTCCACCTCCGACACATATATCCTCTTGGTCAATCTTTCCTCACTCATTCTCTCCATGTGCCCAAACCATTTCAAAACACCCTCTTCTGCTCTCTCAACCACGCTCTTTTTATTTCCACACATCTCTCTTACCCTTATGTTACTTACTCGATCAAACCACCTCACACCACACATTGTCCTCAAACATCTCATTTCCAGCACATCCATCCTCCTGCGCACAACTCTATCCATAGCCCACGCCTCGCAACCATACAACATTGTTGGAACCACTACTCCTTCAAACATACCCATTTTTGCTTTCCGAGATAATGTTCTCGACTTCCACACATTCTTCAAGGCTCCCAGAATTTTCGCCCCCTCCCCCACCCTATAATCCACTTCCGCTTCCATGGTTCCATCCGCTGCCAGATCCACTCCCAGATATCTAAAACACTTCACTTCCTCCAGTTTTTCTTCATTCAAACTCACCTCCCAATTGACTTGACCCTCAACCCTACTGTACCTAATAACCTTGCTCTTATTCACATTTACTCTTAACTTTCTTCTTTCACACACTTTACCAAACTCAGTCACCAGCTTCTGCAGTTTCTCACATGAATCAGCCACCAGCGCTGTATCATCAGCAAACAACAACTGACTCACTTCCCAAGCTCTCTCATCCCCAACAGATTTCATACTTGCCCCTCTTTCCAAAACTCTTGCATTCACCTCCCTAACAACCCCATCCATAAACAAATTAAACAACCATGGAGACATCACACACCCCTGCCGCAAACCTACATTCACTGAGACCCAATCACTTTCCTCTCTTCCTACACGTACACATGCCTTACATCCTCGATAAAAACTTTTCACTGCTTCTAACAACTTGCCTCCCACACCATATATTCTTAATACCTTCCACAGAGCATCTCTATCAACTCTATCATATGCCTTCTCCAGATCCATAAATGCTACATACAAATCCATTTGCTTTTCTAAGTATTTCTCACATACATTCTTCAAAGCAAACACCTGATCCACACATCCTCTACCACTTCTGAAACCACACTGCTCTTCCCCAATCTGATGCTCTGTACATGCCTTCACCCTCTCAATCAATACCCTCCCATATAATTTACCAGGAATACTCAACAAACTTATACCTCTGTAATTTGAGCAGTCACTCTTATCCCCTTTGCCTTTGTACAATGGCACTATGCACGCATTCCGCCAATCCTCAGGCACCTCACCGTGAGTCATACATACATTAAATAACCTTACCAACCAGTCAACAATACAGTCACCCCCTTTTTTAATAAATTCCACTGCAATACCATCCAAACCTGCTGCCTTGCCGGCTTTCATCTTCCGCAAAGCTTTTACTACCTCTTCTATGTTTACCAAATCATTTTCCCTAACCCTCTCACTTTGCACACCACCTCGACCAAAACACCCTATATCTGTCACTCTATCATCAAACACATTCAATAAACCTTCAAAATACTCACTCCATCTTCTCACATCACCACTACTTGTTATATATATATATATATTATCATTATCATTATAAATAATTGCTGTCTCCCGCCACAGTGAGGTAGTGCTAGGAAAGAAACGAAGAATGGACCATCCACTCACTTACGTATGTTTATACATAAGTGCATGAAAGAGAGACTTTTGGATGTTAATGTGCTGAGAGGTGCAACTGGAGGGATGTCTGATCATTATCTTGTGGAGGCAAAGGTAAAGATTTGTAGAGGTTTTCAGAAAAGAAGAGAGAGTGTTGGGGTGAAGAGAGTGGTGAGAGTAAGTGAGTGTGGAAAGGAGACTTGTGTGAGGAAGTACCAGAAGAGATTGAGTGCAGAATGGAAAAAGGTGAGAGCAAATGACGTATGGGGAGTGGGGGAGGAATGGGATGTAATTAGGGAAGCAGGGACGGCTTGCACAAAAGATGCTTGTGGCATGAGAAAGGTGGGAGGTGGGCAGATTAGAAAGGATAGTGAGCAGTGGGAAGAGGAAGTAAGATTGTTAGTGAAAGAGATGAGAGAGGCGTTTGGACGATTTCTGCAGGGAAGTAGTGCGAATGACTGGGAGATGTATAAAAGAAAGAGGCAGGAGGTCAAGAGAAAGGTGCAAGAGGTGAAAAAGAGGGCAAATGAGAGTTGGGGTGAGAGAGCATCATTAGATTTTAGGGAGAATAAAAAGATGTTTTGGAAGGAGGTAAATAAGGTGCATAAGACAAGAAAGCAAATAGGAGCATCGGTGAAGGGGGCTAAGGGGGAGGTAATAACAAGTAGTGGTGATGTGAGAAGGAGATGGAGTGAGTATTTTGAAGGTTTGTTGAATGTGTTTGATGATATAGTGGCATATACAGGGTGTTTTGGTTGAGGTGGTGTGCAAAGTGAAAGGGTCTGGGAGAATGATTTGGTAAACAGAAAAGAGGAAGTGTAAGCTTTGTGGAAGATGAAAGCTGGCAAGGTGGCAGGTTTGGATAGTGTTGCAGTGGACTTTATTAAAAAAGGGGGGACTATGTTTGACTGGTTGGTATGGATATGCAATGTATGTATGGTTCATGGTGAAGTGCCTGAGGATTGGTGAAATGCATGCATAGTGTCATTGTACAAAGGCAAAGGGGATAAAGGTGAATGCTCAAATTACAGAGGTATAAGTTTGTTGAGTATTCCTGGGAAATCATATGGGAGGGGATTGATTGAGAGGGTAAAGGCATGTACAGAGCTTAAGATTGGGGAATAGCAGTGTGGTTTCAGGAGTGGTAGAGGATGTGCGGATCAGGTGTTTGATTTGAAGAATGTATGTGAGAAATACTTAGGAAAACAGATGGATTTGTAAGTAGCATTGATGGATCTGGAGAAGACATATGATAGAGTTGATAGAGATGCTCTGTGGAAGGTATTAAGAGTATATGGTGTGGGAGGTAAGTTGCCAAAAGCAGCGAAAAGTTTTTATCAAGGATGTAAGGCATGTGTATGAGTAGGAAGAGAGGAAAGTGACTGGTTCTCAGTGAATGTCGGTTTGTGGAAGGAGTGCGTGATGTCTCCATGGTTGTTTAATTTGTTTATGGATGGGGTTATTAGGGAGGTGAATGCAAGAGTTTTGGAGAGAAGGGCAAGTATGCAGTTTGTTGTGGATGAGAGGGCTTGGGAAGTGAGTCATTTGTTGTTCGCTGATGATACAGCGCTGGTGGCTGATTCGGGTGAGAAACTGCAAAAGCTGGAGACTGAGTTTGGTAAAGTATGTGAAAGAAGAAAGCTGAGAGTAAATGTGAATAATAGCAAGGTTATTAGGTATAGTAGGGTTGAGGGACAAGTTAACTGGGAGGTAAGTTTGAATGGAGAAAAACTGGAGGAAGTGAAGTGTTTCAGATATCTGGAAGTGGATTGGGCAGCAGATGGAACCATGGAAGTGGAAGTGAGTCACAGGGTCGGGAGGGGGCGAAAGTTCAGGGAGCGTTGAAAAAAGTGTGGAAAGCGAGAACATTATCTCGGAAAGCAAAAATGGGTATGTTTGAACGAACAGTGGTTCCAACAATGTTATATGGTTGTGAGACGAGGGCTATAAACAGAGTTGTGCAGACGAGGGTGGAAGGTGTTGGAAAAGAGATGTTAGAGGACAATATGAGGTGTGAGGTAGTTTGATTGAGTAAGTAATGAAAGGGTAAGAGAGATGTGTGGTAATAAAAAGAGTGTGGTTGAGAGAGCAGATGAGGGTGTTTTGAAATGGTTTGGTCACATGGACAGAATGAGTGAGGAAAGACTGAAAAAGAGGATATGTGTCAGAGGTGGAGGGAATGAGGAGAAGTGGGAGACCAAATTGGAGGTGGAAAGATGGAGTGAAAAAGATTTTGAGTGATCGGGGCCTGAACATGCAGGAGGGTGAAAGGCGTGCAAGGAATAGAGTGAATTGGAACGATGTGGTATACCGGGGTCAACATGCTGTCAATGGATTGAAGCAGGGCATGTGAGGCGTCTGGGGTAAACCATGGAAAGTTCTTTGGGGCTTGGATGTGGAAAGGGAGCTGTGGTTTCGGTGCATTATACATGACAGCTAGAGACGGAGTGTGAATGAATGTGGCCTTTGTTGTCTTTTCCTAGCGCTACCTCGCACGCATGTGGGGGAGGGGGTTGTCATTTCATGTGTGGAGGGGTGGCGACAGGAATGAATAAAGGCAGCAAGTATGAATCATGTACATGTGTATACATGTATATGTCTGTGTATGTAAATGTATGTATATGTTGAAATGTATAAGTATGTATACTTGCGTGAGTGGATGTGTATGTATATACATATGTATTTGGGTGGGTTGGGCCATTCTTTCGTCTGTTTCCTTGCGCTACCTCACTAACGTGGGAGACAGCAACAAAGTATAATAAAGAATAAAGATTTATCAAAATATACTCATACACATCCATATACACATGTATGCACATACATATTCATACTTGCTTGCCTTTATCCATTCCTGGCATCACACCGCCCCACAGGGAACAGCATCACTACCACCTACTTCAGTGAGGTTGTGCCAGGAAAACAGACAAAAAGGCCACATTTGTTCACACTCAGTCTCTATCTGTCATGTGTAATGCTCCCTATCCACATCCAGGTCCCACAAACCTTTCCATGGTTTATCCCAGATGTTTCACATGCCCTGGTTCAGTCTACTGACAGCACGTCAACCCTGGTATACCATATCGTTCCAATTCACTCTATTCCTTGCACGCCTTTCACCCTCCTGTATGTTGAGGCCCTGATTGCTCAAAATCTTTTTCACTCCATCCTTCCACCTCCAATTTGGTCTCCCACTTCTTGTTCCCTCTGCCTCTGACACATATATCCTCTTTGTCAACCTTTCCACACTCATTCTCTCCATATGTCCAAACTATTTCAACACACCCTCTTCTGCTCTCAATCACACTCTTTTTATTACTACACATCTCTCTCACCCTTTCATTACTTACTTGATCAAACCACCTCACACCACATATTGTCCTCAAACATTTCATTTCCAACACATTCTTCCTTCTCAGTACAACCCTATCTATAGCCCATGCTACACCACCATATAATATTGCTGGAACTACTATCATTTCAAACATACCCGTTTAAGCCCTCTGAGATAACGTTCTCTCTTTCAACACATTCTTCAACGCTCCCAGAATCTTCATCCCTCCCCCACCCTGTGACTCACTTCTGCTTCTATGGCTCCATCCGCTGCTTAGTCAACTTGCAGATATCGAAAAGACTTCGCTACCTCCTATTTTTCTCCATTCAAACTTACCTCCTAATTAACCTGTCCCTCAACCCTAATGAACCTAATAACCTTGCTCTTATTCACATTTACTCTCAACTTTCTTCTTTCACACACTTTACCAAACTCAGTCACTAGCTTATGCGGTTTCTCACCCAAATCAGCCACAAACACTGTATCGTCAGCAAACAACAACTGACTTACTTCCCAAGCCCTCTCATCCACAACAGACTAAATACTTACCCATCCATAAACAAATTTAACAACCATGGAGGCATCACACATGCTGTTCCTAGGTGGCAGGGTAAGGTCAGGAATGGATGAAGGCAAGCAAGTATGAATATGTACATGCAATATATATATTTTTTCTGCCAATTCATCCACAAACAATTCAAAGGGTCTCCAAATTAGTATGAATTAATAATGTGTATTGGATAAAAGTGTTTGCAATTACAAAGCTGGCATATATGATCATCAATGGGTCATACTAAATTGATGGATGACAACCTTTAAGACAGTTAAACTGATAGGCATAAACAGTCTGAATATCAAATATCACCTTTGCTAGGAGATTCAGAAGTTTTGCTTGACTAAGCATAGAAGTGAGGTCAACAGAACTATGACTTTCAACCTCTAAAGCTTGTACGATGGTTTTTTCCGCTTTGTCATACTGTTTCAGACGCATTTGGAGCTCTGCCATGTCATACCTATTAAAGAAAATAAAAAATATATATGAAATTAATATCAAAAACCTATCTCAGTTTAATAACCTTAACTATCATTTCCCCCCTCCCCCCAAAAAAAATGGGGGGGGGGGGGATGAACAGCCAAAATCAATATTTGAAGAATTAATGACGATGGAAAATCATAATCAAGATATGCATCTAAAAATATGAAAGGTCAGACATTTTGCTTCATTCCTCTAAGAACAAACGAATTTATAAATATGCTTTACTAAAAACTTTATCAACAGTATTCATACAGCTAATGTAAAAACATACCAGCAAAAACTGGCAAATGTGGCAACATCAAAAATAGTGAGTTTCCCTCCTCCATGTCACCAGGGTAACCGAGAGTGATAGTCCTGTGGAAGCATTTGTTACCCATACGCTTCCATATCCCTACCGCTATCCAAAAAAATATTAAAATTGTTGGAAAAATTATGTGAAGATCTTTATCTGTGGATGGTGATCCTGTGGCAAAGATCTTCATTTGTAAATGTTAAAAGGTTAATGACCTTCTCCTAAGTAAGGAGAACACAGGGGTTAAAGAAAATATCACTGAATACCTTACCTAAGTTGGTTGTTACTTCCAGTTTTAATAGCTTCCTTGTAATAGTTAATTGCTTTTCCATACTGATGAGTCTTTACTAGTGCCATGCCCATGCGACATGCTAAAACAGGGTCCCTGGGGTTGCGTTTTAAGGCTTGTTCATAAACCTGAAAATCACATAATTTTATTATTTATAAATGTAACACAGCACCACTAATAAGAAGCACCCACTGCCAACTTCAAATACAATTATTGTTGTGTCTATTGTAGAAATTTACATCATCTGACTGTACTTTTTCATCAAAAAATCATACAGATAGAATTTTCCTGTTGCACCAAAGTACTATACATTCTCATCCATTTTTGTACTAAGACAGGAAAAACACCAAGCATTCTCGTGAAAGAAGAAAACTGACTATGGTACTTATCACAAATATGAATGCTTTACATCAATTCATTCCTGTCATAGTTGTGAATTTTCTACAAAGGGTAAATCAGATCTATGTTATTTCAAAGTGTTAAGTCACCCTCAAAGTAAAGCTTATTGTCTAGATAAGGGTGCAGTGGATGTACCAAACCTATTTCAATTAACCTTGGTCTCCTTTATGTTAGGATGACTTAAACAGTATGTTATTGTTCTCTTCTTTATACTTGATCATCTTTTCCTGCACTTGCAAGGTAACACCAGGAACAAATGAAAAATCCACATCAGCTTACATTCATTCTTGAACTGCCCACAATCGGACCCCATAAACCTTTCCATGGTTTATCCCAGGTACTTCACATGCCCTGGTTCAGTCCAATGACAGCATATTATTGTACACAGTAAAAATTGTCTCACTTCAAACAATTATAAAGAACAAACTCCAGAAAATTGTCAGAAATTGTCATTTAACCAGAGCATACTGACTAGAGTGAACATAATGTAAATACTTAAGTCTATACCTGATTTAACTTTCTATGCCTGTACAGCCAAATACTTTTCGCAATCAAATATCACACAGCAGAACTAAGAAACTTTTTCTTCAAACAAATTAAGCACAGGTATAAATCAATAACTGGTTTCCTGTATTGTCAAATAATATTGAAAAAAAAAAAATTGAACAAATAGAACACTTGCCTTACCTCAATGGCACGGTCAGGCTCCTGGATTGACATATAAGCATCACCCAGCATCAAGAAACTCTGTGGTGTTGGGTCTTTCTCCACCACTTCTCTGTTGGTAACAGTTACTCAATGTCTATATTGAAAAATATAAAATTTCTAGCAATGAGTGAAAATGCTGATCACATTAGGAGAGTACATGAAGAACCAAAATAAATAAAGATGCTTTTATGAATCTATGCCTATTCAGGGTGCCATTTCCTATACAAGATTGGATTTTTTTTTTTTCTTTTTTTGCTTTGTCGCTGTCTCCCGCGTTTGCGAGGTAGCGCAAGGGAACAGACGAAAGAAATGGCCCAACCCACCCCCATACACATGTATATACATACACGTCCACACACGCAAATATACATACCTACACAGCTTTCCATGGTTTACCCCAGACGCTTCACATGCCCTGATTCAATCCACTGACAGCACATCAACCCCGGTATACCACATCGCTCCAATTCACTCTATTCCTTGCCCTCCTTTCACCCTCCTGCATGTTCAGGCCCCGATCACACAAAATCTTTTTCACTCCATCTTTCCACCTCCAATTTGGTCTCCCTCTTCTCCTCGTTCCCTCCACCTCCGACACATATATCCTCTTGGTCAATCTTTCCTCACTCATTCTCTCCATGTGCCCAAACCATTTCAAAACACCCTCTTCTGCTCTCTCAACCACGCTCTTTTTATTTCCACACATCTCTCTTACCCTTAGGTTACTTACTCGATCAAACCACCTCACACTACACATTGTCCTCAAACATCTCATTTCCAGCACATCCATCCTCCTGCGCACAACTCTATCCATAGCCCACGCCTCGCAACCATACAACATTGTTGGAACCACTATTCCTTCAAACATACCCATTTTTGCTTTCCGAGATAATGTTCTCGACTTCCACACATTCTTCAAGGCTCCCAGAATTTTCGCCCCCTCCCCCACCCTATGATCCACTTCCGCATCCATGGTTCCATCCGCTGCCAGATCCACTCCCAGATATCTAAAACACTTCACTTCCTCCAGTTTTTCTACATTCAAACTCACCTCCCAATTGACTTGACCCTCAACCCTACTGTACCTAATAACCTTGCTCTTATTCACATTTACTCTTAACTTTCTTCTTTCACACACTATAACAAACTCAGTCACCAGCTTCTGCAGTTTCTCACATGAATCAGCCACCAGCGCTGTATCATCAGCGAACAACAACTGACTCACTTCCCAAGCTCTCTCATCCCCAACAGACTTCATACTTGCCCCTCTTTCCAAAACTCTTGCATTCACCTCCCTAACAACCCCATCCATAAACAAATTAAACAACCATGGAGACATCACACACCCCTGCCGCAAACCTACATTCACTGAGAACCAATCACTTTCCTCTCTTCCTACACGTACACATACCTTACATCCTCGATAAAAACTTTTCACTGCTTCTAACAACTTGCCTCCCACACCATATATTCTTAATACCTTCCACAGAGCATCTCTATCAACTCTATCATATGCCTTCTCCAGATCCATAAATGCTACATACAAATCCATTTGCTTTTCTAAGTATTTCTCACATACATTCTTCAAAGCAAACAACTGATCCACACATCCTCTACCACTTCTGAAACCACACTGCTCTTCCCCAATCTGATGCTCTGTACATGCCTTCACCCTCTCAATCAATATCCTCCCATATAATTTACCAGGAATACTCAACAAACTTATACCTCTGTAATTTGAGCACTCACTCTTATCCCCTTTGCCTTTGTACAATGGCACTATGCACGCATTCCGCCAATCCTTAGGCACCTCACCATGAGTCATACATACATTAAATAACCTTACCAGCCAGTCAACAATACAGTCAGTCACCCCCTTTTTTAATAAATTCCACTGCAATACCATCCAAACCTGCTGCCTTGCCGGCTTTCATCTTCCGCAAAGCTTTTACTACCTCTTCTCTGTTTACCAAATCATTTTCCCTAACCCTCTCACTTTGCACACCACCTCAACCAAAACACCCTATATCTGCCACTCTATCATCAAACACATTCAACAAACCTTCAAAATACTCACTCCATCTCCTTCTCACATCACCACTACTTGTTATCACCTCCCCATTTGCGCCCTTCACTGAAGTTCCCATTTGCTCCCTTGTCTTACGCACTTTATTTACCTCCTTCCAGAACATCTTTTTATTCTCCCTAAAATTTAATGATACTCTCTCACCCCAACTCTCATTTGCCCTCTTTTTCACCTCTTGCACCTTTCTCTTGACCTCCTGTCTCTTTCTTTTATACATCTCCCACTCAATTGCATTTTTTCCCTGCAAAAATCGTCCAAATGCCTCTCTCTTCTCTTTCACTAATACTCTTACTTCTTCATCCCACCACTCACTACCCTTTCTAATCAACCCACCTCCCACTCTTCTCATGCCACAAGCATCTTTTGCACAATCCATCACTGATTCCCTAAATACATCCCATTCCTCCCCCACTCCCCTTACTTCCATTGTTCTCACCTTTTTCCATTCTGTACTCAGTCTCTCCTGGTACTTCCTCACACAAGTCTCCTTCCCAAGCTCACTTACTCTCACCACCCTCTTCACCCCAACATTCACTCTTCTTTTCTGAAAACCCATACAAATCTTCACCTTAGCCTCCACAAGATAATGATCAGACATCCCTCCAGTTGCACCTCTCAGCACATTAACATCCAAAAGTCTCTCTTTCGCGCGCCTGTCAAGATTGGATTACGTAGAATTTTTCTCAATATCCCACAATTACTAACATGTCTGAAATTTCATCCACACTTATATATGACTGTGATAATATAGTACCCTTTTCTCTGTCTTTCCATCTTAAAATCATATTTCCTCCATGTTCCTAACTCTAATCAAATTCATTTTTTCTACATGATAACACTAAAAAACTCTATCACTTTCTCACCATCTTCCTTCACAATTCCACATCAGCCCAAACATTCATCATTCCCTGTTCTATCCACACTTACTTTCTTTTTTTTATGTTGAAACTTCCAATAAAAAAAAATCCTTATATAAAACAAAAAAATAGTTCCTACACAGAGATGGATTCCATGTATTTCCTGATACTCATAAACAATTCCCTTGTAGATCCACCTGCTTGATGAAGTATTTTGATAACTCTACCACTAGTGTTACACAGCCAAGAGCTTGCTCTCCCAACTACAACTCCCTCCAGGTATGGCAGACTACCAAGCAAATCCCCAATAGAACAATCCAAAATCGCATTTATGCAAATTAGTCTTGCTTCCAAACGTGTCTCACCCCTAACTGTTTCACTCAACTCCCCAAGTTTAAACGTTTAGTCCAATAAGCTGTTTGGCTTCACTCTGGACAATAAAATTAGATGGCAGAAGTATATCAGTTCTGCTATCAATTTTCCAGCCATCATCTTTATATTCTTCTTTGATTACAGACACAGCATACATGCACACATCTGAACTTCCAAACATGTATGCAACTTTCCCTGTTCACAAACTTACCTATGCCTCACATGCCTAGTCTTCCTCTTTCTCAACCAAACAAGAAGGGTTGATAAAAAGAGTGCAGAAAAGATGCAAAATTATTTTTGGTCCTCTCACCCAATCTATCAAGAAGCACTTGACATGTTGGTTCTCCAAAGTCTCTCCAACCATCATTGGGACCTTGCCTGATAGTTCTGAAAGAAGCAACTGCACCACTCCTGCCACCATCATCCCTTGCTTCAAGAAACCTCTTTCCTGAGTTGCAGTTCAGCTTCAAAACGGCACTGAACTCAAATTTGTACAAACACTAAAAGAACATTCCCATAGAAACCATTATGATTAGCATTAATAATCAGTATACTATTACCCCAACATTTGTGTAATTCCATCATCTCTTAGTACTGCCACCTTACAAAGAAAGGAAGGAAAGCAAGTATCAATTTTTTTTTCATAACCAAGTGCTTCTCCACTCCCTAGATGAGTCTAATGTACTGAAACCAGCACTTACCATCCATAGCCAAGCCCTACAGGCTATTCCAAGGTATTTCTTAACTACTTCATATGCCTTGGATCAGCCCACTGACATCTGCACCCATATATGATATCAATCCAGTTCAAAATAACCCATGCATGTTTCTTATCTTCCTAGATGTTCAGGCTCTGATATGTTGGAAGCCTTCTTTATCCTTCCATTCTCTGGTTTTCCTCTACCCTTCACACCCTGCACTGGAAACTGTGCTTACAGCCACATCTCTCTTACACAGTTTTTTTTTTTTTTTTTTTTTTTTTTACCTTATCAACCTACCTTATACCACCTAAGACATTCTATCTCCAACATGTCTGCTCTCTTCCCTCATTTTGTATTCAAAATCCAAGGCTCACATCCATATAACTTTGCTGGGAATACTATACCTTCAAACATACCGATCTTTGCCTTAACAGACAATTACTTCTTCCACACATATATCAATATACCTAAATCCTTAACCCCCTCTTCCATCCAGTGACTCACTTTAACATCCATAGTTTAATTCTCTGCTACATCCACTATCAGGGTATCTTTTTTTTTTTTTTTTTTTTTTTTTTTGCTTTGACGCTGTCTCCCGCGTTTGCGAGGTAGAGCAAGGAAACAGACGAAAGAAATGGCCCAACCCACCCCCATACACATGTATATACATACGTCCACACACGCAAATATACATACCTACACAGCTTTCCATGGTTTACCCCAGACGCTTCACATGCCTTGATTCAATCCACTGACAGCACGTCAACCCCGGTATACCACATCGCTCCAATTCACTCTATTCCTTGCCCTCCTTTCACCCTCCTGCATGTTCAGGCCCCGATCACACAAAATCTTTTTCACTCCATCTTTCCACCTCCAATTTGGTCTCCCTCTTCTCCTCGTTCCCTCCACCTCCGACACATATATCCTCTTGGTCAATCTTTCCTCACTCATTCTCTCCATGTGACCAAACCATTTCAAAACACCCTCTTCTGCTCTCTAAACCACGCTCTTTTTATTTCCACACATCTCTCTTACCCTTACGTTACTTACTCGATCAAACCACCTCACACCACACATTGTCCTCAAACATCTCATTTCCAGCACATCCATCCTCCTGCGC
The DNA here is from genome assembly GCF_036320965.1 of Panulirus ornatus. Classification (NCBI taxonomy): domain Eukaryota; kingdom Metazoa; phylum Arthropoda; class Malacostraca; order Decapoda; family Palinuridae; genus Panulirus; species Panulirus ornatus. Next base: position 12,372,990 of record NC_092275.1, on the reverse strand, counting down.
ACAACTCTATCCATAGTCCACGCCTCGCAACAATACAACATTGTTGGAACCACTATTCCTTCAAACATACCCATTTTTGCTTTCCGAGATAATGTTCTCGACTTCCACACATTCTTCAAGGCTCCCAGAATTTTCGCCCCCTTCCCCATCCTATGATCCACTTCCGCTTCCATGTTTCCATCCGCTGCCAGATCCACTCCCAGATATCTAAAACACTTCACTTCCTCCAGTTTTTCTCCATTCAAACTCACCTCCCAATTGACTTGACCCTCAACCCTACTGTACCTAATAACCTTGCTCTTATTCACATTTACTCTTAACTTTCTTCTTTCACACACTTTACCAAACTCAGTCACCAGCTTCTGCAGTTTCTCACATGAATCAGCCACCAGCGCTGTATCATCAGCGAACAACAACTGACTCACTTCCCAAGCTCTCTCATCCCCAACAGACTTCATCCTTGCCCCTCTTTCCAAAACTCTTGCATTCACCTCCCTAACAACCCCATCCATAAACAAATTAAACAACCATGGAGACATCACACACCCCTGCCGCAAACCTACATTCACTGAGATCCAATCACTTTCCTCTCTTCCTACACGTACACATGCCTTACATCCTCGATAAAAACTTTTCACTGCTTCTAACAGCTTGCCTCCCACACCATATATTCTTAATACCTTCCACAGAGCATCTCTATCAACTCTATCATATGCCTTCTCCAGATCCATAAATGCTACATACAAATCCATTTGCTTTTCTAAGTATTTCTCACATACATTCTTCAAAGCAAACAACTGATCCACACATCCTCTACCACTTCTGAAACCACACTGCTCTTCCCCAATCTGATGCTCTGTACATGCCTTCACCCTCTCAATCAATACCCTCCCATACAATTTGCCAGGAATACTCAACAAACTTATACCTCTGTAATTTGAGCACTCACTCTTATCCCCTTTGCCTTTGTACAATGGCACTATGCACGCATTCCGCCAATCCTCAGGCACCTCACCATGAGTCATACATACATTAAATAACCTTACCAACCAGTCAACAATACAGTCACCCCCTTTTTTAATAAATTCCACTGCAATACCATCCAAACCTGCTGCCTATAGCCCTAAATATGGTTTAGTTTCATATATCTTCCCTGATAAGTATACAGTCAGAACAAGTAAGTGGGGCAAACATAAAAACATGCAAGTAATGAATATCCTTCTACTCCTCACAATTTTACAATCAAAAACCAAACAACAAACCATCTTCACTTAATTAGATTTAGCTTGCCCAGTGGGCAAAACTTTCCTATTTGTCAGATGGCAAACAGGTCATACAGTTGGTGGCCCTATGATATGGGTAGAATGATGCAGATTATTTCTTTCACTGGTGGCCTCATGTACATATACAAAAAAACTCCAACTAACAGCAGATATAACTTACTCTCATTCAATACTCTTTCATTCAATTCCATTATATATCACTAAACATCAATTCACTACTTTTCTGCTATAAAAAGTAATAATTCATCTTAACAGTTCAAGTTCCTAAACAAACCTGTAACATGAAGCAAACATTCGTTTGTCTTTGAGATGGTTAAGATAGATGGAGGCCATTTTATCCCGAGCTTGAAGATAATACTGTTGTTCAGGTCCTATTGCTCTTAACAAAGACAAGGCATGTTCCACATCTCCACGCATTAGAGCTAAATCAGCACTTGCTATGTTTAACCTTACCTCCTCACCAGTACCCTGGAAAACAAAGTCATAGTTTCTGATATACAAAATGATATTTATCTAAAGTTACATACCATAAAGATGGTAAAAGAAGAAATTCTGGAAGTATATGGATGCATTGGTCAGATTTAAATTGGAAGTGAGGCCAGATTTATGAAATGCTTTCACATCTCAAAACTCTCATTCGTGCTGTAGTAAGAAAGATCTCATACAGAAGTATACAGGCACAGGATGGATGGGGATACAGAACTACACATAATGATTCTTTAAAGGTGGGAGAATTTCAATCATACCTACAGATCTACACAAGAATTCAGAATGGTAAAGATATTCTAATGTAATTGAGGAAGGCTGTTTGTTTGATAAAAGGGTATCAAAGTGAAATTATGGTGAAAAGAAAATTGAATAAGGTCACAGACTGATTGGTTTCACTGTCTATGACACCTCTCACAATTTCTTTCCATCATCCAGCAGTATAAATCAAAGTAAAGTCTATACACTGCACATTCTTTATTGTATAGGAACCTTCACTACAGTTCACATCAAGGTGGAATGAACAAACACTCCTGTCATGATCACACTGAAGCAGATGAAAATTTTTACCAATTAACTCAGTTTCACAAATATTCCAATGGTTATGATGCAAATGAGACACGCTTCATTTCCAAGACAGCTAAACCAAATGCAGTATCCTTTTCTGTATGGCACTCCTGGGTCTGTCACAGTTAAGTGACGAAAGTGTTCAGTCAAAAGGAGGCATGTGCCTATCTTAAAGAATGCTCTTATATGTGCTTTGGGTTACCAAGACTGTTTACTTCTAATACTGCCGATAGAACTGGTCTACACAGCCTGTCCTAGTAGAATTCTAATATACCTATGGAGGGTGAAGGAGAAAAAGAAAAGAAAAAAGAGGAAAGAGAAGGGTGAAGAAAGAAGAACAAGGAGGGAGAGGTCACGAGGATGAAAAAAGGGAAAGTGCAACACAGAGAAGAGTGGGATTGAGAAACAGAAAAGTCTGAGGTAAACCATGGAAAGGTCTGTGGATGTGAGCGGATGTGGCCTTTCCTTGTATATTTCCTGGTACTACCTTACTGATGCATGGGGTGGCCATGCTGTTTCCTGCTTCAGAGAGGTAGTGCCAGGAAAACAGACAAGAGAGGCCACATTCGTTCACACTCAGTCTCTAGTTGTCATGTGTAATGCACCAAAACCACAGCTCCCAATCCACATCCAGACCCCACAGACCTTTCCATGGTTTACCCCAGATGTTTCACATGCCCTGTGAAATACTTCACTTCCTCTAATTTTTCTCCATTCAAACTTTCTTCCCAATCAACTTGTCTCTCAACCCTACATGTACCTTACTCTTACTCACATTTACTCTCAACTTTCTCCTTTTACACACTTCTCCACACCCAGTCACCAATTTCTGCAGTTTCTCCCTTGAATCAGCCATCAGAGCTAAATCATCGGGGAACAACAACTGACTCACTTCCCAGGCACTTTCTTCCCCAACAGACTGAATGCTAACCCCTCACTCCAAAACTCTTGCATTTACCTCCATAACCACCCCATAATAAACAATTAAACAACCATGGGAGTATCACACAACCTTGCCACAGACTGACCTTCATGGGGAATCAATCACTCTCCTCTCTTCCTACTTGTACACACGCCTTACATCATTGGTAAAAACTTTTCACAGCTTCTAGCAGCTTACTTACCTAAACCATATACTCTTAAGACCTTCCACAAAGCATCTCCATCAACTGTATCATATGCCTGCTCCAGATTCATAAACGCTACATACAAAGCCATCTGTTTTTCTAAGTATTTCTCACACATTGTTCAAAGTTAACATCTGATCCACACATCCTCTACTACTTCTGAAACCACACTGCTCTTCCCCAATCTGATGCTCTGTACATGCCTTCACCCTCTCAATCAATACCCTCCCATTTAATTTCCCCAGGAATACTCATTCTCTCTATGTATCCAAACCATTTCAACACACCTCTTTAGCTTTCTCAACCAAATTCTTTACATTACCATACCTACCTCTTACCCTTTCATTACTAACTCAATCAAACCACCTCCCACTACATACTGTCCTCAAACATTTCACTTACAACACATCTACCCTCCTCAGCACATCACCTATACCTTATGCCTCACATCCACATAATATTACTGGGACTACTTTGCCTTCAAATATACCCATTTTTGCCCTTCCGGATAACGCTCTTTCCATAAATTCTCCAGAGCTCCCAGAACCTTTGTCCCCTCACCCACCTTCTGATTTACTTCCACTCTAAAGTATCTAAAACACTACACTTCCCCAGTTTTTCTTCAATCAAACCCATGCCCCAACTGACCTGTTCCTCAACTCTGCTGAACCTAATAACCGTGCTTTTACTCACGTTCACTCTAAACATCCTCCTTTCATACATTTTTCCAAACTCACCCACCAACTTATGCAGTTTGTCACTTGAGTCTGCCAACAATGCTGTATCATTAGCAAACTGACTCACTTCCTAGGCCCTTTCATCCCCTACAGACTGCATACTCGCCCCTCTCTCTAAGACTCTCACATATACCTCCCACACCATCATCATCCATAAACGAATTCAACAGCCACAGTGACATCACATACCCCCTAACACAGACCAACCTACACTTGGAACCACTCACTCTCCCCTTTTCTTATTCATAAATATGTCTTATACCCTTGATGAAAACTTCTCTGCTTTTTGGTAGCTTTCCTCCCAAACCATGCATTCTTGGAACCCTCTACAAGGCATCACTATCAACCTTGTCATGTGCTTTCTCCAGATCCAATATGCCACATAAAATTCATCTGTTTCTCTAAGTAATGCAAGCACACATTCTTTAAACCAGACACCTGATCCACACATCCTGTATCACTTCTGATACTGTATTGTTCCTCCCCATTCTGATGCTCTGTCCATGCCTTCACCCTTTCAATCACGAATCTCCCATACAACTTACCAGGTACACTCAACAAACTTATAACTCTATGGTTTGAACTTATCTCTATCCCCCTTGCCTTTTTACAATGGCACTATAGATGTACTCCACAAGTCCACAGGCACCTCACCAATTTCCACATAAAACAATGAAAATCCTAACTATCCAATCCAAAACACAGTCACTCCCTTTCTAAGGAAATTCAACTGCAACACCATCCGCTCACTTCATCTTACATATGGTTTTCACCACCTATTCTCTCTTCACCAAACCATTCTACAAGACTCTCTTTGCATACCCAATATCTGCCACCCTATCATCAAACACAATCCTTCAAACTACTCACCCCATCTCTTCCTCACTTCACTATCCACAACCACTTACCCTTTGCCCCCTTCACTCATTTTCCCATTTTTTCACTTGCTTTTTGCATATTATAACCTCCTTCCAAAACATCTTATTCTCCCTAAAGTGTACCGATACTAACTCATCCCAAAACTCAATTGCCCTTTCTTTTATCCCTTGCACCTTCCTCTTGACCTCCTGCCACTCCCTTACATATCTTCCACTCGCACTCCTCCCTGTAAGTACTACCCACAGCACTCCTCCTTTCTCTTTTGCTAGCAACTTTAATTACTTTGCTTCATCCCACCACTTAAAACCCTTTATAATCAGCCCATCTCCCACCTTTTTCATGCAACATGCACCTCTTGCAAGTGCCTGCACTGCTTCTCTAAATTGCTACTTATTTGCACTAAAAATGAGAGATGTGTGAAAAAAACAGGTTTGCAGTAATTATACTTAAGGAAGACAATTAAAATAAACATGCAAAAAGTATTGAATGGCTGAAGTCAGAAGTCATAATTTGGTAAAGAAACATTGTAAGCAGAGGTATCTTTCCTAAATATCTCTCTTAGAGTTATCTATCCAGCTTTATGAATAAAATACCTAACAAAAATGCACTTAATGTTTAAGAAATCTGCATACTGCACTGGGGTACAATACATACAGCAGTTGCTACTTGCACTTAAAAAATGGAGATGTGGGGAAAGCAGGGGTTCCAATATACATAACTAAAACAGGCAATTGAAGTAAAGATGCAAAAAATAATGAATGGTGGAAGCTGAAAGATATAATTTGATAAAGAAATGTAATGATCTTTCAGAGATTCTGTGGGATAAGAAAATATGTGACAGACCATGCTGTGAGTTATAATGTGAAAGTCTAAAAAGGAATCACCATGAAAGAAAGAATGTATCTTCCATGAAAGTATTTCTACAGGTAACAAACTAATCATTGTAAGTCTAATATCTTCTTAGAAATAACTGTTTAAGCATTAAGAATAATTTCCCACCTGGAACTCTGTCATGGCTTGTGTCATGATGCTTGCTGCTTCATTGGTTTGACTGTTCAGGCGGTATGCATCACATAACTCCAAGAATACTGAAGCTCGATCAGGTACAGTCATCTCAGCTCTATTACGGCTACCTTTTGTTGCTTTGAAAAAGTAAATCTAGCTAAATATCTACATGATAATACTATAATTCATTATCATAATGATATATTCAAAATCATCACAGAGGTGTGAAAGGAACCTTTTACACCTTTTATGTTTCAACCAAAAAATCTTTTAATTCTTATTCTATTTTAGCATTTTGTTTTACTGTAAGTCTTCTTCAAGAGCATTTCAGATAAACAAACACTGGGATTTTTTTACCAAATATTTAATGATTTTGTTGATGGATGTATGACAACACAATCTGTTTCATGGCGCTACCTTGTAGACGCGGGAAGTGGTGATCAAGTAAATAGAATAAACAAATAAATATTCTTTTTCGTGAATATTTGTCATTTCCCACATTAGCGCGGTAGTGTTAAGAACAGAGGACTGAGCCTTAGAGGAAATATCCGTACTTGGCCCTTTTCTCTGTTCCCTCTTTTGGAAAATTAAAAACCAGAGGGGAGGATTTCCAGCTTCCTGCTCCCTCCCCTTTTAGTCACCTTCTACAAAAATGCAGGGAATACGTGGGAAGTATTCTTTCTCCCCATCTCCAAGTATGATATGCATATTTTTATTTTTTCATTATATCTGATTGCCATTTCCCGCATCAGCAAAGTAGCAACAGGACACAGACGAAGAATGTTCCATCCACTCATATGCATATATATGGGAGCGTTGAAGAATGTGTGGAAGTCGAGAACATTATCTCGGAAAGCAAAAATGGGTATGTTTGAAGGAATAGTGGCTCCAACAACGTTATATGGTTGCGAGGCATGGGCTATGGATAGAGTTATACGCAGGAGGGTGGATGTGCTGGAAATGAGATGTTTGAGGACAATATGTGGTGAGAGGTGGTTTGATCGAGTAAGTAATAATAGGGTAAGGGAGATGTGTGATAATGAAAAGTGTGGTTGAGAGAGAAGAAGAGGGTGTTTTGAAATGGTTTGGTCACATGGAGAGAATGAGTGAGGAAAGATTGACCAACAGGATATATGTGTCAGAGGTGGAGGGAATGAGGAGAAGTGGAAGACCAAATTGGAGGTGGAAAGATGGAGTGAAAAAGATTTTGAGTGATAGGGGCCTGAACATGCAGGAGGGTGAAAGGCGGGCAAGAAATAGAGTGAATTGGATCGATGTGGTATACCGGGGTTGATGTGCTGTCAGTGGATTGAATCAGGGCATGTGAAGCATCTGGGGTAAACCATGGAAAGCTGTGTGGGGCCTGGATGTGGAAAGGGAGCTGTGGTTTCGGGGATTATTGCATGACAGCTAGAGACTGAGTGTGAACGAATGGGGCCTTTGTTGTCTTTTTCTAGCACTACCTCGCACACATGAGGGGGGGAGGGGGATGGTATTCCATGTGTGGTGAGGTGGCGATGGGAATGAATAAAGGCAGACAGTGTGAATTGTGTGCATGGGTATATTTGTATGTGTCTGTGTGTGTGTATATATGTGTACATTGAGATGTATAGGTATGTATATTTGCGTGTGTGGAGGTGTATGTATATACATGTGTATGGGGGTGGGTTGGGCCATTTCTTTCGTCTGTTTCCTTGCGCTACCTCGCAAACGCGGGAGACAGCGACAAAGCAAAATAAATAAATAAATATATACATATAAATATATACATATAAATATACATATAGGGGATTAAGAATACTTCCCACGTATTCCCTGCGTGTCGTAGAAGGCGACTAAAAGGGGAGGGAGCGGGGGGCTGGAAATCCTCCCCTCTCGTTTTTTTTTTTTTTTTTTTTTTCAATTTTCCAAAAGAAGGAACAGAGAATTGGGCCAGGTGAGGGTATTCCCTCAAAGGCCCAGTCCTCTGTTCTTAACGCTACCTCGCTAATGCGGGAAATGGCGAATAGTTTGAAAGAAAAAGAAATATATATATATATATATATATATATATATATATATATATATATATATATATATATATATATATATATATATATATATATTTTTTTTTTATTATACTTTGTCGCTGTCTCCCGCGTTTGCGAGGTAGAGCAAGGAAACAGACGAAAGAAATGGCCCAACCCCCCCCCCCATACACATGTATATACATACGTCCACACACGCAAATATACATACCTACACAGCTTTCCATGGTTTACCCCAGACGCTTCACATGCCCTGCTTCAATCCACTGACAGCACGTCAACCCCTGTATACCACATCGCTCCAATTCACTCTATTCCTTGCCCTCCTTTCACCCTCCTGCATGTTCAGGCCCCGATCACACAAAATCTTTTTCACTCCATCTTTCCACCTCCAGTTTGGTCTCCCTCTTCTCCTTGTTCCCTCCACCTCCGACACATATATCCTCTTGGTCAATCTTTCCTCACTCATCCTCTCCATGTGCCCAAACCACTTCAAAACACCCTCTTCTGCTCTCTCAACTACGCTCTTTTTATTTCCACACATCTCTCTTACCCTTACGTTACTCACTCGATCAAACCACCTCACACCACACATTGTCCTCAAACATCTCATTTCCAGCACATCCATCCTCCTGCGCACAACTCTATCCATAGCCCACGCCTCGCAACCATACAACATTGTTGGAACCACTATTCCTTCAAACATACCCATTTTTGCTTTCCGAGATAATGTTCTCGACTTCCACACATTCTTCAAGGCCCCCAGGATTTTCGCCCCCTCCCCCACCCTATGATCCACTTCCGCTTCCATGGTTCCATCCGCTGCCAGATCCACTCCCAGATATCTAAAACACTTCACTTCCTCCAGTTTTTCTCCATTCAAACTCACCTCCCAATTGACTTGACCCTCAACCCTACTGTACCTAATAACCTTGCTCTTATTCACATTTACTCTTAACTTTCTTCTTCCACACACTTTTCCAAACTCAGTCACCAGCTTCTGCAGTTTCTCACATGAATCAGCCACCAGCGCTGGGCCAGTACATAACACTCACCATCTATGTCTCTATTTCATGAGCCTCTTATTCTCTATCGTCATAAACAGTGTTGTCAATCTTGGTTCACTGAGAACCCTTCTTAACTATTTGTCTAGCTTCCTCTTGCAGGTTTCAGAACTCAATCCTACAAGATGTTTCACTCTGGCATAACATTAATACATCTCCCAATCATTACTGCTTGGCTCATGTATACTGTATTTTGGTTGCTTTCTGACATGTCAGGGAATTCTTGTACATGTAATAACTATAACTTCCAAATTATGAAGTCATACAACATTTTCTTTAATAATTTCATGAGCTAAACATGATAAGATAAAGAGTATAACAATGGCTTCATACCAGTCTCATGTGATGATGTGAAGTAGGACACTGAAGTTGTTCATCACAAGTTACATAAATGCTGAATATTGAACTGGAACTTGACCTGAATTCTCACATACAATTAGAAATCAGAGTGAAATTCAAATCTTTGCAAAGCACTTGTAAGAAAATTTCTGAAGCATACATCAGACTTACATTTTTGGTCACCAACCTGAGGAAGGAGAAATTTGCTTGGGAGGGTTCAATGTATGGCAATGCACAAGAAATAAGTAACTGACTTACAAGGAGGGTTAACCAATATTGAACTGATATGCTTACAACTCTTAGGTTTGTGAATCACAATGACAATATAACCTGATCAGCTCTTTAAAAATCAATGCAACCATCAGCTGCCATAACAAAACTAAGCAAGAAAAAGGAAAAAAAGTAAAGAAATACTCTATGGTATCAAAGTGGTGAAACAATCAATTTAAAAAGTTTTAAAAAGCTTTAAAAGTTGCATGACAGTACTGAAATTTAAGACATATGCCAACAGGCAAAACAAGTGTACTCCTTATGTAGTATAAATGAATACTGAGTAATTGGTAACAACAACTATGCACATGAACTTACTAGTGGGTCGAATATTGGCAATATTAAGACATGCCTTCAGTGTATTAATTGCTTCAAGATACTGCCCTTGCTTTTTCAGAACCCGTGCTCGAACTAGATGATATGTTGGTTGTTCTCGTACCTGTAAGAAAATTTCATGATGAAAGATGAAACATACTGATTCACCTGCTTTATTTTTAATAATCATCAAATAGACACAAGGAGCACAAATATGTCTATATACTTAAATTCATAAAGGTAAGACAGTTGTTATACAATAGAATGTTTTAAAAATAATCATTCCTACTTTGTAATGTTATAATTTCAATGGTGAAATGTACACATACTGACACCACTAACAACAACTATGCTTGTCAAACAAATCCCTATGTAAAGTCTCTGATAAAATGAATATGACCATGAAATAAAAAGAATTGAAGACATATGCTATAGGCATATCACAGCAAGGTGTTAGAATGTAATTACACTATACAGTTCTAAAAATGCAATTGCAAGAGGCTTAAGAGCAACTCCCAAACATGTTATACTCTATATGCTGGTGTAGCTGTAGTTATCACTTAATATGATGCAGTCCTTATTTGAGTGCAACAAAGATGAAGGTTTTATTTATTTTATCTTGCTTTGTCGCTGTCTCCCACGTTAGCGAGGTAGTGCAAGGAAACAGACGAAAGAATGGCCCAACCCATCCACATACACATGTATATGCATACACGTCCACACATGCACATATACATACCTATACATCTCAACGTTATTCATATATTTATTCATTTTGCTTTTATCACTGGGGATAGGGGAGAAAGAATACTTCCCATGCATTCCTCACGTGTCGTAGAAGGCGACTAAAGGTGACAGGAGCGGGGGACTGGAAACCCTCCCCTCCTTGTATTTTAACTTTCTAAAAGGGGAAACAGAAGGAGGAGTCATGCGGGGAGGGCTCATCCTCCTCGGCTCAGATTGGGGCGTCTAAATGTGTGTGGATGTAACCAAGATGAGAAAAAAGGAGAGATAGGTAGTATGTTTAAGGAAAGGAACCTGGATGTTTTAGCGCTAAGTGAAACGAAGCTCAAGGGTAAAGGGGAAGAGTGGTTTGGGAATGCCTTGGGAGTAAAGTCAGGGGTTAGTGAGAGGACAAGAGCAAGGGAAAGAGTAGCACTACTCCTGAAACAGGAGTGGTGGGAGTATGTGATAGAATGTACGAAAAATAACTCTAGATTGATATGGATAAAACTGAAAGTGGATGGAGAGAGATGGGTGATTACTGGTGCATATGCACCTGGGCATGAGAAGAAGTATCATGAGAGGCAAGTGTTTTGGGAGCAGCTGAGTGAGTGTTAGTAGTTTTGATACACGAGACCAGGTTATAGTGATGGGTGATTTGAATGCAAAGGTGGGTAATGTGGCAGTTGAGGGAATAATTGGTGTACATGGGGTGTTCAGTGTTGTAAATGGAAATGGTGAAGAGCTTGTAGATTTATGTGCTGAAAAAGGACTGGTGATTGGGAATACCTGGTTTAAAAAGAGAGATATACATAAGTATACTTATGTAAGTAGGAGAGATGGCCAGAGAGCATTATTGGATTATGTGTTAATTGATAGACGCACGAAAGAGAGACTTTTGGATGTTAATGTGCTGAGAGGTGCAACTGGAGGGATGTCTGATCATTATCTTGTGGAGGCGAAGGTGAAGATTTGTAGAGGTTTTCAGAAAAGAAGAGAGAAAGTTGGGGTGATGAGAGTGGTGAGAGTAAGTGAGCTTGGGAAGGAGACTTGTGTGAGGAAGTACCAGGAGAGACTGAGTACAGAATGGAAAAAGGTGAGAAGAAAGGACGTAAGGGGAGTGGGGGAGGAATGGGATGTATTTAGGGAAGCAGTAATGGCTTGCGCAAGGGATGCTTGTAGCATGAGAAGCGTGGGAGGTGGGCAGATTAGAAAGGGTAGTGAGTGGTGGGATGAAGAATTAAGATCATTAGTGAAAGAAAAGAGAGAGGCATTTGAAAGATTTTTGCAGGGAAATAATGCAAATGAGTGGGAGATGTATAAAAGAATGAGACAGGAGGTCAAGAGAAAGGTGCAAGCGGGGAAAAAGAGGGCAAATGAGAGTTGGGGTGAGAGAGTATCATTAAATTTTAGGGAGAGTAAAAAGATGTTTTGGAAGGAGGTAAATAAAGTGCGTGAGACAAGGGAACAAATGGGAACTTTAGTGAAGGAGGATGATGGGGAAGTGATAACAAGTAGTGGTGACGTGAGAAGGAGATGGAGTGAGTATTTTGAAGGTTTGTTGAATGTGCTTGATGATAGAGTGGCAGATATAAGGTGTTTTGGTCGAGGTGGTGTGCAAAGTGAGAGGGTTAGGGAGAATGACTTGGTAAACAGAGAAGAGGTAGTAAAAGCTTTGCGGAAGATGAAAGCTGGCAAGGCAGCGGGTTTGGATGGTATTGGAGTGGAATTTATTAAAAAAGGGGGTGAGAGTATTGTTGACTGGTTGTTAAGGTTATTTAATGTATGTATGAATCATGGTGAGGTGCCTGAGGATTGGAGGAATGCTTGCATAGTGTCATTGTTCAAAGGCAAAGGGGATAAAAGTGAGTGCTCAAATTACAAAGGTATAAGTTTGTTGAGTATTCCTGGGAAACTATTTGGGAGGGTATTGATTGAGAGGGTGAAGGCATGTACAGAGCATCAGATTGGGGAAGAGCAGTGTGGTTTCAGAAGTGGTAGAGGATGTGTGAATCAGGTGTTTGCTTTGAAGAAGGTATGTGAGAAATACTTAGAAAAGCAAATGGATTTGTATGTAGCATTTATGGATCTGGAGAAGGCATATGATTGAGTTGATAGAGATGCTCTGTGGAAGGTATTAAGAATATATGGTGTGGGGGGCAAGTTGTTAGAAGCGGTGAAAAGTTTTTATTGAGGATGTAAGGCATGTGTACGTGTAGGAAGAGAGGAAAGTGACTGGTTCTCAGTGAATGATGGTTTGCGGCAGGGGTGTGTGATGTCTCCATGTTTGTTTAATTTGTTTATGGATGGGGTTGTTAGGGAGGTGAATGCAAGAGTTTTGGAAAGAGGGGCAAGTATGCAGTGTGTTGTGGATGAGAGAGCTTGGGAAATGAGTCAGTTGTTGTTCGCTGATGATACAGCACTGGTGGCTGATTCGGGTGAGAAACTGCAGAAGCTGGTGACTGGGTTTGGTAAAGTGTGTGAAAGAAGAAAGCTGAGAGTAAATGTGAATAAGAGCAAGGTTATTAGGTACAGTAGGGTTGATGGGTAAGTCAATTGGGAGGTATGTTTGAATGGAGAAAAACTGGAGGAAGTGAAGTGTTTTAGATATCTGGAAGTGGATTTGGCAGCAGATGGAACCATGGAAGCGGAAGTGAATCACAGGGTGGGGGAGGGGGCAAAAGTTCTGGGAGCGTTGAAGAATGTGTGGAAGTTGAGAACATTATCTCGGAAAGCAAAAATGGGTATGTTTGAAGGAATAGTGGTTCCAACAATATTATATGGTTGTGAGGTGTGGGCTATAGATAGAGTTGTGCAGATGAGGGTGGATGTGCTGGAAATGAGATGTTTGAGGACAATATGTGCTGTGAGGTGGTTTATCGAGTAAGTAATTATAGGGTAAGAGAGATGTGTGGTAATAAAAAGAGTGTGGTTGAGAGAGCAGAAGAGGGTGTTTTGAAATGGTTTGGTCACATGGAGAGAATGAGCGAGGAAAGATTGACAAAGAGGGTATATGTGTCAGAGGTGGAGGGAACCAGGAGAAGTGGGAGACCAAATTGGAGGTGGAAAGATGGAGTGAAAAAGATACTGAGTGATCAGGGCCTGAACATGCAGGAGGATGAAAGGCATGCAAGGAATAGAGTGAATTGGAACGATGTGGTATACCAGAGTTGACGTGCCATCAATGGATTGAACCAGGGCATGTGAAGCGTCTGGGGTAAACCATGGAAAGTTTTGTGGGGCCTGGATGTGGAAAGGGAGCTGTGGTTTCAGTGAATCATATATGACAGCTAGAGACTGAGTGTGAACTAATGTGGCCTTTGTTGTCTTTTCCTAGTGCTACCCCATGCACATGTGGGGGGAGGGGGTTGTCATTTCATTTGTGGCGGGGTGGCGACGGAAATGAATACAGGCAGACAGTATGAATTATGTACATGTGTATATATGTATATGTCTGTGTGTGTATATATATGTATACATTGAGATGTATAGGTATGTATATGTGTGCGTGTGTGGACGTGTATGTATATACATGTGTATGTGGGTGGGTTGGGCCATTCTTTCGTTTGTTTCCTTGCACTACCTCGATAATGTGGGAGACAGCAACAAAGTATAATGAATAAATATAAATATTAAAAGTGGAGGGCACTTGACTCCAACAGTGATATGATAAGATTAAGAAGAAACTATGGAAAGCATTAAGAATGTTTGACAATACAATAACAGGCTATTAATGAGTCTTAAACCCATAAAAGAAGCATTTTTGTTTGTCTATATTTATGTTGCCTGCCCTTTTCCACCTTTGTGATGTAGTGTAAGGAACAGATGAAACTTTGAGGAAAACAACTCATTTGGTTTCTTGTTCATAAAAAAAAAGTTATGGTATAATAGGGGAGGACTTCCAGCCCCTATTTCTGCTCTTCTTAGTTGCTTTCAATAACAGAAGCTCTCCTGGGGTAACTTCAAACTTGACCTGCTTGCCCTACGCTGCAATGTTTTTCCTCTTCTGTTGGTATTACTTTGGTTTTTGCTTCCAAGAGTTGGCTGCTTGTGTGCCCCCACCACTAGCTAGATCATGCAATACTTGGCAAGCTGTAATGTCATAAGATTACTGTGTGGCCATTGGTAACTGGTGGATGTGCCACTTTGATAACTTTTTCCTACCCTACACCTTGCCTTAAAGCTTTGGAACTCTCTCTATATTATGTCTTTCCCAATAACTATGATATGGCATACTTTTAATGACAGGATTTTCACTTCCTCTAAAATTTGTTAGTACTTTCCCTTGTCTTTTCTTTATCTCTTTCATTAACCTCTCTATATTTCAATTAAGGCCTGGCCTTGATATGGACTTTTGTCCATGACTGGAGCCTCCAATAAAAAAATATTTTATGATTATTTTGCTTTGTCGCTGTCTCCCGCGTTAGCGAGGTAGCGCAAGGAAACAGACGAAAGAATGGCCCAACCCACCCACACACACATGTATATACATACACGTCCACACACGCAAATATACATACCTATACATCTCAATGTACACATATATATACACACACAGATATATACATATATACACATGTACAGTGTATATAGAATAATAGAATCCCAAGGTTGCATAAAATGCAGAGCTCCACAAAACCTCAATTCATTAGTTCTATAAGAATAAGCCTTACCTCAAAGTTGTACGAAAGGCCTACTTCAAGGCTTTGCTGTGCCTGTTTGTAATTGCCTTGGTACAGTTGGATCTGTGCCATTAACAAGTGAGCTTCTGAGCTGGTAGAATCTGCAAATAATTCCAATTAATATTTTCTTCAGAGAGAATAATGTTTTGGAAGGAGGTTGATGCTTTACCTAATGAGGACAAGAGGGCAAATGGGAACACTGAGGGGAACAGATGGAGATGTGAAAACAGGCAATGAGTTAGGTAAAAAAAAAGAGATGAAGAGATACTTTAAAGGACAGTTGCAAATGCTCATTATATATAATAAATGGTTGGTGGATTTGGTGTGTTTGGGATACATAAAACACTCATGGCAATTGGTATGGTGAAATTAAAGGAGTGAAAACCTTGCAAAAGATGAAGTGTGACAAAGTGGTAGAAGTGGATGGACCTGCACAGAGTTCCTTAAAGTGGGTGGACCATATTAATTGGTTTAGTCAGAATATTCAACATTTGTATGGCCCACAGTGCATGAGGACTGGCACAATGAATGTAGAATGCTCTTATGTACAGACAAGGGGACAAAAATGACTGTTCAAAATAGATATAATTTCAATGAGTATACCAATAAAAAACAAATGGATTTGTATGTAGCATTTATGGATCTGGAGAAGGCATATGATTGAGTTGATAGAGATGCTCTGTGGAAGGTATTAAGATTATATGGTGTGGGGGGCAAGTTGTTAGAAGCGGTGAAAAGTTTTTATTGAGGATGTAAGGCATGTGTACGAATAAGAAGAGAGGATAGTGATTCGTTCTCAGTGAATGTTGGTTTGCAGCAGGGGTGGCGTGATGTCTACATGGTTGTTTAATTTGTTTATGGATGGTTGTATAGGGAGGTGACTGCACGAGTTTGGAGAGAGGGGCAAGGTTGCAGCTTCTGTTGTGGATGAGAGAGCTTGGGAAATGAGTCAGTTGTTGTTCGCTGATGATACAGCACTGGTGGCTGATTCGGGCTGAGAAACTGCAGAAGCTGGTGACTGGGTTTGGTAAAGTGTGTGAAAGAAGAAAGCTGAGAGTAAATGTGAATAAGAGCAAGGTTATTAGGTACAGTAGGGTTGATGGGTAAGTCAATTGGGAGGTATGTTTGAATGGAGAAAAACTGGAGGAAGTGAAGTGTTTTAGATATCTGGAAGTGGATTTGGCAGCAGATGGAACCATGGAAGCGGAAGTGAATCACAGGGTGGGGGAGGGGGCAAAAGTTCTGGGAGCGTTGAAGAATGTGTGGAAGTTGAGAACATCATCTCGGAAAGCAAAAATGGGTATGTTTGAAGGAATAGTGGTTCCAACAATGTTATATGGTTGTGAGGTGTGGGCTATAGATAGAGTTGTGCAGATGAGGGTGGATGTGCTGGAAATGAGATGTTTGAGGACAATATGTGCTGTGAGGTGGTTTATCGAGTAAGTAATTATAGGGTAAGAGAGATGTGTGGTAATAAAAAGAGTGTGGTTGAGAAAGCAGAAGAGGGTGTTTTGAAATGGTTTGGTCACATGGAGAGAATGAGCGAGGAACGATTGACAAAGAGGGTATATGTGTCAGAGGTGGAGGGAACCAGGAGAAGTGGGAGACCAAATTGGAGGTGGAAAGATGGAGTGAAAAAGATACTGAGTGATCAGGGCCTGAACATGCAGGAGGATGAAAGGCATGCAAGGAATAGAGTGAATTGGAACGATGTGGTATACCAGAGTTGACATGCCATCAATGGATTGAACCAGGGCATGTGAAGCGTCTGGGGTAAACCATGGAAAGTTTTGTGGGGCCTGGATGTGGAAAGGGAGCTGTGGTTTCAGTGAATCATATATGACAGCTAGAGACTGAGTGTGAACTAATGTGGCCTTTGTTGTCTTTTCCTAGTGCTACCCCATGCACATGTGGGGGGAGGGGGTTGTCATTTCATTTGTGGCGGGGTGGCGACGGAAATGAATACAGGCAGACAGTATGAATTATGTACATGTGTATATATGTATATGTCTGTGTGTGTATATATATGTATACATTGAGATGTATATGTATGTATATGTGTGCGTGTATGTATATACATGTGTATGTGGGTGGGTTGGGCCATTCTTTCGTTTGTTTCCTTGCACTACCTCGATAATGTGGGAGACAGCAACAAAGTATAATGAATAAATATAAATATTAAAAGTGGAGGGCACTTGACTCCAACAGTGATATGATAAGATTAAGAAGAAACTATGGAAAGCATTAAGAATGTTTGACAATACAATAACAGGCTATTAATGAGTCTTAAACCCATAAAAGAAGCATTTTTGTTTGTCTATATTTATGTTGCCTGCCCTTTTCCACCTTTGTGATGTAGTGTAAGGAACAGATGAAACTTTGAGGAAAACAACTCATTTGGTTTCTTGTTCATAAAAAAAAAGTTATGGTATAATAGGGGAGGACTTCCAGCCCCTATTTCTGCTCTTCTTAGTTGCTTTCAATAACAGAAGCTCTCCTGGGGTAACTTCAAACTTGACCTGCTTGCCCTACGCTGCAATGTTTTTCCCTCTTCTGTTGGTATTACTTTGGTTTTTGCTTCCAAGAGTTGGCTGCTTGTGTGCCCCCACCACTAGCTAGATCATGCAATACTTGGCAAGCTGTAATGTCATAAGATTACTGTGTGGCCATTGGTAACTGGTGGATGTGCCACTTTGATAACTTTTTCCTACCCTACACCTTGCCTTAAAGCTTTGGAACTCTCTCTATATTATGTCTTTCCCAATAACTATGATATGGCATACTTTTAATGACAGGATTTTCACTTCCTCTAAAATTTGTTAGTACTTTCCCTTGTCTTTTCTTTATCTCTTTCATTAACCTCTCTATATTTCAATTAAGGCCTGGCCTTGATATGGACTTTTGTCCATGACTGGAGCCTCCAATAAAAAAATATTTTATGATTATTTTGCTTTGTCGCTGTCTCCCGCGTTAGCGAGGTAGCGCAAGGAAACAGACGAAAGAATGGCCCAACCCACCCACATACACATGTATATACATACACGTCCACACACGCAAATATACATACCTATACATCTCAATGTACACATATATATACACACACAGATATATACATATATACACATGTACAGTGTATATAGAATAATAGAATCCCAAGGTTGCATAAAATGCAGAGCTCCACAAAACCTCAATTCATTAGTTCTATAAGAATAAGCCTTACCTCAAAGTTGTACGAAAGGCCTACTTCAAGGCTTTGCTGTGCCTGTTTGTAATTGCCTTGGTACAGTTGGATCTGTGCCATTAACAAGTGAGCTTCTGAGCTGGTAGAATCTGCAAATAATTCCAATTAATATTTTCTTCAGAGAGAATAATGTTTTGGAAGGAGGTTGATGCTTTACCTAATGAGGACAAGAGGGCAAATGGGAACACTGAGGGGAACAGATGGAGATGTGAAAACAGGCAATGAGTTAGGTAAAAAAAAAGAGATGAAGAGATACTTTAAAGGACAGTTGCAAATGCTCATTATATATAATAAATGGTTGGTGGATTTGGTGTGTTTGGGATACATAAAACACTCATGGCAATTGGTATGGTGAAATTAAAGGAGTGAAAACCTTGCAAAAGATGAAGTGTGACAAAGTGGTAGAAGTGGATGGACCTGCACAGAGTTCCTTAAAGTGGGTGACCATATTTCTAATTGGTTAGTCAGAATATTCAACATTTGTATGGCCCACAGTGCATGAGGACTGGCACAATGAATGTAGAATGCTCTTATGTACAGACAAGGGGACAAAAATGACTGTTCAAAATAGATATAATTTCAATGAGTATACCAATAAAAACAAATGGATTTGTATGTAGCATTTATGGATCTGGAGAAGGCATATGATAAGAGTTGATAGGGATGCTCTGTGGAATGTATTAAGAGTATATGGTGTGGGAGGCAAGTTGCTAGCAGCAGTAAAAACTTTTTATCGAGGATGTAAGGCATGTGTACGAATAAGAAGAGAGGATAGTGATTCGTTCTCAGTGAATGTTGGTTTGCAGCAGGGGTGCGTGATGTCTACATGGTTGTTTAATTTGTTTATGGATGAGGTTGTTAGGGAGGTGAATGCAAGAGTTTTGGAGAGACAGGCAAGTATGCAGTCTGTTGTGGATGAGAGAGCTTGGGTAGTGAGTCAGATATTGTTTGCTAATAATACAGCACTGGTGGCTGATTTGGGTGAGAAGCTGCAGAAGCTGGTGGCTGAGTTTGGTAAGTGTGTGAAAGATGAGAGTAAATGTGAATAAGAGCAAGGTTATTAGGTACAGTAGAGTTGAAAGGTTATTAGGTACAGTAGAGTTGAGGGACAAGTCAATTGGGAGGTAAGTTTGAGTGGAGAAAAACTGGAGGAAGTGAAGTGTTTTAGATATCTGGGAGTGGTTTTGGCAGTGGATGGAACCATGGAAGCAGAAGTGAGTGACAGGGTGGGGTAGGAAGCAAAAGTTCTGGGGGCATTGAAGAATGTGTGGAAGGTGAGAACATTATCTCGGAAAGAAAAAATGGGTATGTTTGAAGGAATAGTGGTTCCAACAATGTTATATGGATGCGAGGCATGGGCTATACATAAGGTTGTGTGGAGGAGGTTGGATGTGTTGGAAATGAGATGTTTGAGGACGATATGTGGTGTGAGGTGGTTTGATTGAGTAAGTAATGAAAGGGCAAGAGAGATGTGTGTTAATAAAATGAGTGTGGTCGAGAGAGCAGAAGAAGGTGTACTGAAATGGTTTGGCCACATGGAGAGAATGAGTGAGGAAAGATTGACCAAGAGGATATATGTGTCAGAGGTGGAGGGAATGAGAAGTGGGAGACCAAATTGGAGGTGGAAGGATGGAGTGAAAAAGATTTTGAGTGGTGTTATTTCATGTGTGGCGGGGTGGCGACGGGAATAAATAATGGCAGAAAGTATGAATTAAGTACATGTGTATGTATGTATATGTCTGTGTATGTATATATATGTATATGTTGAAATGTATAGGTATGTATATGTGCATGTGTGGACGTGTATGTATATACATGTGTATGTGGGTGGGTTGCGCCATTCTTTCATCTGTTTCCTTGCGCTACCTCGCTAACGCAGGAGACTGCGACAAAGTATAACAAATATAAATAACCATATAAGGTGTCTTCGAGAGTGGTGAATGAAAGAGTGTTGGCATGCACAGGCCATATGATTGGGGAGACCATGTGAGAACCAGGTGTTTCCTATGAAGAGTCTGTGTGGGAAAAGCTTAAAGAAAAAGGGTGTAGGTGAACTCCAGTGGAACAGTTCACCAGTTACGGCAACTCTTTTGAGGGAATTCCTGGAGGAAGTGGGCAGAGAAGAAACAGACAGATAGACAGAGAATGTATATGGCATCAAAGGATCTGGAGAAACTGTATAACAGATGAAAGAGAGGCAATGTGGAATGTGCAATGAATATATGGAGTAAATGAAAAGTTACTATAATGCAGTAAGGAGTTAATACCAGGAGAATAGGCATGTGAGTGGGAAGGGAGGGGGATGAATGCTTTCCAGTGTGGTTGTTTAACAATCTCACACACAGAAGGTGAAGCTCTACCTGTGCTGACAGCCTGGATGGCCAGATAACAGTTCATCTCACTTTTTTCTTCCCAATATCTCACAGTTTTTGTTGGTATTAAAATCCTCTGAAGTTTATGAGTTATGTAAGATATTTCTGATGGGAACTGTGTAAACATCAGACATTTTACTTGGTAAAAATAGGTTAAGAATGAATGTAATGAACAACTTACTTGCTACAATAAGAACTGAATGGCAAGTGTTTTGGGAGCAGCTGAGTGGGTGTGTCAGCAGCTTTGATGCGCAAGACCAGGTATTAGTGATGGGTGATTTAAATGCAAAGGTGAGTAATGTGGCAGTTTGAGGGTATAATTGGTGGACATGGGGGTATTTAGTGTTGTGAATGGAAATGGTGAAGAGCTTGTGGATTTGTGTTCCAAAAAAAGACTTGTGATTGGGAATACCTGGTATAAAAGAGAGATATACACAAGTATACGTATTTAAGTAGGAAAGATGGTCAAATGGCATTACTGGATTACGTGTTAACTGATGAGCATGTAAAAGAGAGACTTTTGGAAGTTAATGCGCTGAGAGGGGTAGCTGGAGGGATGTCTGACCACTACCTTTAGGAGGCGAAGGTGAAGATTTATAGAGGTTTCCAAAAAATAAGAGAGAAAGTTTGGGAGAAGAAAGCAGTGAGAGTGAGTGAGCTTGAAAAGAACACTTGCATGAGGAGAGTTTGAGTGTTGAATGGCAAAAGATGAGAGCAATTGATGTACGGGGAGTGGGTGAGGAATGGGATGTATTTAGGGAAGCAGTGATGGCATGTGCAAAAGATGCACGTGGCATGAGAAAGGTGGGAGGTGGGCAGATTAGAAAGGGTAGTGAGTGATGGGGTGAAGAAGTAAAGTTGTTAGTGAAAGAGAAAAAAATGAGGTGTTTGGACAATACTTATAAGGAAGGAGTGCAAATGACTGGGAGATGTATAAAAGAAAGTGGCAGGAGGTCAAAAGGAAGATGCAAGGGTTGAAAAAGAGGGCAAATGAGAACCAGGGTGAGAGAGTATCATTAAACTTTAGGGAAAATAAAAAGATGTATTGGAAAGAGGTAAATAACATGCGTAAGACAAGAGAACAAATGTGAACATCAGTGAAGGAGGCAAGGGGGGAAGTAATAACATGTAGTGATGAAGTGAAAAGGAGATGCAGTGAGAATTTTGAAGGTTTGTTGAGTATGTTTCATGATAGAGTGGCAGATGTAGGGTATTTTGGTTTGGATGGTGTGTGAAGCAAAAGGGTCAAGTAGAACAGTTTGGTTAAGAAAGAAGAGGTAGTGAAAATTTTGTGGAAGATGAAATCCAGTTAGGTGGCAGGTTTGGATGATATTGCGGTAGAATTCATCAAGAAAGGGGTTGATTGTGTTGTTGATTGGTTGATAAGGATATTCAATGTAAGTATGGATCATGGTGAAGTGCCTGAGGATTGGCAGAATGCATACATAGTGCCATTGTACAAAGGTAAAGGGGATAAAGGTGAGTGTTCAAACTACAGAGGTATAAGTTTGTTGAGTATTCCTGGGAAATCATATGGGAGGATATTGACTGATAGGGTGAAGGCATGTATTCTGAGAACATCAGATGGATGTATGTATGTATGTGTGTACGGATCATGGTGAAGTGCCTGTGGATTGGCAGAATGCATACATAGTGCCATCGTACAAAGGTAAAGGGGATAAAGGTGAGTGTTCAAACTACAGTTATAAGTTTATTAAGTATTCCTGGGAAATTATATAGGGTAGAGGATGTGGTAGAGGATGTGTGGATCAGGTGTTTGCTTTGAAGAATGTATGTGAGAAATACTTAGAAAAACAGATGGATTTGTATGTGGCATTTATGGATCTGGAGAAGGTATATGATAGGGTTGATAAGAGATGCTTTGTGGAAGGTCTTAAACCTATGTGGCAAAGGAGGTAAGTTGCAAGAGGCAGTGAAAGGTTTTACTATGGATGTAAGGCATATGTATGAATAGGAAGAGAAGTGAGTGATTGGTTCCCAGTGAAGGTTGGTCTGCGGCAGGGATGTGTGATGTCCCCATGATTGTTTAATTTGTTTATGGATGGGGTGATTAGGGAGGTAAATGCAAGATTTTGGAAAGAGGGGCAAGTTTGCAATGTGCTGGGATAAGAGGACCTGGGAAGTGAGTCAGTTGTTGTTTGCCGATGATACAGCTCTGGTGGCTGATTCGAGTCAGAAACTGCAGAAGTTGGTGACTGAGTTTGGAAAAGTGAGAGAAAGCTGTGAGCAAATGTGAATAAGAGCAAGGTTATTAGGTTCAGTAGGGTTGAGGGAAAAGTTAATTGGGATGTAAGTTTGAATAGAGAAAAATAGGAGGAAGTGAAGCGTTTTAGATATCTGGGAGTGGACTTGGGAGCAAATGGAACTATAGGAGCGGAAGTGAGTCACAGAGTGGGGAAGGGGGCGAAGGTTCTGGGAGCGATGAAGAATGTGTGGAAGGAGAGAACTTTATCTTGGAGGGCAAAAATGGGTACGTTTGAAGGAATAGTAGTTACAACAATATTATATGGTTGCGAGGCATAGGCTATAGATAGGGTTATACGGAGGTGGGTGGATGTGTTGGAAATGAATTGTTTGAGGGCAATATATGGTGTGGTTTGATTAAGTAATGAAAGGGTAAGAGAGATGTGTGGAAATAAACAGAGTGTGGTTGAGAGAGCAGAAGAGGGCGTGTTGAAATGTTTTCGATGTATGGAGAGAATGAGTGAGGAAAGATTGACATAGAGGATATATGTGTCAGGGGCGGAGGGAACAAGGAGAAGAGGGAGACCAAACTGGAAGTGGAAGGATGGAGTGAAAAAGATTTTGAGCCATCGGGGCCTGAGCATACAGGAGGGTGAGAGGCGTACAAGTCAACTGGAATGATGTGGTATACTGGAGTTGATGTGCTGTAAATGGACTGAACCAGAACGTGTGAAATGCCTGGGGTATACCATGGAAAGGTCTGTGAGGCCTGAATGTGGATAGAGAGCTGTGGTTTCAGTGCATTACACATGACAGACAGAGACTGAGTGTGAACGAATGTTGCCTTTTTTGTCTGTTTTCCTGGCACTATCTTGCAGAAGCAGAGGGTAGCAATGCTGCTTCCTGTAAGGTGGTGTATTGCCAGAAATGGATGAAGGCAAGCATGTATGACTATATACATGTGTATAAATGTATATGTCTGTGTATATGTATACATTTGTATATATGTTGATATTGGAAAGGATCACAATTTTGCGCGATCAAGATATTCCTATGAGTCCACGGGGAAAATGAAACATGAAAAGTTCCCAAGTGCACTTTCGTGTAATAATCACATCATCAGGGGAGACACAAGAGAGAAATATAACAGTCAGTCGATATACATCGAAGAGACGAAGCTAGGACGCCATTTGGTAAACAAATGGCATCCTAGCTTCGTCTCTTCGATGTATACCAACTGACTGTTATATTTCTCACTTGTGTCTCCCCTGATGATGTGATTATTACACGAAAGTGCACTTGGGAACTTTTCGTGTTTCATTTTCCCCGTAAACTCATAGGAATATGTTGATATGTATAAGTATGTATATGTGTGTGTATGGGCATTTATGTATATATATGTGTATATGAGTGGATGTGCCATTCTTCGTTTGTTTTCTGGCGCTACCTTGTAGATGCAGGAAATGGCAATCAAGTATAATAAAATAAATAAAACAATTAAGATCTGAGAACAGATAAAAAAGAATAAAAAAAAAATGCTATTCAAAGAAATGGCTAGAAAATCGTAGAAACCCTGTTCAGATGAATATGACTTTTTTTCTATACTAGTTCACCATTTTCTGTGTAAGTGAGATAGCACCAGGAACAGACAAAGGAAGGCCACATTCACTCACATCCATTCTCTTGCCGTTATGTGCCATGTGCCAAAACCACAGCCCCTTAAGCACAACTGGCCCCACAGATCTTCCCATGGTTTCCCCTGGCCATTTCATATGCTCTGGTTCAGTATACTGACAATACCTCGCACCTTGTGTACTACACTATTTGAACTCACTCTATCCCATGCACACCTCTCATCCTCCACCATATTCAGGCCTATATCACTCTAAATCTCTCTATGATGCTTTTCTTATTACCATCCTTCTCTCTTACCCTTTTACTACTTATTTGAATAAAACACCTTACACCACATGGTGTCCTTAAACAATTAATTTCCAAAATATCTACCCTCCTCTGCACATCCTCAACCAGAGACCATTCCCTGCAGCCAAGCAACATTTTTGGGGCTACTGTCCCTAAAAACATACATGTCAGACATATGGCATATAAGTGGAAGGTAAAGATCTATGATAAAACTGATGAATGTGTAAAGAAGTTAGGCAGACCTATGTGTGACTGAAGATAGCAGTCTCCCCTAAGGGCAAATCTTGTCATGAAAGGTGAAATATAAAGGACTGCATGAAGCAGTCTGAACAAATTATATAAATTCAGAATAATTTCAAGATAAGAGTATACATGAGAGAACTGAAAGGCTTTGTGTACCTGATCCAAACATAGTGAATGACATCAGAACTAAAGATAATGAAAATATGAAACAAACATGAAAATATGACTAATTATGAATATCCTTATAAACCTTAATTTCAAAGCAGATGGCTCACCTATATTATCTAGTACATGTTGCAGTGATGTGGCAGCACCCTTTACATCTCCAGTAATAAATTTAACACGGGCAGAAAGTGTAAGAGCAGTGAGGAGGGCAGGGCAGGCACGTGTTATGGCTTCAAGTACCAACAACGCTCGCTTAACGACTGACGGTACGCTGTTTCCAATTCCTTCTCCTGGGTTTGGCTAATACAAAAAAGTAAAAACTACAGTATGGCTTACAATCATGTAAAGTACTTACGATGTACCAAACGGGATTAGCAATTGCTGGGAAAAAGTAGAAAAGAAGGGAAATAACATAATAACTTGTTATTCATTTATTTTATTATACTTGGACACCATTTCTCACATCAGGGCCTGGAAACAGACAAAGAAAGACACATCCATTCACATACATATATATATATGCATATGTATGTACACAATGGATCGGTTTCGAACCCTGGGCAGAGTGTCTGGCTACCTTGGCCACATGGAGATTAAAAGACACACACACTTGACTTCTAGTGTTTTTGTGTGAGTTCCAACCTCATCTTGGTTGGGATAGCATGGACCTTAATCTCACATGGCTCTGATGGCGTGACAAATATGTCGATGGACAGACAAATGTATATACAACGCAGGTTGCCTTCGAACCCTGGGTAAGTCATCTGGCTACCTCGGCCATATGGAGGTTAAAAGACACATACACTAGACTTTTAGTGTTTTTACGTGTGTCTCAACCTCATCTCAGTTGGGATAGTATGGACTTTAATCTCATGTGGCTCCAATGGTGTGACAACTATAATGAGAGATCTGGCAAGAAGCCGGGAAGACACTCAATTTGGAATTGAAAATGAAGGTATTCACCCAATATGGAGGAAAATAAGTTAATGTGATTGCATGTAAGCTACAGTTGTCCCATTGGATGGTCTTCATATTTTATAGGACAAAGAAAAAATATGAGAAGCGTGAAAGGTCTGTCAAGTATGAAGTCTATGATAATAACACAGCAACGACAAGGGCCCATCCATGAAATGGAAAAGTTGTTGATGCTGTGGATGGAAGATCAAATTCAAAAATGTGTGCACAAAGCTTTCTAACAATTCAGGCAAAGGTTAGAAGCCTCTCTGAGACTCTGAAGGAGAGAGCGGGAGAAGATTACACCGAGAACTTCACAGCAAGTCTTGGTTGGTTCAACAGATTTATTAGAAGACAGCTTGTACAATGTTAGAGTTGCAGATAAAGCAGCAAATGCTGATGAAGGAGCAGTTGAAAAATTCATTCTGTGAACCAGAATCTTACATAAGAGGTAAGGACAGGAGAGAAACTACAGAATCATACAATAAACCTGGATGATAAAAAACAAAATAATGACAATAGAAATTGAGCAGGATAAAAAGATGCTGTACTTGTACAAGAATTCTACGGGCCATGCTGACATATATCCAACTTACATCCATTTCTAGATATGACTGATCAGTCAGAACAGAACTCATATGTATGTCGGGGAGAATCTGTGAAGTGTCTGGAGTGAGCCATGGAAAGGTCTGTGGGGCCTAGGGAGCTGTGGTTTTGGTGCATTACATATGACAGCTAGAGACTGAGTATGAAAGAATGTGGCCTTTTTTATCTGTTTTCCTGGTGCTGTCTCACTGGAATGGGGGGCAGCGATGCTATATCCTGTGTGGTGGGGTAGTGACAGGAATGGATGAAGGCAAGCAAGTATGAATATGTACATGTGTATATATGTTTATGTCTGTGCATGTGTATGTGTATGCAGATAAGCTTATTTATGTGTGTATGGGCATTTATGTATATATATGTGTGTGTGTCTATGAGTGGATGGGCCATTCTTCATCTGTTTCCTGGCACTACCTCGCTGACACGGGTTCATATATTCATTACACTTAATCGTTGTTTCCTGCATCAGCGATGTAGTGCCAGGATACAGATGAAAAAAGCCTCATCCACTCATACAAACACACACCCACGTGTATATATATATATATATATATATATATATATATATATATATATATATATATATATATATATATATATATATATTTTTTTTTTTTTTTTTTTTTATACTTTGTCGCTGTCTCCCGCGTTTGCGAGGTAGCGCAAGGAAACAGACGAAAGAAATGGCCCAACCCCCCCCCCATACACATGTACATACACACGTCCACACACGCAAATATACATACCTACACAGCTTTCCATGGTTTACCCCAGACGCTTCACATGCCTTGATTCAATCCACTGACAGCACGTCAACCCCGGTATACTACATCGCTCCAATTCACTCTATTCCTTGCCCTCCTTTCACCCTCCTGCATGTTCAGGCCCCGATCACACAAAATCTTTTTCACTCCATCTTTCCACCTCCAATTTGGTCTCCCTCTTCTCCTCGTTCCCTCCACCTCCGACACATATATCCTCTTGGTCAATCTTTCCTCACTCATTCTCTCCATGTGCCCAAACCATTTCAAAACACCCTCTTCTGCTCTCTCAACCACGCTCTTTTTATTTCCACACATCTCTCTTACCCTTACGTTACTTACTCGATCAAACCACCTCACACCACACATTGTCCTCAAACATCTCATTTCCAGCACATCCATCCTCCTGCGCACATCTCTATCCATAGCCCACGCCTCGCAACCATACAACATTGTTGGAACCACTATTCCTTCAAACATACCCATTTTTGCTTTCCGAGATAATGTTCTCGACTTCCACACATTTTTCAAGGCTCCCAAAATTTTCGCCCCCTCCCCCACCCTATGATCCACTTCCGCTTCCATGGTTCCATCCGCTGACAGATCCACTCCCAGATATCTAAAACACTTCACTTCCTCCAGTTTTTCTCCATTCAAACTCACCTCCCAATTGACTTGACCCTCACCCCTACTGTACCTAATAACCTTGCTCTTATTCCCATTTACTCTTAACTTTCTTCTTCCACACACTTTACCAAACTCAGTCACCAGCTTCTGCAGTTTCTCACATGAATCAGCCACCAGTGCTGTATCATCAGCGAACAACAACTGACTCACTTCCCAAGCTCTCTCATCCCCAACAGACTTCATACTTGCCCCTCTTTCCAGGACTCTTGCATTTACCTCCCTAACAACCCCATCCATAAACAAATTAAACAACCATGGAGACATCACACACCCCTGCCGCAAACCTACATTCACTGAGAACCAATCACTTTCCTCTCTTCCTACACGTACACATGCCTTACATCCTCGATAAAAACTTTTCACTGCTTCTAACAACTTGCCTCCCACACCATATATTCTTAATACCTTCCACAGAGCATCTCTATCAACTCTATCATATGCCTTCTCCAGATCCATAAATATATATATGTAGTATTTATGGATCTGGAGAAGGCATATGAGGGAGTTGATAGAGATGCTCTGTGGAAGGTATTAAGAATATATGGTGTGGGAGGCAAGTTGTTAGAAGCAGTGAAAAGTTTTTATCGAGGATGTAAGGCATGTGTACGTGTAGGAAGAGAGGAAAGTGATTGGTTCTCAGTGAATGTAGGTTTGCTGCAGGGGTGTGTGATGTCTCCATGGTTGTTTAATTTGTTTATGGATGGGGTTGTTAGGGAGGTGAATGCAAGAGTTTTGGAAAGAGGGGCAAGTATGAAGTCTGTTGGGGATGAGAGAGCTTGGGAAGTGAGTCAGTTGTTGTTCGCTGATGGTACAGCACTGGTGGCTGATTCATGTGAGAAACTGCAGAAGCTGGTGACTGAGTTTGGTAAAGTGTGTGAAAGAAGAAAGTTAAGAGTAAATGAGAATAAGAGCAAGGTAATTAGGTACAGTAGGTTTGAGGGTCAAGTCAATTGGGAGGTAAGTTTGAATGGAGAAAAACCGGAGGAAGTAAAGTGTTTTAGATATCTGGGAGTGGATCTGGCAGTGGATGGAACCATGGAAGTGGAAGTGGATCATAGGGCGGGGGAGGGGGCGAAAATCCTGGGAGCCTTGAAGAATGTGTGGAAGTCGAGAACATTATCTCGGAAAGCAAAAATGGGTATGTTTGAAGGAATAGTGGTTCCAACAATGTTGTATGGTTGCGAGGCGTGGGCTATGGATAGAGTTGTGTGCAGGAGGATGGATGTGCTGGAAATGAGATGTTTGAGGACAATGTGTGGTGTGAGGTGGTTTGATCGAGTAACGTAAGGGTAAGAGAGATGTGTGGAAATAAAAAGAGCATGGTTGAGAGAGCAGAAGAGGGTGTTTTGAAATGGTTTGGGCACATGGAGAGAATGAGTGAGGAAAGATTGACCAAGAGGATATATGTGTCGGAGGTGGAGGGAACGAGGAGAAGTGGGAGACCAAATTGGAGGTGGAAAGATGGAGTGAAAAAGATTTTGTGTGATCGGGGCCTGAACATGCAGGAGGGTGAAAGGAGGGCAAGGAATAGAGTGAATTGGATCGATGTGGTATACCAGAGTTGACGTGCTGTCAGTGGATTGAATCAGGGCATGTGAAGCGTCTGGGGTAAACCATGGAAAGCTGTGTAGGTATGTATATTTGCGTGTGTGGACGTATGTATATACATGTGTATGGGGGTGGGTTGGGCCATTTCTTTCGTCTGTTTCCTTGCGCTACCTCGCAAACGCGGGAGACAGCGACAAAGCAAGAAAAAAAAAAATATATATATATATATATATATATATATATATATATATATATATATATATATATATATATATATATATATATATATTTCCATACTATTCGCCATTTCCCGTGATAGCGAGGTAGCGTTAAGAACAGAGGACTGGGCCTTTGAGGGAATATCCTCACCTGGCCCTCTTCTCTGTTCCTTCTTTTGGAAAATTAAAAATATATATATATATATATATATATATATATATATATATATATATATATACACGCACATATACATATCAACATATACATACACAGACATATACATATATATAGATGTACGTATTCATACTTGCTCGCCTTCATCCATTCCTGTTGCTACCTGCCACACAGGAAACCATCCCCCCCTTTCAGTGAGGTAGCACCAGGACAAGACAAAAAAGGCCACATTCGTTCACACTCAGTCTCTAGCTGTCATGTGTAATGCACCGAAACCACAGCTCCCTATCAACATCCAGGCCCAACAAACCTTTCCATGGTCTACCCAAGACGCTTCACATGCCCTGGTTCAATCCATTGACAGCACATTGACAATGGTATACAACATCTTTCTAATTCACTCTATTCCTTGCATGCCCTTCACTCTCCTGTATGTTCAGGTCTTGATCCTTCAAAATCTTTTTCACTCCATCCTTCTACCTCCTATTTGGTCTCCCACTTCTCCTTGTTCCCTCCACCTCTGACACATATATCTTCTATGTCAATCTTTCCTCACTCATTCTCTCAATATGTCCAAACAATTTCAACACACACTTTGCTGCTCTCTCAACCACACTCTTTTTATTACCACACATCTCACTTACCCTTTCATTACTTACTCAATCAAACCACCTCACACCACATATTGTCCTCAAACATTTCATTTCCAACACATCCACCCTCCTCTGTGTAACCCTATCTATAACCCATACCTTGCAACCATATAACATTGTTGGAAATACTATTCCTTCAAACATACCCATTTTTGCTCTCTGAGATAAAGTTCTCTCCTTCCACACATCCTTCATCGCTCCCACAACCTTCGCCCCCTCCCCCATCCTGTGACTCCCTTCCACTTCCACAGTTCCATCTGCTGCTAAGAACACTCCCAAATATCTATAGCACTTCACTTCCTCCAATTTTTCTCCATTCAAACTTACATCCCAAAGAACTTATCCCTCAATCCTACTGAACCTAATAACCTTGCTCTTATTCACATTTACTCTCAACTTTCTCCTTTCACACACTTTTCCAAACTCAGTCACCAACCTCTGTAGTTTCGAATCAGCCACCAGAGCTGCATCATCAGAGAACAACTGACTCACTTCCCAGGCCCTCTTATTCAAATCAGACTGCACACTTGCTCCTCTCTCCAAAACTCTTGCATTTACCTCCCTATCCACCCTATCCATAAACAAATTAAATAACCATGGGGACATCACACACACCTGCCACAAACTGACATTCACTGGGAACCAATAACTCTCTTCCTACTAGTACACATGCCTTACATCCTTAGAAAAACTTTTCACAGCTTCTAGCAACCTACCTCCCACACCATATACTTTTAAATCCTTCCACAAAGCATCTCTATCAACCCTATCATATGCCTTCTCCAGATCAACAAATGCTACATACAAAAATAACGTTTTTCTAAGTATTTCTCACATACATTCTTCAAAGTAAACACATGATCCACACATCCTCTACTTCTGAAACCAAACTGCTCTTCCCCAATCTAATGCTATGTACATGCTTTTACCCTCTCCATCAATACCCTACCATATAATTTCCCAGGAATACTCAACAACTTATATATACATGCATATTCATATATAAGTGTTGCTGGGCTGTGCCTGCAAGTGATTACATTGCAAGTGAAAAGCCATTTTTGGCTTGGCTGAATCACTGGGAGCAAAGTCTTGTCAGACAACTTATAATTCCAAAGAAGTCTACATAACATTGCAACAGGAAGTATTGCAGCAGCCTTCAAAAACTTTCTCCTGGGTAACAACCGTACCTCTTTCATAGAAATTGTACTTAGAAGATTATAAACAATTATGGAAGGAAATACATACATAGTTACCTGATTAGGTGCATAAAGAAGACATTCATTTACAATGAGGAGTAAGAAATCAGGATTCAGTGCAGCCAGGTATGTGGCACCAAATGACATACCACGATGGTTCTTGAAGTGATTTTCAATAGCCTCATGCAAGAGTCCTGTAACGACAATAATGAATCCCTTTATACATTTCATTATATTGAGCAACAGGTAAAAATACAATAGGTTTTTATATATCTATTATATGTCATTTATTATACTTTGTCGCTGTCTCCCACATTAGCGAGGCAGCACAGATGAAAGAATGGCCCAACCTACCCACATACACATGTATATATACATACACGTCCACACACATCCATATACATACCTATACATTTCAACGTATAAATATATATACACACACAGACATATACATATATACACATGTACAAAATTCATACTGTCTGCGCTTATTCATTCCCATCGCCACCCCACCACACATGAAATAACAACCCCCTCCCCCGCATGTGCAAGAGGTAGCACTAGGGAAAGACAACAAAGGCCACATTTGTTCACACTCAGTCTCTAGCTGTCATGTATAATGCACCGAAACCACAGCTCCCTTTCCACATCCAGGCCCCACAAAACTTTCCATGGTTTACCCTAGACGCTTCACATGCCCTGGTTCAATCCATTGACAGCACGTCAACCCCGGTATACCACATCGTTCTAATTCACTCAATTCCATGCATGCCTTTCACCCTCCTGCATGTTCAGGCCATGATCACTCAAAATCTTTTTCACTCCATCTTTCCACCTCCAATCTGGTCTCCCACTTCTCCTTGTTCGCTCCACCTCTGACACATGTATCCTCTTTGTCAATCTTTCCTCACTCATTCTCTCCATGTGACCAAACCATTTCAAAACACCCTCTTTTGCTCTCTCAACCACACTCTTTTTATTACCACACATTTCTCTTACTCTTTCATTACTTACTCGATCAAACCACCTCACACCACATATTGTCCTCAGACATCCCATTTCCAGCACATCCACCCTCCTCCGCACACCTCTATCTATGGCCCACGCCTTGCAACCAAATAACATTGTTGGAACCACTATTTCTTCAAACATACCCATTTTTGCTTTCCAAGATAACGTTCTCGACTTTCACACATTTTTCAATGCTCCCAGAACTTTCTCCCCCTCCCCGCCCTATGATTCACTTCCACTTCCATGGTTCCATCCACTGCCAAATCCACTCCCAGATATCTAAAACACTTTACTTCCTCCAGTTTTTCTCCATTCAAACTCACCTCCCAACTGACTTGTCCCTCAACCCTACAGTACCTAATAACCCTCCTTTTATTCACATTTACTCTCAGCTTTCCTCTTTCACACACTTTACTAAACTCAGTCACCAGCTTCTGCAGTTTCTCACATGAATCAGCCACAAGCGCTGTATCATCAGCGAACAACAACTGACTCACTTCTCAAGCTCTCACATCCACAACTGACTGCATACTTGCCCCTCTTTCCAAAACTCTTGCATTCACCTCCCTAACAACCCCATCCATAAACAAATTAAACAACCATGGAGACATCACGCACCCCTGCCGCAAACCAACATTCACTGAGAACCAATCACTTTCCTCTCTTCCTGCACGCACACATGCCTTACACCCTCGATAAAAACTTTTCACTGCTTCTAGCAACTTACCTCCCACACTATATATTCTTAAGACCTTCCACAGAGCATCTCTATCAAATCTATCATATGCCTTCTCCAGATCCATAAATGCTACATACAAATCCATTTACTTTTCTAAGTATTCCTCACATACCTTCTTCAAAGCAAACACCTGATCCACACATCCTCTACCACTTCTGAAACCACAATGCTCTTCCCCAATCTGATGCTCTGTACATGCCTTCACCCTCTCAATCAATACCCTCCCATATAATTTACCAGGAATACTCAACAAACTTATACCTCTGTAATGTGAGCACTCACTCTTATCCCCTTTGCCTTTGTACAATGGCACTATGCAAGCATTCTGCCAATCCTCAGGCACCTCACCATGAGTCATACATACATTAAATAACCTTACCAACCAGTCAACAATACAGTCACCCCCTTTTTTAATAAATTCCACTGCAATACCATCCAAACCTGCTGCCTTGCCGGCTTTCATCTTCCGTAAAGCTTTTACTACCTCTCCTCTATTTACCAAATCATTTTCCCTAACCCTCTCACTTTGCACACCACCTCGACCAAAACACCCTATATCTGCCACTCTATCATCAAACACATTCAACAAACCTTCAAAATACTCACTCCATCTCCTTCTCACATCACCACTACTTTTTATCACCTCCCCATTAGCCCCCTTCAATGAAGTTCCCATTTGCTCCCTTGTCTTATGCACTTTACTTACCTCCTTCCAAAACATCTTTTTATTCTCCCTGAAATTTAATGATACTCCCTCACCACAACTCTCATTTACTCTCTTTTTCACCTCTTGCACCTTTCTCTTGACCTCCTGCCTCTTTCTTTTATACATCTCCCACTTATTTGCATTTCATCCCTGCAAAAATCGTCCAAATGCCTCTCTCTTCTCTTTCACTAATAATCTTACTTCTTCATCCCACCACTCACTACCTTTTCTAATCAACCCACCTCCCACGCTTCTCATGCCACAAGCATCTTTTGCGCAAGCCATCACTGCTTCCCTAAATACATCCCATTCCTCCCCTACTCCCCTTACCTCCTTTGTTCTCACCTTTTTCCATTCTGTACTCAGTCTCTCCTGGTACTTCCTCACACAAGTCTCCTTCCCAAGCTCACTTAATCTCACCACTCTCTTCACCCCAACATTCTCTCTTCTTTTCTGAAAACCCCCACAAATCTTCACCTTGTCCTCCACAAGATAATGATCAGACATCCCTCCAGTTGCACCTCTCAGCACATTAACATCCGAAAGTCTCTCTTTCATGCGTCTATCAATTAAAACGTAATCCAATAACGCTCTCTGGCCATCTCTCCTACTTACATACGTATACTTATGTATATCTCGCTTTTTAAACCAGGTATTCCCAATCACCAGTTCTTTTTCAGCACATAAATCTACAAGCTCTTCACCATTTCCATTTACAACACTGAACACTCCATGTATACCAATTATTCCCTCAACTGCCACATTACTCACCTTTGCATTCAAATCACCCATCAGTATAACCCGATCTTGTGCATCAAAACCACTAACACACTCATTCAGCTGCTCCCAAAACACTTGCCTCTCATGATCTTTCTTCTCATGCCCAGGTGCATATGCACCAATAATCACCCATCTCTCTCCATCAACTTTCAGTTTTACCCATATCAATCTAGAATTTACTTTCTTACACTCTATCACATACTCCCACAACTCCTGATTCAGGAGTAGTGCTACTCCTACCCTTGCTCTTGTCCTCTCACTAACCCCTGACTTTACTCCCAAGACATTCCTAAACCACTCTTCCCCTTTACCCTTGAGCTTCGTTTCACTCAAAGCCAAAACATCCAGGTTCCTTTCCTCAAACATACTACCTATCTCTCCTTTTTTCTCATCTTGGTTACATCCACACACATTTAGACACCCCAATCTGAGCCTCAGAGGAGGATGAGCACTCCTTGCATGACTCCTTCTTCTGTTTCCCCTTTTAGAAAGTTAAAATACAAGGAGGGGAGGGTTTCTGGCCCCCCGCTCCCGTCACCTATAGTCGCCTTCTACAACACGCGAGGAATGCGTGAGAAGTATTCTTTCTCCCCTATCCCCAGGGATAAATATATATTTATATATATATATATATTTTTTTTTGCTTTGTTGCTGTCTCCCGCATTTGCGAGGTAGCGCAAGGAAACAGAAGAAAGAAATGGCCCAACCCACCCCCATACACCTGTATATACATACACGTCCACACACGCAAATACACATACCTACACAGCTTTCCATGGTCTACCCCAGACGCTTCACATGCCCTGATTCAATCCACTGACAGCACGTCAACCCCGGTATACCACATCGATCCAATTCTCTCTATTCCTTGCCCTCCTTTCACCCTCCTGCATGTTCAGGCCCCGATCACACAAAATCTTTTTCACTCCATCTTTCCACCTCAATTTGGTCTCCCACTTCTCCTCGTTCCCTCCACCTCTGACACATATATCCTCTTGGTCAATCTTTCCTCACTCATTCTCTCATGTGCCCAAACCATTTCAAAACACCCTCTTCTGCTCTCTCAACCACGCTCTTTTTATTTCCACACATCTCTCTTGCCCTTACGTTACTTACTCGATCAAACCACCTCACACCACACATTGTCCTCAAACATCTCATTTCCAGCACATCCACCCTCCTGCGCACAACTCTATCCATAGCCCACACCTCGCAACCATACAACATTGTTCGAACCACTATTCCTTCAAACATACCCATTTTTGCTTTCCAAGATAACGTTCTCGACTTTCACACATTTTTCAATGCTCCCAGAACTTTCTCCCCCTCCCCGCCCTATGATTCACTTCCACTTCCATGGTTCCATCCACTGCCAAATCCACTCCCAGATATCTAAAACACTTTACTTCCTCCAGTTTTTCTCCATTCAAACTCACCTCCCAACTGACTTGTCCCTCAACCCTACAGTACCTAATAACCCTCCTTTTATTCACATTTACTCTCAGCTTTCCTCTTTCACACACTTTACTAAACTCAGTCACCAGCTTCTGCAGTTTCTCACATGAATCAGCCACAAGCGCTGTATCATCAGCGAACAACAACTGACTCACTTCTCAAGCTCTCACATCCACAACTGACTGCATACTTGCCCCTCTTTCCAAAACTCTTGCATTCACCTCCCTAACAACCCCATCCATAAACAAATTAAACAACCATGGAGACATCACGCACCCCTGCCGCAAACCAACATTCACTGAGAACCAATCACTTTCCTCTCTTCCTGCACGCACACATGCCTTACATCCTCGATAAAAACTTTTCACTGCTTCTAGCAACTTACCTCCCACACTATATATTCTTAAGACCTTCCACAGAGCATCTCTATCAAATCTATCATATGCCTTCTCCAGATCCATAAATGCTACATACAAATCCATTTACTTTTCTAAGTATTTCTCACATACCTTCTTCAAAGCAAACACCTGATCCACACATCCTCTACCACTTCTGAAACCACACTGCTCTTCCCCAATCTGATGCTCTGTACATGCCTTCACCCTCTCAATCAATACCCTCCCATATAATTTACCAGGAATACTCAACAAACTTATACCTCTGTAATGTGAGCACTCACTCTTATCCCCTTTGCCTTTGTACAATGGCACTATGCAAGCATTCTGCCAATCCTCAGGCACCTCACCATGAGTCATACATACATTAAATAACCTTACCAACCAGTCAACAATACAGTCACCCCCTTTTTTAATAAATTCCACTGCAATACCATCCAAACCTGCTGCCTTGCCGGCTTTCATCTTCCGTAAAGCTTTTACTACCTCTCCTCTATTTACCAAATCATTTTCCCTAACCCTCTCACTTTGCACACCACCTCGACCAAAACACCCTATATCTGCCACTCTATCATCAAACACATTCAACAAACCTTCAAAATACTCACTCCATCTCCTTCTCACATCACCACTACTTTTTATCACCTCCCCATTAGCCCCCTTCAATGAAGTTCCCATTTGCTCCCTTGTCTTATGCACTTTACTTACCTCCTTCCAAAACATCTTTTTATTCTCCCTGAAATTTAATGATACTCCCTCACCACAACTCTCATTTACCCTCTTTTTCACCTCTTGCACCTTTCTCTTGACCTCCTGCCTCTTTCTTTTATACATCTCCCACTTATTTGCATTTCATCCCTGCAAAAATCGTCCAAATGCCTCTCTCTTCTCTTTCACTAATAATCTTACTTCTTCATCCCACCACTCACTACCTTTTCTAATCAACCCACCTCCCACGCTTCTCATGCCACAAGCATCTTTTGCGCAAGCCATCACTGCTTCCCTAAATACATCCCATTCCTCCCCTACTCCCCTTACCTCCTTTGTTCTCACCTTTTTCCATTCTGTACTCAGTCTCTCCTGGTACTTCCTCACACAAGTCTCCTTCCCAAGCTCACTTAATCTCACCACTCTCTTCACCCCAACATTCTCTCTTCTTTTCTGAAAACCCCCACAAATCTTCACCTTGTCCTCCACAAGATAATGATCAGACATCCCTCCAGTTGCACCTCTCAGCACATTAACATCCGAAAGTCTCTCTTTCATGCGTCTATCAATTAAAACGTAATCCAATAATGCTCTCTGGCCATCTCTCCTACTTACATACGTATACTTATGTATATCTCGCTTTTTAAACCAGGTATTCCCAATCACCAGTTCTTTTTCAGCACATAAATCTACAAGCTCTTCACCATTTCCATTTACAACACTGAACACTCCATGTATACCAATTATTCCCTCAACTGCCACATTACTCACCTTTGCATTCAAATCACCCATCAGTATAACCCGATCTTGTGCATCAAAACCACTAACACACTCATTCAGCTGCTCCCAAAACACTTGCCTCTCATGATCTTTCTTCTCATGCCCAGGTGCATATGCACCAATAATCACCCATCTCTCTCCATCAACTTTCAGTTTTACCCATATCAATCTAGAATTTACTTTCTTACACTCTATCACATACTCCCACAACTCCTGATTCAGGAGTAGTGCTACTCCTACCCTTGCTCTTGTCCTCTCACTAACCCCTGACTTTACTCCCAAGACATTCCTAAACCACTCTTCCCCTTTACCCTTGAGCTTCGTTTCACTCAAAGCCAAAACATCCAGGTTCCTTTCCTCAAACATACTACCTATCTCTCCTTTTTTCTCATCTTGGTTACATCCACACACATTTAGACACCCCAATCTGAGCCTCAGAGGAGGATGAGCACTCCTTGCATGACTCCTTCTTCTGTTTCCCCTTTTAGAAAGTTAAAATACAAGGAGGGGAGGGTTTCTGGCCCCCCGCTCCCGTCACCTATAGTCGCCTTCTACAACACGCGAGGAATGCGTGAGAAGTATTCTTTCTCCCCTATCCCCAGGGATAAATATATATTCATATATATATATATATATTTTTTTTTGCTTTGTTGCTGTCTCCCGCATTTGCGAGGTAGCGCAAGGAAACAGAAGAAAGAAATGGCCCAACCCACCCCCATACACCTGTATATACATACACGTCCACACACGCAAATATACATACCTACACAGCTTTCCATGGTCTACCCCAGACGCTTCACATGCCCTGATTCAATCCACTGACAGCACGTCAACCCCGGTATACCACATCGATCCAATTCACTCTATTCCTTGCCCTCCTTTCACCCTCCTGCATGTTCAGGCCCCGATCACACAAAATCTTTTTCACTCCATCTTTCCACCTTCAATTTGGTCTCCCACTTCTCCTCGTTCCCTCCACCTCAGACACATATATCCTCTTGGTTAATCTTTCCTCACTCATTCTCTCTATGTGCCCAAACCATTTCAAAACACCCTCTTCTGCTCTCTCAACCACGCTCTTTTTATTTCCACACATCTCTCTTGCCCTTACGTTACTTACTCGATCAAACCACCTCACACCACACATTGTCCTCAAACATCTCATTTCCAGCACATCCACCCTCCTGCGCACAACTCTATCCATAACCCACACCTCGCAACCATACAACATTGTTCGAACCACTATTCCTTCAAACATACCCATTTTTGCTTTCCGAGATAATGTTCTCGACTTCCACACATTCTTCAAGGCTCCCAGGATTTTCGCCCCCTCCCCCACCCTATGATCCACTTCCGCTTCCATGGTTCCATCCGCTGCCAGATCCACTCCCAGATATCTAAAACACTTTACTTCCTCCAGTTTTTCTCCATTCAAACTTACCTCCCAATTGACTTGACCCTCAACCCTACTGTACCTAATTACCTTGCTCTTATTCACATTTACTCTTAACTTTCTTCTTTCACACACTTTACCAAACTCAGTCACCAGCTTCTGCAGTTTCTCACATGAATCAGCCACCAGCGCTGTATCATCAGCGAACAACAACTGACTCACTTCCCAAGCTCTCTCATCCCCAACAGACTTCATACTTGCCCCACTTTCCAAAACTCTTGCATTCACCTCCCTAACAACCCCATCCATAAACAAATCAAACAACCATGGAGACATCACACACCCCTGCCGCAAACCAACATTCACTGAGAACCAATCACTTTCCTCTCTTCCTACACGTACACATGCCTTACATCCTCGATAAAAACTTTTCACTGCTTCTAACAACTTGCCTCCCACACCATATATTCTTAATACCTTCCACAGAGCATCTCTATCAACTCTATCATATGCCTTCTCCAGATCCATACATGCTACATACAAATCCATTTGCTTTTCTAAGTATTTCTCACATACATTCTTCAAAGCAAACACCTGATCCACACATCCTCTACCACTTCTGAAACCACACTGCTCTTCCCCAATCTGATGCTCTGTACATGCCTTCACCCTCTCAATCAATACCCTCCCATATAATTTCCCAGGAATACTCAACAAACTTATACCTCTGTAATTTGAGCACTCACTCTTATCCCCTTTGCCTTTGTACAATGGCACTATGCACGCATTCCGCCAATCCTCAGGCACCTCACCATGAGTCATACATACATTAAATAACCTTACCAACCAGTCAATAATACAGTCACCCCCTTTTTCAATAAATTCCACTGCAATACCATCCAAACCTGCTGCCTTGCTGGCTTTCATCTTCCGCAAAGCTTTTACTACCTCTTCTCTGTTTACCAAATCATTTTCCCTAACCCTCTCACTTTGCACACCACCTCGACCAAAACACCCTATATCTGCCACTCTATCATCAAACACATTCAACAAACCTTCAAAATACTCACTCCATCTCCTTCTCACATCACCACTACTTGTTATCACCTCCCCATTTGCGCCCTTCACTGAAGTTCCCATTTGCTCCCTTGTCTTACACACTTTATTTACCTCCTTCCAGAACATCTTTTTATTCTCCCTAAAATTTAATGATACTCTCTCACCCCAACTCTCATTTGCCCTCTTTTTCACCTCTTGCACCTTTCTCTTGACCTCCTGTCTCTTTCTTTTATACATCTCCCACTCAATTGCATTTTTTCCCTGCAAAAATCGTCCAAATGCCTCTCTCTTCTCTTTCACTAATAATCTTACTTCTTCATCCCACCACTCACTACCCTTTCTAATCAACCCATCTCCCACTCTTCTCATGCCACAAGCATCTTTTGCGCAATCCAATATATATATATATATATATATATATATATATATATATATATACCAGTTTGCATCAGCCTTCACTCCTGCCTGCAGTAGCATGCTTTCTGACATGTTTCATGAGCTCCTCTTCGCCAACGGAACTACCTTGGCCCACCAGTGATGCTACTACGTTTGTGAATGAAGAACCATAGCAACACAAACCTCGCCAGGTGGTAGAGTGTCCCGCAGTGTATCGAGACAGACTTCCCCAGAACTTTTTTTAAAGGGGAAGTAAATGTTTATAGTTGTGTTACTGGAGTGATAGTTTTTATACATGGTGCTTTGACAAGAAAATAGTGAAATTGGAAAAAATGTAGCTTAGACAATGAAGCTTATTGATACAGTGGTTAAATTGATGAGAACTACTATTGACGTTTGTGTAAATAAATTAAACATTTCCTTTCCATAGCCAGAGGTTGAACCATTATGTGACATTCATTTTTTCATTTCATTTCAAGCTAGAAGTTTCAGTTTTCTAAATTGTTTCTTACATTTTTCACATGTATATATATGTATGTGTGTGTGGGTGTATATGTGGGTGTATGTGTGTATGTGTGTGTATGTGTATATATATATGTATATTATCCCTGGGGATAGGGGTGAAAGAATACTTCCCACGCATTCCTCGCGTGTCGTAGAAAGCGACTAGAGGGGACAGGAGCGGGGGGCCAGAAATCCTCCCCTCCTTGTATTTTTTTAACTTTCTAAAATGGGAAACAGAAGAAGGAGTCACGCGGGGAGTGCTCATCCTCTTAAGGCTCAGACTGGGGTGCCTAAATGTGTGTGGATGTAACAAGATGTGAAAAAAGGAGAGATAGGTAGTATGTTTGAGGAAAGGAACCTGGATGTTTTGGCTCTGAGTGAAACGAAGCTCAAGGGTAAAGGGGAAGAGTGGTTTGGGAATGTCTTGGGAGTAAAGTCAGGGGTTAGTGAGAGGACAAGAGCAAGGGAAGGAGTAGCAGTACTCCTGAAACAGGAGTTGTGGAAGTATGTGATAGAATGTAAGAAAGTAAATTCTCGATTAATATGGGTAAAACTGAAAGTTGATGGAGAGAGATGGGTGATTATTGGTGCATATGCACCTGGGCATGAGAAGAAAGATCATGAGAGGCAAGTGTTTTGGGAGCAGCTGAATGAGTGTGTTAGTGGTTTTGATGCACGAGACCGAGTTATAGTGTTGGGTGATTTGAATGCAAAGGTGAGTAATGTGGCAGTTGAGGGAATAATTGGTATACATGGGGTGTTCAGTGTTGTAAATGGAAATGGTGAAGAGCCTGTAGATTTACGTGCTGAAAAAGGACTGATGATTGGGAATACCTGGTTTAAAAA
The DNA here is from genome assembly GCF_036320965.1 of Panulirus ornatus. Taxonomy (NCBI): domain Eukaryota; kingdom Metazoa; phylum Arthropoda; class Malacostraca; order Decapoda; family Palinuridae; genus Panulirus; species Panulirus ornatus. The sequence goes on along the minus strand of NC_092275.1, from coordinate 12,329,770 downwards.
GCGAGATATACATAAGTATACTTATGTAAGTTTTTATCGAGGATGTAAGGCATGTGTACGTGTAGGAAGAGAGGAAAGTGATTGGTTCTCAGTGAATGTAGGTTTGCGGCAGGGGTGTGTGATGTCTCCATGGTTGTTTAATTTGTTTATGGATGGGGTTGTTAGGGAGGTAAATGCAAGAGTTTTGGAAAGAGGGGCAAGTATGAAGTCTGTTGGGGATGAGAGAGCTTGGGAAGTGAGTCAGTTGTTGTTCGCTGATGATACAGCGCTAGTGGCTGATTCATGTGAGAAACTGCAGAAGCTGGTGACTGAGTTTGGTAAAGTGTGTGGAAGAAGAATGTTAAGAGTAAATGTGAATAAGAGCAAGGTTATTAGGTACAGTAGGGTTGAGGGTCAAGTCAATTGGGAGGTGAGTTTGAATGGAGAAAAACTGGAGGAAGTGAAGTGTTTTAGATATCTGGGAGTGGATCTGGCAGCGGATGGAACCATGGAAGCGGAAGTGGATCATAGGGTGGGGGAGAGGGCGAAAATTCTGGGGGCCTTGAAGAATGTGTGGAAGTCGAGAACATTATCTCGGAAAGCAAAAATGGGTATGTTTGAAGGAATAGTGGTTCCAACAATGTTGTATGGTTGCGAGGCGTGGGCTATGGATAGAGTTGTGCGCAGGAGGATGGATGTGCTGGAAATGAGATGTTTGAGGACAATGTGTGGTGTGAGGTGGTTTGATCGAGTGAGTAACGTAAGGGTAAGAGAGATGTGTGGAAATAAAAAGAGCGTGGTAGAGAGAGCAGAAGAGGGTGTTTTGAAGTGGTTTGGGCACATGGAGAGAATGAGTGAGGAAAGATTGACCAAGAGGATATATGTGTCGGAGGTGGAGGGAACGAGGAGAAGAGGGAGACCAAATTGGAGGTGGAAAGATGGAGTGAAAAAGATTTTGTGTGATCGAGGCCTGAACATGCAGGAGGGTGAAAGGAGGGCAAGGAATAGAGTGAATTGGAGCGATGTGGTATACCGGGGTTGACGTGCTGTCAGTGGATTGAATCAAGGCATGTGAAACGTCTGGGGTAAAACATGGAAAGTTCTGTAGGTATGTATATTTGCGTGTGTGGACGTATGTATATACATGTGTATGGGGGGGGTTGGGCCTTTTCTTTCGTCTGTTTCCTTGCGCTACCTCGCAAACGCGGGAGACAGTGACAAAGTATAATAAAAAAAAAAAAATACTTATGTAAGTAGGAGAGATGGCCAGAGAGCGTTATTGGATTACGTGTTAATTGACAGGCGCGCGAAAGAGAGACTTTTGGATGTTAATGTGCTGAGAGGTGCAACTGGAGGGATGTCTGATCATTATCTTGTGGAGGCTAAGGTGAAGATTTGTATGGGTTTCCAGAAAAGAAGAGTGAATGTTGGGGTGAAGAGGGTGGTGAGAGTAAGTGAGCTTGGGAAGGAGACTTGTGTGAGGAAGTACCAGGAGAGACTGAGTACAGAATGGAAAAAGGTGAGAACAATGGAAGTAAGGGGAGTGGGGGAGGAATGGGATGTATTTAGGGAATCAGTGATGGATTGCGCAAAAGATGCTTGTGGCATGAGAAGAGTGGGAGGTGGGTTGATTAGAAAGGGTAGTGAGTGGTGGGATGAAGAAGTAAGAGTATTAGTGAAAGAGAAGAGAGATGTGATGTGATGTGAGAAGGAGATGGAGTGAGTATTTTGAAGGTTTGTTGAATGTGTTTGATGATAGAGTGGCAGATATAGGGTGTTTTGGTCGAGGTGGTGTGCAAAGTGCGAGGGTTAGGGAAAATGAGTTGGTAAACAGAGAAGAGGTAGTAAAAGCTTTGCGGAAGATGAAAGCCGGCAAGGCAGCAGGTTTGGATGGTATTGCAGTGGAATTTACTAAAAAAGGGGGTGACTGTATTGTTGACTGGTTGGTAAGGTTATTTAATGTGTGTATGACTCATGGTGAGGTGCCTGAGGATTGGCGGAATGCATGCATAGTGCCATTGTACAAAGGCAAAGGGGATAAGAGTGAGTGCTCAAATTACAGAGGTATAAGTTTGTTGAGTATTCCTGGCAAATTATATGAGAGGGTATTGATTGAGAGGGTGAAGGCATGTACAGAGCATCAGATTGGGGAAGAGCAGTGTGGTTTCAGAAGTGGTAGAGGATGTGTGGATCAGGTGTTTGCTTTGAAGAATGTATGTGAGAAATACTTAGAAAAGCAAATGGATTTGTATGTAGCATTTATGGATCTGGAGAAGGCATATGATAGAGTTGATAGAGATGCTCTGTGGAAGGTATTAAGAATATATGGTGTGGGAGGCAAGTTGTTAGAAGCAGTGAAAAGTTTTTATCGAGGATGTAAGGCATGTGTACGTGTAGGAAGAGAGGAAAGTGATTGGTTCTCAGTGAATGTAGGTTTGCGGCAGGGGTGTGTGATGTCTCCATGGTTGTTTAATTTGTTTATGGATGGGGTTGTTAGGGAGGTGAATGCAAGAGTTTTGGAAAGAGGGGCAAGTATGAAGTCTGTTGGGGATAAGAGAGCTTGGGAAGTGAGTCAGTTGTTGTTCGCTGATGATACAGCGCTGGTGGCTGATTCATGTGAGAAACTGCAGAAGCTGGTGACTGAGTTTGGTAAAGTGTGTGAAAGAAGAAAGTTAAGAGTAAATGTGAATAAGAGCAAGGTTATTAGGTACAGTAGGGTTGAGGGTCAATTCAATTGGGAGGTGAGTTTGAATGGAGAAAAACTGGAGGAAGTGAAGTGTTTTAGATAACTGGGAGTGGATCTGGCAGCAGATGGAACCATGGAAGCGGAAGTGGATCATAGGGTGGGGGAGGGGGCGAATATTCTGGGAGCCTTGAAGAATGCGTGGAAGTCGAGAACATTATCTCGGAAAGCAAAAATGGGTATGTTTGAAGGAATAGTGGTTCCAACAATGTTGTATGGTTGCGAGGCGTGGACTGGATAGAGTTGTGCGCAGGAGGATGGATGTGCTGGAAATGAGATGTTTGAGGACAATGTGTGGTGTGAGGTAGTTTGATCGAGTAAGTAACGTAAGGGTAAGAGAGATGTGTGGAAATAAAAAGAGAGTGGTTGAGAGAGCAGAAGAGGGTGTTTTGAAATGGTTTGGTCACATGGAGAGAATGAGTGAGGAAAGATTGACCAAGAGGATATATGTGTCGGAGGTGGAGGGAACGAGGAGAAGAGGGAGACCAAATTGGAGGTGGAAAGATGGAGTGAAAAAGATTTTGTGTGATCGGGGCCTGAACATGCAGGAGGGTGAAAGGAGGGCAAAGAATAGAGTGAATTGGAGCGATGTGGTATACCGGGGTTGACGTGCTGTCAGTGGATTGAATCAAGGCATGTGTATGGGGGTGGGTTGGGCCATTTCTTTCGTCTGTTTCCTTGCGCTACCTCGCAAATGCGGGAGACAGGCAAAAAAAAAAAAAAAAAAAAAAAAAATATATATATATATATATATATATATATTATATATATATATATATATATATATATATATATATATATATATATATATATATATATATATATATATATATATATATATATTTCATTTTCATTTAATATACTTAGTTGCTGTCTCCCACGTTAGTGAGGCAGTGCAAGGAAACAGATGAAAGAATGGCCCAACCGACCCACATACACAAGTATATATATATATATACGTCCAAACATGTACATATACATACCTATAAATTTCACCATATACATACATATACATAAACAGACATAGACATATACACACAAGTACATCTTCATACTTGCTGCCTTCATGCATTCCCGTTGCCACCCCGCCACACATGAAGATATAAAAAAATGGTTTGGTAAACAGAAAAGAGGTAGTGAAAGCTTTGCAAAAGATGAAAGCTGGTAAGGCGGCAGGTTTGGATGGTATTGCACTGGAATTTATTAAAAAAAGGTGGCGAGTGTGTTGTTGACTGGTTGGTAAGGATATTCAATGTATGTATGGTTCATGGTGAAGTGCCTGAGGATTGCCAGAATGCATGCATAGTGCCACTGTACAAAGGCAAAGGGGATAAAGGTGAGTGTTCAAATTACAGAGGTATAAGTTTGAGTATTCCTGGGAATTATATGGCAGGGTATTTATTGAGAGAGTAAGGGCATGTATGGAGCATCAGATTTGGGAAGAGCAGTGTGGTTTCAAAAGTGGTAGAGGATGTATGGATCAGTTGTTTGCTTTGAAGAATGTATGCGAGAAATACTTAGAAAAACAGAGGGATTTATATGTAGCTTTTATGGATCTGGAGAAGGCATATGATAGAGTTGATAGAGGTGCTTAGTGGTAGGTATTAAGAGTATATTGTGTTGGAGGTCAATTGCTAGAAGCAGTGAAAAGTTTTTATCAAGGATGTAAGGCATGTGTACGAGTAGGAAGAGAGGAAAGTGATTGGTTACCAACAAATGTCAGTTTGCAGCAGGGATGCATGATGTCTCCATGGTTGTTTGATTTGTTTATGGATGGGGTTGTTAGGGAGGTGAATGCAAGTTTTGGAGAGAGGGGCAAGTATGCAATCTGTTGCGGGTGAGAGGGCTTGGAACGTGAGTCAGTTGTTGTTCGCTGATGATACAGTGCTGGTGGCTGATTTGGGTGAGAAACTGCTGAAGTTGGTGACTGAATTTGGTAAAAAGTCTGAAAGTCTGGATGTGGAAAGGGAGCTGTGGTTTCGGTGCATTACACATGACAGGTAGAGACTGAGTGTGAATGAATGTGGCCTTTTTTGTCTTTTCCTGGCGCTATCTTGTGCGGGGTGGAGTGGGGGGGATGCTGTTTCATGTGTGGCGGGGAGGCAACAGGAATGGATGAAGGCAGCAAGTATGAATATGTACATGTGTCTATATGTATATGTCTGTGAATGTATACGTATGTATACGTTGAAATGTATAGGTATGTATATGTGCGTGTGTGGGCGTTTATGTATATACATGTGTAAGTGGGAGGGCTGGGCCATTCTTTCATCTGTTTCCTTGTGCTACCTCACTAATGCAGGAGACGGTGATTAAGTACAATAAATGAATAAATGAAAAAAAAAATATTTCAATGCAGTTTTTAATCAAAAGATTAATAAAATCATGTAATGTCCACATGAAACTAAATACATTCTGTATACCTCCCCACTTTCCTCCTGAGCTTTACATAGAAAGTATAATACCTGGAACAATACCACTTAACATAGAAATTTCAGACTGTTAGCTTATGTGTTATTTTCCATTTAAGTTTTTAAAGATCAGTATGGCAAGAGCTTCAGCTCTTCAGCTTTCTCTTTAATCTATAATTCCACATTCTTCATCTCTGCTTTCTTCCTCTTCAGCCTTTTTCTCACTGCATCTAATTTAGTAATAAGTTTTGCCCTGTAGAATCTTGTCTTACCTTCTGCTGCTTCTTTCAACTTGTTTGCATCTTCATATAAACTCACACATATCATGCACTTTCTTTTTTTTCTCAAGTGCTTTTAAGTCTTTTTACACCACCAGTCAATGGATTAGACCATGAAAATGTGGATACCTCACTGACATAATTAAAATCTTTTATGACTCATAACAGCAATTTTGATGTATATAATAACTTTTCAAGGCCTTTAAATTTAAATACATAAATCAATATTAGACTTTTCAAGGATCTGCAGGAAGCCTGCAATGCTCTTTGCCCCAGATGAATCTAGGGATGATAATCATGGAATGTGTGTGGTGGTGGAGAAAAACTGTCATTCATCAGGAAAGACATGCAATGAGCACTATGCACTAACCCTTCCTTTGGCAAAATCCCATCTAGGCATAGGAAGGCAGGTAGTATTGTGGCAAAAACAATTTGCATACATGGAAATAACAGATTATTCTTAGCAGCTATGTGAATGATTAGATTATGGACTTTTTCTAAGAAAACTCCTACATTTACATATTGGGTTCAACTTATAATCTGCAATGCCTAGAAGTGAACACATCTTTTTCTTTACTCTCCTTAAAGGCTTGTGCAAAACCACTTGTGTAATACAATGCCTTTTGTTGGGTATGCAAGTGGTGTATATTTTCTAAGCACCCTTCCTATGATTCTTGTGCTTTTCTTTAGTATATAATGCATACTTTCTTTCTAGCTGCTTCATCTTGACGGACCTTTATGGAATGATTTCTCTCTTATCCTATAAATAGTGTCATCCTGCAAGGTTCTTTCCTTTGTCTACTCTCTTCTCTCCATAAATGATGATTTTTCAACCTCCAACCCTATTCTCTCTGACCGTAATGAGACCTTGCTCCTCCCCTTCCCTTGCTCACTCCACTTCAGACATAAAGACTTTCTTTATCAGTCTTTTTTCTCATCTTCTCCATGTGTCTGAGCATTTCAGCACATCCTGGTGAGCTCCATCAATCAGACTTTACATATGACTACACCTCTTTTTTTTATATGGATCTGCCTTACAAAACCTTACACCACATATCACCCTCAGGCATTTCATATAAAAAAAAAAGCCACCATCTTCCTTTCCCTTATAATCTATACTGTAAAAAGGTGGTCCTGTCTTTAGGGAAAATTACCAGAGGCAAAACGACTATCCCTTTATGGTACAGAGTTGCCAATAATTCATCCATTTCCTCAGCAGGATAGAAAGTGCAGGCTGCTGGAGTGATGTATACTTGGGAAAATATTATGTTGTCTACAGGTACAAACTATGAAAAGCCAGTCCTGTCTGTTTTCTACATACAGACATGCCAGATGCAAAATGACTAACCCCGATACATATATGCCAATAATTCATCCATTTCCTTGGCAGGATAAAAACAACTGGGTGCTGAGATGACTTATTTCCAGGAAAGTATGTTATTATTTAGTGAGAAGTTGTTACAGCAATATGGTAGGCAAAAAGAAAAATGGCAAGAGTGAGTGATTATAACTGAGCAATGCCATTTTGCTTTTCTCCAACCTGGGACTGATGTTGTCAGAGCAGGTGTTCAAAGTTAGTCAGAGTCCAAGGATTAAAGGCTGGTTGGTCATTGGACCTTGCCTACCCTCCACAGGAGTGAGAAAACAAGGGTCTGAAGGGCTGACATCTGTCAGTAATAATTAATTCACTAACCACACAAAACAGAACATTTAGAAAATTATCAGTTGCTTAGCAGCCATCAACACTGAATGCCTTCATGACAAAACACAAAATACTTTCAATTCAGTCCCAACTCAACATGCTTGGCATGCATTTCTGTACAACAGCTCCAGCCCAATGCTCACTCCACTTAATCTATCTCTATGACATGCAGAACGTACATTAGCAGTATACTTTCTCATTTTTCCTTAGGGATATGTTATGTATATCAAAAAGAAAAGAGTATGTAAATTTATTGGTATAAATGTGAATGATGAAATGTGAGTAATGCAACATTCTCATGTTTGAAGAAATAGGCAACTGCAACGTGATAATAGCATGAAAGGGAAATAATTTTATAGTATTGAAAAAAGTGCATATTGATAATATGTTAAGATAGTAAAGACATATAGATCCCATGCCAAAAGTGATGTTAGTGGATATAATTGATAAAGGTATGGGTGATGGTTGACTAACAAAAAGGTGAACGGAGTTACTAAAAAGACCTGCTTAGGGTTAGAGGTATTATCAGATGAAAATGACAGGGGTATGACTTTTCTTCATGTGTAGTGAAAGCCATCTCTGTATCTGGGCAGAAATGTAAAGGGACATGCATGTCACCAAATGAATCAACTTGCTTGGGAAAGTGAATAATTGCAGTGCTCTAGTATTCAAGAAAATTATGTTCATTCTATTGCAAAAACATGAAATGATGATACATCTGCAACAACAGAGAAGCTCTATGTATATGATCCATCAATACCAATTAGAACGGAATCAATGAAGCTAAAAATATAACAGAAGAACAACAAATTATACAAATTATACTTTTTTAATACATTTGCCATATCCTTTGTTAGTGAGGTAATGCCAGAAACAGAGGAAGAAATGGCCTTGTTCACTCACATCCACCCTCTAGTTGTCAAGTATAATGCATCAAAACCAAATACTTGTAGTAATGATAAAATTCATGAAGAGTACCTAGAATCATGTCAGATGGCTGATTTTTCATGCGAGCCAACACAGCAGACAAATACAATATATCTGGGGAGGCACCAAGGCTGCGCTGAACCTGCAAGATAAAAGATTGATACCATCTAAAATTTCAATATTTTGAAAAACGTTTACATCCCTGATTACAGCCTATACTTTTCTCCATATCCCAAACAGGTGAAACATGAACTAACGGTAGAATACTTTAAAGTGGGCATTTGAGAAAGGGAAGTTAAGTTGCTAGATACAGAGAAATGAGAGATGAGTGGGAGATACCAGCAGGAAAGAAATGCAAGTGACCAAAAGAAGTACTAAAGAAAGCAGCAGGTCAAGAGGAAACTGCAAACTACAAGAGAAGGCAAATGAGAGATGAGGTGAAAGAGTATCAGCAGTCTTTAGAAAAAATACAAAAATCTTTTTTGGAAGGCAGTGAATATTATGAAGAAAACAGAACATATGGATGAATCAGTATGGATTGCAAATGGGTAAATCTTACCAAGTAAAGAAGAGGTACTAAGGAAATGGAGAGACTGAATATTGTGAAAAACTGATGAAGGTGTTACATGACAGGATAGCAGATGTGGGGCATTTGGGGTGAGGAGGTATGTGTGAACATGAGTCATGGTGAATGGTACGGTGAAAATAGGTAAGTGGGGGGGTATTCTTGCATGAGATGAAATGTGGCAAAACAACTGGAGTGGATGGGCAACACCTAAATTTCCCAAGACATGGGATAACAGATTTGCTGAATGATTTGTCAAGATTTTCAATGTACATATATCCCAAGGTGAGGCACTTCACTGGCAGAATACCTGTATAATGCCTTTATACAAAGGCATGGGAGACAAAGTGAATGTCCACTTTACAGAGGCACAAGTCTGTAGAGTATACCTAGTAAGTTGTATGGAAGAATGGTGAATAAGAGGGAGTGGAATGCAAAGAACATTAGTATACCTACTAAGTTGTATGGAAGAATGGTGAATAAGAGGGTGGTGGTATGCACAGAACATTAGACTAGGGAGGAGCAATGTGGTTTCAGGTGTGACAGAGGATTATGAACCATGGGTTTACTATGAGGAATGTGTGTGAGAGGAATTTGGAGAAAGAGTGGGATCTGTATGTGGCATTTATGGATCTGGAAAAAGTGTATGATGGAGTTGAAAGAGATACCTTGTGGGACTTCCTACAAATATATGGTTTGGTATGAAAGGTAATAGATTCAAAAAAGAATTTTCATTGTTAGAGTAAGGTGCAAGTATAAGTAGGAAGGGAAGAGGCTGAGTAGTTCCAAGTGAAAGTGGATCCTCATGAAGGATGTGTGATGTTGCCATAGCTGTTGAATCTGTTTATTGACTGGGTGGCGAGAATCTGGGAAAAACACTAAAAGCTTGTGACTGAATGTGGCAAAGTGAAAGGAGAAAATTGAAAAAAAAATTCAAGGTAAAGTGTAGAAGGCAGGGAAAACAGGATCATTTGAGTGTAAGCATATATATGATGGATGTAAGTCTTGGGCTTTGAACAAAAAGAAATGAAGACTTTGTTAATGATGGAAGTAAAATGCCTGAGGATTAGACTCTGTTTATGATGGTAGTAAAATGCCTGAGGAATGCATGTGGTGTGAAAGGGTGACTTATAAGAGAGAGATGTGGGAGTAAGTGATATTAGATATTGTGTGTGGGGGGGTTGGTGCAGCAATGTGCTGTGAATGGGCAGACCAAGGCATGTGAAACAATTAACATAAATCATGGCATAATCTGTAGGGCTTGGCTGTGGATGGTTGGCTCTGGTTTCAGTTAATTATACTCAAAAGCTAAAGATCTGACACGTAATATAAAGCCACTGATAATTTGTTTCTGTTGCCTCCTTGCAAATCTGGAAGAGGCAAGTGGGCATCATAATGGATGAAGATGAACAAGTATGAATATGTACATGCGTATATGTATAAGCATGTGCATGTATATTTACGTGTGTTTTTTTCATACTATTCGTCATTTCCCATATTAGCAAAGTAGCGTTAAGAATAGTGGACTGAGCCTTTGAGGGAATATCCTCACTTAGCCCCCTTCTCTGTTCCTTCTTTTGGAAAATTAAAAATGACAGGGGAGGATTTCCAGCACCCTGCTCCCTCCCCTTTCAGTCATCTTCCACGACTAGCAGGAAATATGTGAAGTGTCTGGGGTAACCCATGGAAAGTTTTGTACGGCCTGGATGTGGAAAGGGAGCTGTGGTTTTGGTGCATTACACATGACAAGTAGAGACTGAGTGTGAACAAATGAGGCCTTTGTTGTCTTTTCCTAGCACTACCTTGCACGCGCAAGGGGAGGGGGTGCCATTTCATGTGTGGCAGGGCGGTGATGGGAATGGATGAAGGCAGCAAGTATGAAAATGTACATGTGTATATATGTATATGTCTGTGTATGTACATGTATGTATACTTTGAAATGTATGGATATGTATATATGCATGTGTGGGCGTTTATGTATATACATGTGAATGTGGGTGGGTTGGGCCATTCTTTCGTCTGTTTCCTTGCACTAACTCGCAAATGCATTAGACAGCAACTAACTATAATAATATAAAAAATGTATCCTCCACTTCATATGCTCTTAAAACATTCCACAAAGCATCTCTATCAACACTATTATATGCCTTCTCCAGATCCATAAATGCTACACACAAATCCATCTGTTTTTCTAAGTATTTCTCACATATACTCTTCAAAGGACACATCTGATCCACACATCTTCTACCAACTTCTGTAACCACACTGCTCTTCCCCAATCTGATGCTCTGTACATACCTTCACCCTCTTAATCAATACCCTCCCATACAATTTCCCAGGAATACTCAACAAACTTATGCCTGTGTAGTTTAAACACTCACTTTTATCCCCTTTGCCTTTATACAATGGCACTATGCATGCACTCCACCAACCCTCAGGCACTTCACCATGGTCCATACATACATTGATTATCTTTACCAACCAATGAACAACACAGTCACCCCCATTCTATTGATAAATTCCACTGCAATACCATCCAAACCCGCCGCCTTGCCAGCTTTCATCTTTTGCAAAGCTTTCACTTCCTCTTCTCTCTTAACCAAACCATTCTCCCTGACCCTCTCACTTCGCACACCACCCTGACCAAAACACCCTATATCTGCCACTCTATCATCAAACGCATTCAACAAACCTTCAAAATTCTCACTCTATCTCCTTCTCTCTTCATTACTATCTTTCATTATCTCCCCACTTGCCCCCTTCACTGATGTTCCCATATGTTCTCTTGTCTTGCGCATTTTATTTACCTCCTTCCAAAACATCTTTTTACTCTCCCTAAAATTTAATGATACTCTCTCACCCCAACTCTCATTTGCCCTTTTTTTCAAAACTTGCACCTTTCTCTTGACCTCCTGCCGCTTTGTTTTATACATCTCCCAATGATTTGCACTACTTCCCTGCAAGTATCATCCAAACACCTATCTTTTCTCTTTCACTAACAACCTTACTTCTTCATCCCACAACTCACTACTCTTTCTAATCTGCTCATGTCCTACCTTTCTCTTGCAATATGCATCTTTTGTGCAAGCCATCACTGCTTTCCCTAAATATATCCCATTCCTCACCCACTCCCCTCACGTCATTGCTCTCACCTTTTGCCATTCTACACTCAATCTCTCCTGGTACTCCCATGCACAACTCTCCTTTCCAAGCTAACTTACTCTCACCACTCTCTTCTCCCCAACAGTCTCTCGTCTTTTTTGAAAACCTTTACCAATCTTCACCTTTGCCTCCACAAGACAGTGATCAGACATCCCTCCAGATGTCCCTCTCAGCACATTAACATCCAAAAGTCTCTCTCACATGCCTACCAATTAACACATAATCCAATAATATATATATATATTACCTCCTCTGTTTACCAAATCATTCTCCCTAACCCTCTCACTTTGCACACCGCCTCGACCAAAACACCCTATATCTGCCACTCTATCATCAAACACATTCAACAAACCTTCAAAATACTCACTCCCATCTCCTTCTCACATCACCACTACTTGTTATCACCTCCCCATAAGCCCCCTTCACCAATGTTCCCATTTGTTCCCTTGTCTTACGCACTTTATTTACTTCCTTCCAAAACATCTTTTTATTCTCCCTAAAATTTAATGATACTCTCTCACCCCAACTCTGATTTGCCTTCTTCTTTACCTCTTGCACCTTTCTCTTGACCTCCTACCACTTTCTTTTATACATCTCCCAGTCATTTGCATTATTTCCCTGCAAAAATTGTCCAAATGCCTCTCTATTCTATAGTGTGGGAGGCAAGTTGTTAGAAGCAGTGAAAAGTTTTTATCGAGGATGTAAGGCATGTGTATAAGTAAGAAGAGAGGAAAGTGACTGTTTCTCTGTGAATGTCGGTTTGAGGCAGGGGTGCATGATGTCTCCATGGTTGTTTAATTTGTTTATGGATGGGGTTGTTAGGGAGGTGAATGCAAGAGTTTTGGAGAGAGGGGCAAGTATGCAGTCTGTTGTGGATGAGAGAGCTTGGGAAGTGAGTCAGTTGCTGGTCGCTGATGATACAGTGCTAGTGGCTGATTCGGGTGAGAAACTGCCGAAGCTGGTGACTGAGTTTAGTAAAGTGTGTGAAAGAAGAAAGCTGAGAGTAAATGTGAATAAGAGCAAGGTTATTAGGTACAGTAGGGTTGAGGGACAAGTCAATTGGGAGGTAAGTTTGAATGGAGAAAAACTGGAGGAAGTGAAGTGTTTTAGATATCTGGGAGTGGATTTGGCAGCGGATAGAACCATGGATGCGTAAGTGAGTCACAGGGTGGGGTAGGGGGCGAAAGTTTTGGAAGCGTTGAAAAATGTGTGGAAATCGAGAACATTATCTCGGAAAGCAAAAATGGGTATGTTTGAAGGAATAGTGGTTCCAACACTGTTATATAGTTGTGAGGCGTGGGCTATAGATAGAGTTGTGCAGAGGAGGGTGGATGTGTTGGAAATTAGATGTTTGAGGACAATAAGTGGTGTGAGGTGGTTTGATCGAGTAAGTAATGAAAGGGTAAGAGAGATGTGTGGTAATAAAAAGAAAGTGGTTGAGAGAGCAGAAGTGGGTGTTTTGAAATGGTGTCAATGGATTGAACTAGGGCATGTGGAGCATCTGGGTAAACCATGGAAAGTTTTGCTGGGGCCTGGATGTGGAAAGGGAGCTGTGGTTTTGGTGCATTATAAATGACAGCTGGAGACTGAGTGTGAACGAATGTGGCCTTTGTTGCCTTTTCCTAGCACTACCTCGCACACATGAGGGGGGAGGGAGTTGTCATTTCATGTGTGGTGGGGTGGCGACGGGAATGAATAAAGGCAGAACGTAAGAATTATGTACATGTGTATATATGTATATGTCTGTGTATGTATATATGGGGATAGGGGAGAAAGAATACTTCCCACGTATTCCCTGCGTGTCGTAGAAGGCGACTAAAAGGGGAGGGAGCAGGTGGCTGGAAATCCTCCCCTCTCTTTTTTTTTTTCAATTTTCCAAAAGAAGGAACAGATAAGGGGGCCAGGTGAGGATATTCCCTCAAAGGCCCAGTCCTCTGTTCTTAACGCTACCTCGCTAATGCGGGAAATGGCGAATAGTACGAAAGAAAGATGTATATATATGTTTATGTTGAAAAGTATAGGCAAGTATATGTGCGTGTGTGGATGTGTATGTGGGTGGGTTGGGCCATTCTTTCGTCTGTTTCCTTGCACTACCTCGCTAATGCAGGAGACAGCCACAAAGTATAATAAATAAACAAATAAATAAATATTTTATCGTACTTAATCACGGTTTCCCGTGTCAGCGAGGTAGCAAGGAAACAGATGAAGAATCCCCCAACCACTCATAAACACATATATAGACATAAATACCCATGCACACACATATACATACATATACATATTAATGTATACATTTATTTTTATTTATTTTGCTTTGTCGCTGTCTCCCGCATTTGCGAGGTAGCACGAGGATACAGAAGAAAGAAATGGCCCAACCCACCCCCATACACATGTATATACACACACGTCCACACACGCAAACATACACACCCATACATCTCAATGTACACATATATATACACACACAGACACATACATATAAACCCATGCACACAATTCACACTGCCTGCCTTTATTCATTCCCATCGCCATCTCGCCATACATGGAATACCATCCCCCTCCCCCCTCCTGTGTGCGAGGTAGCGCTAGGAAAAGATAACAAAGGCCCCATTCGTTCACACTCAGTCTCCAGCTGTCATGCAATAATGCCCGAAACCACAGCTCCCTTTCCACATCCAGGCCCCACACAACTTTCCATGGTTTACCCCAGACGCTTCACATGCCCTGATTCAATCCACTGACAGCACGTCAACCCCGGTATACCACATCAATCCAATTCACTCTATTCCTTGCCCGCCTTTCACCCTCCTGCATGTTCAGGCCCCGATCACTCAAAATCTTTTTCACTCCATCTTTCCACCTCCAATTAGGTCTCCCACTTCTCCTCGTTCCCTCCACCTCCGACACATATATCCTATACATATGCATAAACAGAGAGATACATATATACACAAGTACATATTCATACTTGCTGCCTCCATCCATTCTCGTTACTACTACGCCACACAGGAAATAGCATTCCCCCCTTCAGTGAGGTCGTGCCAGGAAAAGCCCTAAAAAGGTCATAGTTGTTTACACTCAGTCTCTAGCTGTTGTGTGAAATATACCAAAATCACAACTCCCTTTCCATATCCAGGGACCACAGACCTTTCCATGGTGTACCCCAGATGCCCTGGTTCAGTCCATTGACACCATGTTGACTCCGTTATACCACATTGTTCCAATTCATCCCATTCCTTGCACCCATAATCAGCTCTACTGTACACACAGATGGAGGACTCAGATTCCTGTTCTCTGACTATAGTGTTCATGCTTGATGAGAGCACTCATCTTTTTTCCATACATATGTACTTCTCTTGTCTTACCAAAAAAGTGTAAGGAACAAATGAAAAATGGCATCATTTGCACATATCTACTGTCTAGCTGTCATGCACACTGTACACTGTAATCAATGTAGAAGATAATCAACCTACCTCCTTTAAGAACTCTAGCTGTTGTTCTGCAACATCCACTTGACCATCAAGAAGCTGGCAAGAAATGATCCCTGCAAAGTGAATACATCATATAATCAAGCAAAACTCCAATGTACTGACATAAAAGATGAAGCAATACCTATAATCTGAGCATCATAATTTGGTAATAATCTTCTTAGAACTATTCTAAAAAAAGCTGCAGTTGCCTGGGACATATTAACCTTGCAATAGATGCAGGCTGAATTTTCCTACCTATGTCTGAAGGATTCCACTCTTCCTTTACAGGCTAGAGGCACAAATAGATGCCAAACATCACCCTCAACTTTAACTTACATGCACAAATATCAATAAAGGCTCAGTTACCCAGAGATAACCAAGGGGGAAAGGCACCATGCACATCCCCATGGCCTATGCCTTACTACACAGTGCAATATAACGAATTCATGTGTAGTTCAGATAACAAAAACAGCCAAATATCATCTCAACAAATGTCAAGAGCCCATGAAAAGTATTCTGATGAAATTCTTTAAGAAGACTAAATCTCCATGCCCAAGAAATTAAGGTAGAGGGAAGATCAGGGGTTGATGATGTTGTGCAGACAATTGGATTAACCCTATCACAGTACAATTATTTTGGTCCTATATTCATATGTCATAAAACTATGGAAAATCACATGACACATAGTGCAGTAAAAGCCTACCTCCATATGCATCATATGATGCTAGAGCAGTGAAGAGGTTTTAAAAGCCTTAATAATGTGCCATGGTTTAAATGTCTATGAGGAGTTGTAGTTGAATGGCATATAATACTTTTTTCATACATGTATTTCAAATACTGATAAAAATCTAGTTGGCATAATCTGATTTTTTTTTAAATCCATCATCCAAAAAGGTTACATGGAGAAAAATAAACTGACATCTGAAAATTCCACTAATCTTATTTCTTTATTGACAGATATGCTTGTCAATACATTTACATGAAATATCTTTTATTTTTTATTATCATACTTAGTCGCCATCTCCTGCGTTCAGTGAGGTAGCTCAAGGAAACAGACGAAAGAATGGCCCAACCCACCCACATACATAAATGCCTACACACACAAATATACATACTTATACATTTCAACATATACATACACAGACATATATAAACATGGACATATACTTGCTACCTTCATCCATTCCCGTCGCCACCCTGCCACACATGAAATAGCATCCACCCCCCCACACGCGCATGCACGAGGTAGTGCTTGGTAAAGACAAAAAAGGCCACATTCGTTCTCACTCAGTCTCTACCGGTCATGTGTAATGCACCAAAACCACAGATCCCTTTTCACATCCCGGCCCAACAAAGGTTTCCATGGTTTACCCCAGACACTTCACATGCCCTAGTTCAATCCATTGACAGCATGTCCACCCGGTATACCACATCATCCCAATTCACTCTATTCCTTGCATGCCTTTCATCCTCCTGTAAGTTCAGGCCCTGATCACTCAAAATTTTTTTCACTCCATCCTCCCACCTACAATTTAGTCTCTCGCTTCTCGTTCCCTCTACCTCTGACACATATATCCTCTGTGTCAATCTTTCCTCATTCATTCTCTCCATGTGACCAAATCATTTCAATACACCCTCTTTTGCTCTCTCAACCACACTCTTTTTATTACCACACATCTCTCTTACCCTTTCATTACTTACTCGATCAAACCACCTCACACCACATATTGTCATCAAACATTTCATTTCCAGCACATTCACCCTCCTCTGCAAAACCCTATCTACAGCCCATGCCTTGCAACCATATAACATTGTTGGAACCACTATTCCTTCAAACATACCCATTTTTGCTCTCTAAGATAATGTTCTTGCCTTCCACACATTCTTCAACGCTCCCAGAACCTTCGCCTCCTCCCCCACCCTGTGACTCACTTCTGCTTCCATGGTTCCATCCGCCGCTAAATCCACTCCTAGATATCTAAAACACTTCGCTTCCTACAGCTTTTCTCCATTCAAACTCACATCCCAATTAACTTGTCCCTCAACCCTACTGTACCTAATAACCTTGCTCTTATTCACATTTACTCTCAGCTTTCTTCTTTCACACACACTTTACCAAATTCAGTCACCAACTTCTGTAGTTTCTCACCCAAATCAGCCACCAGTGCTGTATCATCAGCAAACAACAACTGACTCACTTTCCAAGCCCTGTCATCCACATCAGACAGCATACTTGCCCCTCTCTCCAAAACTCTTGCATTCACCTCCCTAGCCTGCCGCAAACAGACATTCACTGGGAACCAATCACTTTCCTATCTTCCTACTTATACACATGCCTTACATCCTTGGTTGAAACTTTTCAGTGCTTCTAGCAACTTAACTCCCACACCATATACTCTTAAGGCCTTCCACAAAGCATCTCTATCATCCCTATCATATGACTTCTCCAGATCCATAAATGCTACATACAAATCCATCTGTTTTTCTAAGTATTTCTCACAAACATTCTTCAAAGCACATGCTTGATCCACACATCCTCTACCACTTCTGAAACCAACCTGCTCTTCCCCAATCTGATGCTCTGTACATGCCTTTACCCTCTCAATCAATACCATCCTATATAATTTCCCAGATATAATCAACAAACTTATACCTATCTAATTTGAACATTCACCTTTATCCCTTTGCCTTTGTTTGATGGCAATATGCATGCATTCTGCCAATCGTCAGGCACTTCACCATGAACCATACATCCACTGAATATCCTTACCAACCAGTCAATGACACAGTCATCCCCTTTCTTTATATAAATTCCACTGGAATACCATCAAAACCTGCCACCTTACTGGCTTTCATCTTCCATAAAGCTTTCACTACCTCTTTTCTGTTTATCAAATCATTCTCTTGGAACCTCTCACTTCGCACATCACCTCTACCGAAACACCCTATATCTGCCACTCTATCATCAAACGCATTCAACAAACCTTCAAAATATTCACTCCATCTTCTCATCTCCACTACTTGTTATTACCTCCCCATTAGCCCCCTTCATGGATCTTCCCATTTGTTCTCTTGTCTTACGCACTTTATTTACCTCCTTCCAAAACATCTTTGTATTCTCCCTAAACTTTAATGATACTCTCTCACCCCAACTCTTGTTTGCCCTCTTTTTCACCTATTGCACCTTTCTCTTGACCTCCTGCCACTTTCTTTTATGCATCTCCCAGTCATTTGCACTACTTCCCTCAAAAAATCGTCCAAATGCCTCTCTCTTATCTTTCACTATTAATCTTACTTCTTCATCCCACCATTCATTACCCTTTCTAATCTGCCCACCTCCCACCTTTCTCCTGCCACAAGCATCTTTTGTGCAAGCCATCACTGTTTCCCTAAAGATATCCCATTCCTCCCCCACTCCCCTTATGTCATTTGCTCTCACCTTTTGCCATTCTTCACTCAATCTCTCCTGGTACTTCCTCACACAAATCTTTACAAGCTCACTTACTCTCACCACTCTCTTCACCCCAGCATTCACTCTTCTTTTCTGAAAACCTCTACAAATCTTCACCTTCATCTCCACAAGATAATATGAGACTTCCCTCCAGCTGCCCCTCTCAGCACATTCCCTGCATGTCGTAGAAAGCAACTAAAATGGGCATGAGCAGGGGGCTAGAAACCCTCCCCTCCTTGTATTCTAATAAAGGAGGAATCATGTGGGAAGTGCTCATCCTCCTCAAAGGCACAGATTTGGGTGTCTAAATGTGTGTGGATGTAACCAAGATGAGAAAAAGGAGAGATAGGTAGTTTGTTTGAGGAAAGGAACCTGGATGTTTTGGCTCTGAGTGAAACAAAGCTCAAGGGTAAAGGGGAGGAGTGGTGTGGGAATGTTTTGAGAGTACAGTCAGGGGTTGGTGAGAGGACAAGAGCAAAGGAAGGAGTAGCACTACTCCTGAAGCAAGAGTTGTGAGTTGTGGGAGTATGTGATAGAGTGTAAGAAAGTAAACCCTAGATTGATATAGGTGAACTGAAAGTAGATGGAGAGAGATGGGTAAATATTGGTGCTTATGCACCTGGTCATGAGAAGAAAGATCATGAGAGGCAAGTGTTTTGGGAGCAGCTGAGATAGTGTGTTAGCAGCTTTGATGCACAAGACCGGATTACAGTGGTGGGTGATTTGAATGCAAAGGTGAGTAATGTGGCAGTTGAGGGTATAATTGGTGGACATGGGGTGTTCAGTGTTGTAAATGGAAATGGTGAAGAGCTTGTAGGTTGAGTGCTGAAAAAGGACTATTGATTGGGAATACCTGGTTTAAAAAGAGATATATACATAAGTATATGTATGTAAGTAGGAGAGATGGCCAGAGCATTATTGGATCACGTGTTAATTGATAGGCATAAGAAATATGGAAACATTATATTCATCTATATGAAGGAGGAATGATTCTCTAAAACAGTGATAAAGAAAATATTACTTATCATACCTACCTGTTAATGCTGCAACTGAGGACTCATCTAGTTTGGTAGCATTCTTATAGAACTTTGTTGCTTCCTTGTTACGTCCCTGTAAAAGACACTGATACCCCACCTCGGTCAAGTACTCTGCACTTCCTGAGTCAACTTTGGCTGCCTTACTTGCCATCATAAATGTTTCTTCTAATACCAGCCGATTTCTTCCACACTTGGGAAAATAAAAAGAACATAAATATCTTTTCATATATGGGTATGGGACAAAGAATTCTGCCTCCATATTCCCAGCACGTCGAAGAAGGCAACTAAAGTGGGTGGAAGATGTGTGTGTGTGTGTGTGTGTGTGTGTGTAGGGGGGGGGGGTTGGCCCTAGAAACCCCCTCTTCTTTTATTTCAATTTCTAAAAGATGGAACAAGAAGGAGCCAAGCAGGTATTGCTCATCCTCCATGACAGCTCAGACTGAGATGTCTAAATGTGTGTGGATGTAACCAAGTCGAGAAGCGAGAGGAGATAGGTAGTATGCTTGAGGAAAGAAACCTGTATGCTCTGGCTCTGAGTGAAACAAAGCTCAAGGGTAAAGGGGAAGAACAATTTGAAAATATTCTAGGAGTAAACTCTGGGGGTTGGTGAGAGCACAAGAGATAAGGAAGGAGTAGCACTACTAAAGGAGTTGTGGGAGTGTGTGATGTGGGTAAAATTAGAAGTGGATGGGGAGAGATGGGTGATCATTAGTGCTCATGCATCTGGTCATGAGAAGAAAGATCATGAGGGGCAATTGTTTTGGGAGCAGCTGAGTGATTGTGTCATAAGTTGTGACATAAGACACTGGGTATTAAGGATAGATATTCAAATGTAAAGTTAAGTAACATGGCAGCTGTGGGTATAATTGGGAGAAATGGGGCATTCAGTGTCATGAATGGATATGGTGAGCAGCTTGTGGAGTTGTGTTCTGAAAAAGGAATGGTGACTAAGAATCCCTGGTTCAAAAAGAAGGCTACAAACAAGTATACATATGTGAGAAAGAAAGATAGCTAGCAGGCATTACTAGATTACATATTACTTGATAGGCATGTTAGAGAGAGACTTCTGGATGTAAATGAGCTGAGAGAAGCAGCTGGTGGAAAGACTGGTCACTATCTTGTGGAGGTGAGGGTGAAAATTTGTAGAGGTTTTTGAAAAAGAGGAAACAATGTCAGTGAGAAGAGAGTGGTAAGGGTAAGTGAGCTTGGAAAAGAGACTAGTATGAAGAAATACCCGAAAAGACTGAGTGTAAAATGGCAAAAGATGAGCTGATGAAACAAGAGGAGTGGGTGAGGAATGGGAGGTACTTAGGGAAGCAGTGCTGACATGTGCAAGAGATGCATGTAGCATGCAACAGGAGGGAGGTGGGCAGATTAGAAGGGGAAGTGAGTAGTGGGATGAAGAAATAAAGTTGCTTGTGAAAGAGAAAAGAGAGGACAAATGATTGGATGTATAAGAGAAAGTGGCAGGAGGTCAAGAGAAAGGTGCAGGGGTTGTAAAAGGGGACAAATGACAGTTGGGGTGAGTATCAGGAAACTTTAGGGAGAATAAGTTGTTTTGGAAGGAAGTAAATACTGTGTGGAAGACATGTGAACAAATGGGAATAACAGTGAAGGATGCAGGAGGGGAGTGATAACAGGTAGTGATGAAGTGAAGAGATGGAGTGAGTATTTTGAAGAACTGTTAAATGTGTTTGATTATAGTGTGGTAGATGTAGGGGATTTGGGCTGGGTTGGTAAGCAAGGTGAAAGAATCATGAAGAGTTGTTTGGTGAACAGATAAGAGGTGGTGAAAGCCTTGTGCAATATGAAATGTAGCATGGCAGCTGGAGCAGATGGTATGCAGTTGAATAGATTAAGAAAGGGGGTGATTGTGGCATGCATTATTTAGTATAGGTTCTCAATGTATGTACAGATCATGTTAAGATGCCTCAGTATCAGCACATTGCATGTATAGTGCCACTGTATAAAGGTTAGGGGGGTAAAGGTAAGTGTTCAGACTGCTAAAGTATAAGTCTGTTGAGTGTCTTTGATACATTGTATGGGACGATATTGATTGAGAGGGTGAAGGCATGTACAGATCATCAGACTGAGGGGGAGCAGTGAGGTTTCAGAAGTAGCAGAGAATATTAGGATCAGGTGTTTGCTTTAAAGAATGTGTGAAAAAAACCCAGAAGGATGGTATTTATGGATCTGGAGAAAGCATACCATATAGTTGATAGAGATGCTTCTTGGAAGGTTGTAAGAATATTTGGCATGAGAAGAAAGCTGCTAGAAGCTGTGAGAAGTCTTTATCAAGGGTGTAAGGCTTGTATATGAGTATAAAGGGAGGACAGTAAATGGCTCCACGTGAAGGTTGGTCTGCGGCAAGGTAGTGTGCTGTCACCATGGCTGTTTAATTTGCTTATGGATGTAGTGGTGAGAGAGGTAAATGCAAGAGTCTTGGAGATGAGGGGAAGCATGCAGTCTGTGGGGTATAACAAGGGGTGTGAATCAGCTGTTTGCTGATGATACAACCCTGATGGCAGATTCATGTCAGAATTTGCACAAGGTGGGTTTAGCATGGATGAGGGACAAGTTAGTTGGGCTGTGAGAATAAATGGAAAAAGACCAGAGGAAGTGAAGTGTCTTATATACTTGGAAGTGGACATAGCAATGAATGGAACCATGGAAATGGAAGTGAGCCTTTAGGTGGGTGAGGGACACAAAGGTTCTGGAAGTGCTAAAGAATGCGAGGAAATAGAGAACATTATCTGGGAGGCCAAAAATGGATATGTTTAAAGGAATAGCAGTCCCAGTGATATTATATGGATGCAAGGCATAGACTATAGACATGGCTAAGCATAGGAGGGAAGATGTGTCGATAAGTTGGAAATTAAATGTTTGAGAACAATATGTGGTATGAGGTGGTTAGATCGAGGAAGTAATGATGAAAGGATAAGGGAGATATTTGGTCATTAAAAGAATGTGGTTGAAAGAGCATAAGGGGGTGTGCTGAAATGGTTTGGACGTATGGAGACAGTGAATGAGGAAAGGTTGATAAAGAGGACATATATATCAAGAGGAGGGAACAAAGAGAATGGTGAAATCAAACTGGAGACTGAAGGTGGGATTCAAAAATATTTGGAGTGACTGAGGCCTGAATATGCAGGAGGGTGAAAAGTGTGTATAGGATAGAGTGAACTGGAGCAATGTGGAATACTGGGGTCGATAAGCTGTCAATGGATAAACCAGGGGCATGTGAAGAATCTGAGGTAAACCATGGAAAGTTCTGTGGTGCCTGGTTGTGGATAGGGAGCTGAATTTTCAGAATGAAAAACATGACAGCTAGAGGATGAATGTGAATGGTTGTGGCTTTTCTTCATCTATTCTTGGCACCACCCCCTTTTTTAATAAATTCCACCGCTATACCATCCATATTCTTTTTTTTTTCTTTCCAAAAGAAGGAACAGAGAAGGGGGCCAGGTGAGGATATTCCCTCTAAGGCCCAGTCCTCTGTTCTTAACGCTACCTCGCTAATGCGGGAAATGGCGAATAGTATGAAAGAAAGAATATATATATATATATATTATTTTATTTTTTTTTCATTTTGCTTTGTCGCTGTCTCCCGCGTTTGCAAGGTAGTGCAAGGAAACAGATGAAAGAAATGGCCCAACCCACCCCCATACACAATGTATATACATACACATCCATACACGCAAATATACATACCTATACATCTCAATGTACACATATATATACACACACAGACATATACATATATACCCATGCACACAATTCACACTGTCTGCCTTTATTCATTCCCATCGCCACCTCGCCACACATGGAATACCATCCCCCTCCCCCCTCATGTGCGCGAGGTAGCACTAGGAAAAGACAACAAAGGCCCCATTCGTTCACACTCAGTCTCTAGCTGTCATGCAATAATGCCCGAAACCACAGCTCCCTTTCCATATCCAGGCCCCAGACAACTTTCCATGGTTTACCCCAGACGCTTCACATGCCCTGATTCAATCCACTGACAGCACGTCAACCCCGGTATACAACATCGATCCAATTCACTCTATTCCTTGCCCTCCTTTCACCCTCCTGCATGTTCAGGCCCCGATCACACAAAATCTTTTTCACTCCATCTTTCCACCTCCAATTTGGTCTCCCTCTTCTCCTCGTTCCCTTCACCTCCGACACATATATCATCTTGGTCAATCTTTCCTCACTCATTCTCTCCATGTGACCAAACCATTTCAAAACACCCTCTTCTGCTCTCTCAACCACGCTCTTTTTATTTCCACACATCTCTCTTACCCTTACGTTACTTACTCGATCAAACCACCTCACACCACACATTGTCCTCAAACATTTCATTTCCAGCACATCCATCCTCCTGCGCACAACTCTATCCATAATCCACGCCTCGCAACCATACAACATTGTTGGAACCACTATTCCTTCAAACATACCCATTTTTGCTTTCCGAGATAATGTTCTCGACTTCCACACATTCTTCAAGGCTCCAGAATTTTCGCCCCCTCCCCCACCCTATGCTCCACTTCCGCTTCCATGGTTCCATCCGCTGCCAGATCCACTCCCAGATATCTAAAACACTTCACTTCCTCCAGTTTTTCTCCATTCAAACTCACCTCCCAATTGAATTGACCCTCAACCCTACTGTACCTAATAACCTTGCTCTTATTCACATTTACTCTTAACTTTCTTCTTTCACACACTTTACCAAACTCAGTCACCAGCTTCTGCAGTTTCTCACATGAATCAGCCACCAGCACTGTATCATCAGCGAACAACAACTGACTCACTTCCCAAGCTCTCTCATCCCCAACAGACTTCATACTTGCCCCTCTTTCCAAAACTCTTGCATTCACCTCCTTAACAACCCCATCCATAAACAAATTAAACAACCATGGAGACATCACACACCCCTGCCGCAAACCTACATTCACTGAGAACCAATCACTTTCCTCTCTTCCTACACGTACACATGCCTTACATCCTTGATAAAAACTTTTCACTGCTTCTAACAACTTGCCTCCCACACCATATATTCTTAATACCTTCCACAGAGCATCTCTATCAACTCTATCATATGCCTTCTCCAGATCCATAAATGCTACATACAAATCCATTTGCTTTTCTAAGTATTTCTCACATACATTCTTCAAAGCAAACATCTGATCCACACATCCTCTACCACTTCTGAAACCACACTGCTCTTCCCCAATCTGATGCTCTCTACATGCCTTCACCCTCTCAATCAATACCCTCCCATATAATTTGCCAGGAATACTCAACAAACTTATACCTCTGTAATTTGAGCACTCACTCTTATCCCCTTTGCCTTTGTACAATGGCACTATGCAAGCATTCCGCCAATCCTCAGGCACCTCACCATGAGTCATACATACATTAAATAACCTTACCAACCAGTCAACAATACAGTCACCCCCTTTTTTAATAAATTCCACTGCAATACCATCCAAACCTGCTGCCTTGCCGGCTTTCATCTTCCGCAAAGCTTTTACTACCTCTTCTCTGTTTTCCAACTAATTTTCCCTAACCCTCGCACTTTGCACACCACCTCGACCAAAACACCCTATAGCTGCCACTCTATCATCAAACACATTCAACAAACCTTCAAAATACTCACTCCATCTCCTTCTCACATCACCACTACTTGTTATCACCTCCCCACTTGCACCCTTCACTGAAGTTCCCATTTGCTCCCTTGTCTTACGCACTTTATTTACCTCCTTCCAGAACATCTTTTTATTCTCCCTAAAATTTAATGATACTCTCTCACCCCAACTCTCATTTGCCCTTTTTTTCACCTCTTGCACCTTTCTCTTGGCCTCCTGCCTCTTTCTTTTATACGTCTCCCACTCAATTTCATTTTTTCCCTTGCAAAAATCGTCCAAATGCCTCTCTCTTCTCTTTCACTAATACTCTTACTTCTTCATCCCACCACTCACTACCCTTTCTAATCAACCCACCTCCCACTCTTCTCATGCCACAAGCATCTTTTGCGCAATCCATCACTGATTCCCTAAATACATCCCATTCCTCCCCCACTCCCCTTACTTCCATTGTTCTCACCTTTTTCCATTCTGTACTCAGTCTCTCCTGGTACTTCCTCACACAAGTCTCCTTCCCAAGCTCACTTACTCTCACCACCCTCTTCACCCCAACATTCACTCTTCTTTTCTGAAAACCCAGTGCGTAAGACAAGGGAGCAAATGGGAACTTCAGTGAAGGGTGCAAATGGGGAGGTGATAACAAGTAGTGGTGATGTGAGAAGGAGATGGAGTGAGTATTTTGAAGGTTTGTTGAATGTGTTTGATGATAGAGTGGCAGATATAGGGTGTTTTGGTCGAGGTGGTGTGCAAAGTGAGAGGGTTAGGGAAAAGGATTTGGTAAACAGAGAAGAGGTAGTAAAAGCTTTGCGGAAGATGAAAGCCGGCAAGGCAGCAGGTTTGGATGGTATTGCAGTGGAATTTATTAAAAAAGGGGGTGACTGTATCATTGACTGGTTGGTAAGGTTATTTAATGTATGTATGACTCATGGTGAGGTGCCTGGGGATTGGCGGAATGCGTGCATAGTGCCAGTGTACAAAAGCAAAGGGGATAAGAGTGAGTGCTCAAATTACAGAGGTATAAGTTTGTTGAGTATTCCTGGTAAATTATATGGGAGGGTATTGATTGAGAGGGTGAAGGCATATACAGAGCATCAGATTGGGGAAGAGCAGTGTGGTTTCAGAAGTGGTAGAGGATGTGTGGATAAGGTGTTTGCTTTGAAGAATGTATGTGAGAAATACTTAGAAAAGCAAATGGATTTGTATGTAGCATTTATGGATCTGGAGAAGGCATATGATAGAGTTGATAGAGATGCTCTGTGGAAGGTATTAAGAATATATGGTGTGGGAGGCAAGTTGTTAGAAGCAGTGAAAAGTTTTTATCGAGGATGTAAGGCATGTGTACGTGTAGGAAGAGAGGAAAGTGATGGGTTCTCAGTGAATGTAGATTTGCGGCAGGGGTGTGTGATGTCTCCATGGTTGTTTAATTTGTTTATGGATGGGGTTGTTAGGGAGGTAAATGCAAGAGTTTTGGAAAGAGGGGCAAGTATGAAGTCTGTTGGGGATGAGAGAGCTTGGGAAGTGAGTCAGTTGTTGTTCGCTGATGATACAGCGCTGGTGGCTGATTCATGTGAGAAACTGCAGAAGCTGGTGACTGAGTTTGGTAAAGTGTGTGAAAGAAGAAAGTTAAGAGTAAATGTGAATAAGAGCAAGGTTATTAGGTACAGTAGGGTTGAGGGTCAAGTCAATTGGGAGGTAAGTTTGAATGGAGAAAAACTGGAGGAAGTAAAGTGTTTTAGATATCTGGGAGTGGATCTGGCAGCGGATGGAACCATGGAAGCGGAAGTGGATCATAGGGTGGGGGAGGGGGCGAAAATCCTGGGAGCCTTGAAGAATGTGTGGAAGTCGAGAACATTATCTCGGAAAGCAAAAATGGGTATGTTTGAAGGAATAGTGGTTCCAACAATGTTGTATGGTTGCGAGGCGTGGATTATGGATAGAGTTGTGCGCAGGAGGATGGATGTGCTGGAAATGAGATGTTTGAGGACAATGTGTGGTGTGAGGTGGTTTGATCGAGTAAGTAACGTAAGGGTAAGAGAGATGTGTGGAAATAAAAAGAGCGTGGTTGAGAGAGCAGAAGAGGGTGTTTTGAATTGGTTTGGGCACATGGAGAGAATGAGTGAGGAAAGATTGACCAAGAGGATATATGTATCGGAGGTGGAGGGAACGAGGAGAAGTGGGAGACCAAATTGGAGGTGGAAAGATGGAGTGAAAAAGATTTTGTGTGATCGGGGCCTGAACATGCAGGAGGGTGAAAGGAGGGCAAGGAAGAGAGTGAATTGGATCGATGTTCTATACCGGGGTTGATGTGCTGTCAGTGGATTGAATCAGGGCATGTGAAGTGTCTGGGGTAAACCATGGAAAGCTGTGTAGGTATGTATATTTGCGTGTGTGGACATATGTATATACATGTGTATGGGGGTGGGTTGGGCCATTTCTTTCGTCTGTTTCCTTGCGCTACCTCGCAAACGCGGGAGACAGCGACAAAGCAAAAAAAAAAAAATATATATCCCTAGGGATAGGGGATTAAGAATACTTCCCACGTATTCCCTGCATGTCATAGAAGGCGACTAAAAGGGGAGGGAGCGGGGGGCTGGAAATCCTCCCCTCTCTTTTTTTTTTCTTTTTTTTTTCCAAAAGAAGGAACAGGGGGGGCCGGGAGAGGATATTCTAAAAAAGGCCCAGTCCTCTGTTCTTAGCGCTACCTCGCTGACGCGGGAAGTGGCGAATGGTTTAAAAAAAGAAAAAAAAATTATATATATATATATATATATATATATATATATATATATATATATATATATATTTTTTTTGCTTTGTCGGTCTCCCGCGTTTGTGAGGTAGCGCAAAGAAACAGACGAAAGAAATGGCCCAACCCACCCCCATACACATGTATATACATACACGTCCACACACGCAAATATACATACCTACACAGCTTTCCATGGTTTACCCCAGACGCTTCACATGCCCTGATTCAATCCACTGACAGCATGTCAACCCCGGTATACCACATCGATCCAATTCACTCTATTCCTTGCCCTCCTTTCACCCTCCTGCATGTTCAGTCCCCGATCATACAAAATCTTTTTCACTCCATCTTTCTACCTCCAATTTGGTCTCCCACTTCTCCTCGTTCCCTCCACCTCAGACACATATATCCTCTTGGTCAACCTTTCCTCACTCATTCTCTCCATGTGCCCAAACTATTTCAAAACACCCTTTTCTGCTCTCTCAACCACGCTCTTTTTATTTCCACACATCTCTCTTACCCTTACGTTACTTACTCGATCAAACCACCTCACACCACACATTGTCCTCAAACATCTCATTTCCAGCACATCCACCCTCCTGCGCACAACTCTATCCATAGCCCACGCCTCGCAACCATACAACATTGTTGGAACTACTATTCCTTCAAACATACCCATTTTTGCTTTCCGAGATAATGTTCTCGACTTCCACACATTCTTCAAGGCTCCCAGGATTTTCGCCCCCTCCCCCACCCTATGATCCACTTCCACTTCCATGGTTCCATCTGCTGCCAGATCCACTCCCAGATATCTAAAACACTTTATATATATATATATATATATATATATATATATATATATATATATATATATATATATATATATGTGGAAAAAAGTGAGAACAAAGGATGTGAGGGGAGTGGGGGAGGAATGGGATGTATTTAGGGAAGCAGTGATGGCTTGTGCAAAAGATGCTTGTAGCATGAGAAGCGTTGGAGGTAGGTAGATTAGAAAGGGTAGTGAGTGGTGGGATGAAGAAGTAAGATTATTAGTGAAAGAGAAGAGAGAGGCATTTGGATGATTTTTGTATAGAAATAATGCAAATGAGTTGGAGATGTATAAAAGAAAGATGCAGGAGGTCAAGAGAAAGGTGCAAGAGGTGAAAAAGAGGGCAAATGAGAGTTGGGGTGAGAGAGTATCATTAAATTTTAATGAGAATAAAAAGATGTTTTGGAAGGAGGTAAATAAAGTGTGTAAGACAATGGAACAATGGGAACATCAGTGAAGGGGGCTAATGTGGAGGTGATAATAAGTAGTGATGCTGTGAGGAGATGGAGGGAGTATTTTGAACGTTTGTTGAATGTGTTTGATGTCAGAGTGGCAGATATAGGGTGTTTTGCTCGAGGTGGTGTGCTAAGTGGGAAGGTTAGGGAGCATGATTTGGTAAACAGAGAAGAGGTAGTAAAAGTTTTGTGGAAGACAAAAGCCGGCAAGGCAGCGGGTTTGGATGGGGTTGCAGTGGAATTTATCAAAAAAAGGGGGTGACTGTATTGTTGACTGGCTGGTAAGGTTATTCAATGTATGTATGACTCATGGTGAGGTGCCTGAGGATTGGAGGAATGCGTGCATAGTGCCATTGTACAAAGGCAAAGTGGATAAAAGTGAGTGCTCAAATTACAGAGGTATAAGTTCATTGAGTATTCCTGGTAAATTATATGTCAGGGTATTGATTGAGAGGGTGAAGGCATGTACAGAGCATCAGGTTGGGGAAGAGCAGTGTGGTTTCAGAAGTGGTAGAGGATGTGTGGATCAGGTGTTTGCTTTGAAGAATGTATGTGAGAAATACTTAGAAAAGCAAATGGATTTGTATATAGCATTTATGGATCTGGAGAAGGCATATGATAGAGTTGATATAGATGCTCTGTGGAAGGTATTAAGAATATATGGGGTGGGGGCAAGTTGTTAGAAGCAGTGAAAAGTTTTTATCGAGGACGTAAGGCATGTGTACGTGTGGGAAGAGAGGAAAGTGATTGGTTCTCAGTGAATGTTGGTTTGCGGCAGGGGTGTGTGATGTCTCCATGGTTGTTTAATTTGTTTATGGATGGGGTTGTTAGGGAGGAGAATGCAAGAGTTTTGGAAAGAGGGGCAAGTATGCAGTCAGTTGTGGTTGAGAGAGCTTGGGAAGTGAGTCAGTTGTTGTTCGCTGATGATACAACGCTGGTGGCTGATTCGTGTGAGAAACTGCAGAAGCTGGTGACTGAGTTTGGTAAAGTGTGTGAAAGAAGAAAGCTGAGAGTAAATGTGAATAAGAGCAAGTTTATTAGGTACAGTAGGGTTGAGGGACAAGTCAATTGGGAGGCAAGTTTGAATGTAGAAAAACTGGAGGTAGTGAAGTGTTTTAGATATGTGGGAGTGGATTTGGCAGTGGATGGAACCATGGAAGCAGAAGTGAATCATACGGTGGGGGAGGGGGCGAAAGTTCTGGGAGCACTGAAGAATGTGTGGAAGTCGAGAACATTAACTTGGAAAGCAAAAACGGGTATGTTTGAAGGAATAGTGGTTCCAACAATGCTATATGGCTGCAAGGCATGGGCTATAGATAGAGTTGTGCGGCGGAGGGTGGATGTGCTGGGAATGAGATGTTTGAGGACAATTTGTGGTGTGAGGTGGTTTGATCGAGTAAGTAAAATAGGGTAAGAGAGATGTGTGGTAATAAAAAGAGTGTGGTTGAGAGAGCAGAAGAGGGTGTTTTGCAATTGTTTGGTCACATGGAGAGAATGAGTGAGGATAGATATATCTATATATATGATACTAAACAAAGCATCCTGAAATGGGGAAATGTTAAAGTAATTCTATGACTAATTCCAGCAAACACGTTGTACAGGAACTGATTTTTATAACCTATTCATTGACTGTCATGATCTGTGAGCTACGATCATTAGGATATACATTGAGATGTAAAAATGTAATTGAGAGATGATGTTAACTTTATAGAAAGAAAGTACAAACAATGAGTGGAGATTTTAGTCCCACCTGATAACCCACCTTGGTTTGCCATGGATCTATTTATCTCTCTGATGGCCATTTCCTCCAGGAACTCCCATCAACAGGGTAGCCATGGCAAAAGTTTCCCCTTATCCCTGACCTTACATGCCTCCCTTGCTTACACCATTTACCTCCCTCCAGTACTCTTCTACTCTATTTCCCATCACAAGTGGTCTTCCTCTCACACCAACCCCTTTAATCATACTGTTATACACTTTCCTTATGAACTCACTGTCTTGTAATCTTGCCACATGCCCAAACTTGGACTTGGACTTACTGTGCAAAATAAAAAAATAAAGAAACACTTCATTTTTTGTGGAAGCCCATGTTTCACTTAAGGATATGGATAAGGGTTGAGAATATCTGTGTGTGATGTGAGAGGCCGTACACTCCTGATCTAACCCATATGAACAGGAGTGGAGTTACAGATAACAGACAAAGATATAAAGTACTGATGCAACTAATACATGAATCAAAGTGAGATACGTGACAATTTCAGAGACCACAAAAATGTGTTGAAACAAATCAATGATATTTTTCACTTAAGAAACTGAAGAAGCCCATAATATAATTTGGAAGGCAATGTACAAAAAGATTCTTTTTTTTTTTTTTTTCCAAACTATTCGCCATTTCCCGCGTTAGCGAGGTAGCGTTAAGAACAGAGAACTGGGCCACTGAGGGAATATCCTCACCTGGCCCCCTTCTCTGTTCCTTCTTTTGGAAAATTAAAAAAAAATTGAGAGGGGAGGATTTCCAGCCCCCCGCTCCCTCCCCTTTTAGTTGCCTTCTACGACACGCAGGGAATACGTGGGAAGTATTCTTTCTCCCCTATCCCCAGGGATAGTACAAAAAGATACTGAAGACTAATTCAGGAAAGGATTGGAGTTCCACAAAAGGATGGGAGTTCATGTAAGAAATACAAATGGTTTGAGCCTCAATGTTAACAAACATCTCAAAAAAAGCTGACCTATTGCTGCCTCTAGCATATGGTACTCATAATGACAGGGGGATAATATTTATATTTCATTATTATATTTATTTTGCTTTGTCGCTGTCTCTCGCATCTGCGAGGTAGCGCAAGGAAACAGACGAAAGAAATGGCCCAACCCACCCCCGTACACATGTAATACGTACACGTCCACACACGCAAATATACATACCTATACATCTCAATGTACACATATATATACACACACAGACATATACATATACACATGTACATAATTCATACTGTCAGCCTTTATTTATTCCCATCGCCACCTCACCACATATGGAATAACATCCCCCTCCCCCCTCATGTGTGCGAGGTAGCGCTAGGAAAAGACAACAAAGGCCCCATTCGTTCACACTCAGTCTCTAGCTGTCATGTAATAATGCCCGAAACCACAGCTCCCTTTCCACATCCAGGCCCCACACAACTTTCCATGGTTTACCCCAGACGCTTCACATGTCCTGATTCAATCCACTGACAGCACGTCGACCCCAGTATACCACATCGATCCAATTCATTCTATTCCTTGCCGTCCTTTCACCCTCCTGCATGTTCAAGCCCCGATCACTCAAAATCTTTTTCACTCCATCTTTCCACCTCCAATTTGGTCTCCCACTTTTCCTCGTTCCCTCCACCTCTGACACATATATCCTCTCGGTCAATCTTTCCTCACTCATTCTCTCTATGTGACCAAACCATTTCCAAACACCCTCTTCTGCTCTCTCAACCACGCTCTTTTTATTTCCACACATCTCTCTTACCCTTACATTACTTACTCGATCAAACCACCTCACACCACATATTGTCCTCAAACATCTCATTTCCAGCACATCCACCCTCCTGCGCACAACTCTATCCATAGCCCACGCCTTGCAACCATACATCATTGTTGGAACCACTATTCCTTCAAACATATCCATTTTTGCTTTCCGAGATAATGTTCTCGACTTCCAAACATTCTTCAAGGCTCCCAGAATTTTCGCCCCCACCCTATGATTCACTTCCGCTTCCATGGTTCCATCTGCTGCCAAATCCACTCCCAGATATCTAAAACACTTTACTTCCTCCAGTTTTTCTCCATTCAAACTTACCTCCCAATTGACTTGACCCTCAACCCTACTGTACCTAATAACCTTGCTCTTATTCACATTTACTCTCAATTTTCTTCTTTCACACACTTTACCAAACTCAGTCACCAGCTTCTGCAGTTTCTCACATGAATCAGCCACCAGCACTGTATCATCAACGAACAACAACTGACTCACTTCTCAAGCTCTCTCATCCACAACAGATTGCATACTTGCCCCTCTTTCCAAAACTCTTGCATTCACCTCCCCAACAACCCCATCCATAAACAAATTAAACAACCATGGAGCCATCACACACCCCTGCCGCAAACTTACATTCACTGAGAACCAATCACTTTCCTCTCTTCCTACACGTACACATGCCTTACATCCTCGATAAAAACTTTTCACTGCTTCTAACAACTTGCCTCCCACATCATATATTCTTAATACCTTCCACAGAGCATCTCTATCAACTCTATCATATGCCTTCTCCAGATCCATAAATGCTACATACAAATCCATTTGCTTTTCTAAGTATTTCTCACATACATTCTTCAAAGCAAACACCTGATCCACACATCCTCTACCACTTCTGAAACCACACTGCTCTTCCCCAGTCTGATGCTCTGTACATGCCTTCATCCTCTCAATGAATACCCTCCCACATAATTTACCAGGAATACTCAACAAATTTATACCTCTGAAATTTCAGCACTCACTCTTATCCCCTTTGCCTTTGTACAATGGCACTATGCAAGCATTCCGCCAATCCTCAGGCACCTCACCATGAATCATACATACATTAAATAACCTTAACAACCAGTCAACAATGAATACATTCCCAACTATATACGACGGAAATTGTGAAGACCCACAGACTACCAAAGGGAAGGGTAGTATGTACATCTATTTATACATGCTGTCAAAAATACTCTTGAGACAAAAGGAGGGATTATAAAGACAATGCCTACATTAAAAGAATAACCTGATATAACATATATTCATCACTAAAACACTAATTAAGACAAAGGCTAAAGAAATATGCTACAGTAATTCAGCTTCATGAAAAACATGATAAAATACTTTACTACCAATCAAATTAATCAGAATGTATTTTACCAGTCGTGAAAACAGCTGAGCCATGTGGACAAAAAGTGATGCATTATTTGGTTCGCTTCTATCCATCTCACTGTACAAGTTACGAAGTCCCTGAGCTGCATCTTCATAGTTTCCCTGGCGACACAGAGCATACAGAGTCTGGTACTTTAGGGCTTCTATGTTATGAGAATCCATGCTCAGAATTCTGAAAGGGAGGAATATGGTATTCATACAACCAAACAAATCATGTACGATTCTGATATGTAAATTTGCCAATAAATAGGAGAAGAGTGGTTTGGGAATGTTCTGGGAGTAAAGTCAGGGGTTGAAGAGAGGATAAGAGCAAGGGAAGGAGTAGCACTACTCCTGAAACAGGAGTGGTGGGAGTATGTGATTGAGTGTAAGAAAGTAAACTCTAGATTGATATGGGTAAAACTGAAAGTGAATGGAGAGAGATGGGTGATTATTGGTGCATATGCACCTGGGTATGAGGAGAAAGATCATGAGAGGCAAGGGTTTTGGGAGCAGCTGAGTGAGTGTGTTAGTAGTTTTGATGCACGAGACCAGGTTATAGTGATGGGTGATTTCAATGCAAAGAAGAGTAATGTGGCAATTGAGGGAATAATTGGTGCACATGGGGTGTTCAGTGTTGTAAATGGAAAAGGTGAAGAGCTTGTAGATTTTTGCTGAAAAATGACTGGTGATTGGGAATACCTGGTTTAAAAAGAGAGATATACATAAGTATACGTATGTAAGTAGGAGAGATGGCCAGCGAGTGTTCTTGGGGATAGAGGACAAAGAATACTTCCTACGCATTCCTCAAGTGTCGTAGAAGGCAACTAAAGGGGACAGGAACAGAGGGCTGGAGACCTTTCCCTCCTTGTATTTTAACTTTCTAAAAGGGGAAACAGAAGAAGGAGTCATGCGAGGAGTGCTCATCCTCCTCGAAGGCTCAGATTGGGGTGTCTAAATGTGTGTGGATGTAACCAAGATGAGAAAAAAGGAGAGATAGGTAGTATGTTTGAGGAAAGGAACCTGGGTGTTTTGGCTCTGAGTGAAACAAAGCTCAAAGGTCAAGGGGAAGAGTGGTTTGGGAATGTCTTGGGAGTAAAGTCAGGGGTTAGTGAGAGGACAAGAGCAAGGGAAGGAGTAGCAATACTCCTGAAACAGGAGTGGTGGGAGTATGTGGTAGAGTGTAAGAAAGTAAACTCTAGATTGATACGGGTAAAACTGAAAGTGGATGGAGAGAGATGGGTGACTATTGGTGCATACGCACCTGGGCATGAGAAGAAAGATCATGAGAGGCAAGCCTTTTGGGAGCAGCTGAGTGAGGGTGTCAGTAGTTTTGATGCACGCGACCGGTTTACAGTGATGGGTGATGTAAATGCAAAGGTGAGTAATGTGGCAGTTGAGGGAATAATTGGTGTACATGGGGTGTTCAGTGTTGTAAATGGAAATGGTGAAGAGCTTGTAGATTTATGAGCTGAAAAAGGACTGGTGATTGGGAATACCTGGTTTAAAAAGAGAGATATACATAAGTATATGTATGTAAGTAGGAGAGATGGACATTGAGCATCACTGGATTACGTGTTAATTGATAGGCGTGCGAAAGAGAGACTTTTGGATGATAATGTGCTGAGAGGTGCAACTGGAGTGATGTCTGATCATTATCTTGTGGAGGCAAAGGTCAAGATTTGTAAAGGTTTTCAGAAAAGAAGAGAGAATGTTGGGGTGAAGAGAGTGGTGAGAGTAAGTGAGCTTGGGAAGGAGACTTGTGTGAGGAAGTACCAGGAGAAACTGAGTACAGAATGGAAAAAGGTGAGAACAAAGGAGGTAAGGGGAGTGGGGGAGGAAAGGGATGTATTTAGGGAAGCAATGATGGCTTGCACAAAAGATGCTTGTGGCATGAGAAGCGTGGGAGGTGGGCAGATTAGAGAGGGTAGTGAGTGGTGGGATGGAGAAGTAAGATTATTAGTGAAAGAGAAGAGAGAGGCATTTGGACGATTTTTGCAGGGAAATAATGCAAGTGACTTGGAGATGTATAAAAGAACGAGGCAGGAGGTCAAGAGAAAGGTGCAAGAGGTGAAAAAGAGGGCAAATGAGAGTTGGGGTGAGACAGTATCGTTAGATTTTAGGGAGAATAAAAAGATGTTTTGGAAGGAGGTAAATAAAGTGCGTAAGACAAGGGAACAAATGGGAACATCAGTGAAGGGGGCTAATGGGGAGGTGATAATAAGTAGTGGTGATGTGAGGAGATGAAGTGAGTATTTTGAAGGTTTGCTGAATGTGTTTGATGATAGAGTGGCAAATATAGGGTGTTTGGTAGAGGTGGTGTGTAAAGTGAGAGGGTTAGGGGGAATGATTTGGTAAACAGAGAAGAGGTAGCAAAAGCTTTGTGGAAGATGAAAGCCGGCAAGGCAGTGGGTTTGGATGGTATTGGAGTGGAATTTATTAAAAAAAGGGGGTGACTGTATTGTTGACTGGTTG
The DNA here is from genome assembly GCF_036320965.1 of Panulirus ornatus. Taxonomy (NCBI): domain Eukaryota; kingdom Metazoa; phylum Arthropoda; class Malacostraca; order Decapoda; family Palinuridae; genus Panulirus; species Panulirus ornatus. Next base: position 12,292,956 of record NC_092275.1, on the reverse strand, counting down.
GTAACGTTATTTAATGTATGTATGACTCATGGTGAGGTGCCTGAGGACTGGCAGAATGCTTGTATAGTGCCACTGTACAAAGGCAAAGGGGATAAGAGTGAGTGCTCGAATCACAGAGGTATAAGTTTGTTGAGCATTCCTGGGAAATTATATGGGAGGGCATTGATTTAGAGGGTGAAGGCATGTACAGGGCATCAGATTGGGGAAGAGCAGTGTGGTTTCAGAAGTGGTAGAGGATGTGTGGATCAGGTGTTTGCTTTGAAGAATGTATGTGAGAAATACTTAGAAAAGCAAATGGATTTGTATGTAGCATTTATGGATCTGGAGAATGTATATGATAGAGTTGATAGAAATGCTCTGTGGAAGGTATTAAGAATATATGGTGTGGGAGGTAAGTTGTTAGAAGCAGTGAAAAGTTTTTAATGAGGATGTAAGGCATGTGTATGTGTAGGAAGAGAGGAAAGTGATTGGTTCTTAGTGATGTTGGTTTGCGGCAGGGGTGTGTGATGTCTCCAGGGTTGTTTGATTTGTTTATGGATGGGGTTGTTAGGGAGGTGAATGCAAGAGTTTTGGAAAGAGGGGCAAGTATGCAGTCTGTTGTGGATCAGAGAGCTTGGGAAGTGAGTCAGTTGTTGTTCATTGATGATACAGCGCTGGTGGTTGATTCATGTGAGAAACTGCAAAAGCTGGTGACTGAGTTTGGTAAAGTGTGTTAAAGAAGAAAGCTGAGAGTAAATGTGAATAAGAGTAAGGTTATTAGGTACAGCAGGGTTGAGGGACAAGTCAACTGGGAGGTAAGTTTGAATGGAGAAAAACTGGAGGAAATGAAGTGTTTTAGATATCTGGGAGTGGATTTGGCAGTGGATGGAACCATGGAAGCAGAAGTGAATCATTGGGTGGAGAGGGGGCGAAAGTTCTGGGAGTGTTGAAAAATGCGTGTAAGTCAAGAACATTATCTTGGAAAGCAAAAATGGGTATGTTTGAAGGAATAGTGGTTCTAACACTATTATATGGTTGCCAGACGTGGGCTATAGATAGAGTTGTGCGGAGGAGGGTGGATGTGCTGGAAATGAGATGTTTGAGGACAATATGTGGTGTGAGGTGGTTCGATTGAGTAAGTAATGAAAGGGTATGAGAGATGTGTGGTAATAAAAAGAGTGTGGTTGAGAGAGCAGAAGAGGGTGTTTTGAAACTGGTCACATGGAGAGAATGAGTGAGGAAAGATTGACAAAGAGGATATATGTGTCAGAGGTGGAGGGAAAGAGGAGAAGTGGGAGCCCAAATTGGAGGTGGAAAGATGGAGTGAAAAAAATTTTGAGTGATCGAGGCCTGAACATGCAGGAGGGTGAAAGGCATGCAAGGAATAGAGTGAAGTGGAACAGATATATACATATATACACATGTACATAATTCATAGTCTGCCCTTATTCATTCCCATCGCCACCCCGCCACACATGAAATAACAACCTCCCTCCCTATGCATGTGCAAGAGGTAGCGCTAGGAAAAGACAACAAGGGCCATATTCGCTCACACTCAGTCTCTAGCTGTCATGTATAATGCACTGAAACCACAGCTCCCTTTCCACATCCAGGCCCCACAGAACTTTCCATGGCTTACCCCAGACGCTTTGCATGCCCTGGTTCAATCCATTGACAGTATGTCGACCCCGGCATACCACATCGTTCCAATTCACTCTATTCCTTGCATGCCTTTCACCCTCCTGCATGTTCAGGCCCCGATCACTCATAATCTTTTTCACTCCATCTTTCCACCTCCAATTTGGTCTCCCATTTCTCCTCGTTCCCTCCACCTCTGACATATATATCCTCTTGGTCAATCTTACCTCACTCATTCTCTCCATGTGACCAAATCATTTCAAAACACCCTCTTCTGCTCTCTTAACTGCACTCTATCTATTTCCACACATCTCTCTTACCCTTTCATTACTTACTCGATCAAACCACCTCACACCACATATTGTCCTCAGACATCTCATTTCCAGCACATCCACCCTCCTCCGCACAACTCTATCTATAGCCCACATCTCACAACCATATAACATTGTTGGAACCACTATTCCTTCAAGCATACCCATTTTTGCTTTTCAAGATAACATTCTCGACTTCCACACATTCTTCAAAGCTCCCAGAACTTTCGCACCCTCCCCCACCCAATGATTCACTTCTGCTTCCATGGTTCCATCCGCTGCCAAATCCACTCCCAGATATCTAAAACACTTTACTTCCTCCAGTTTTTCTCCATTCAAACTTACCTCCCAACTGACTTCTCCCTTAACCCTACTGTATCTGATAACCTTGCTCTTATTCACATTTACTCTCAGCTTTCTTCTTTTACACACTTTACCAAACTCAGTCACCAGCTTCTGCAATTTCGCACCCAAATCAGCCACCAGTGCTGTATCATCAGTGAACAACAACTCACTCACTACCCAAGCTCTCTCATCCACAACAGACTGCATCCTTATCCCCTCTTTCCAAAACTCTTGCATTCACCTCCCTAATAACCCCACCCATAAACAAATTAAACAACCATGGAGACATCACACACCCCTGCCGCAAACCAACATTCACTGAGAACCAATCACTTTCCTCTCTTCCTACACATACACATGCCTTACATCCTTAATAAACACTTTTCACTGCTTCTAACAACTTGTCTCCCACACCATATATTCTTAATACCTTCCACAGAGCAACTCTATCAACTCTATCATATGCCTTCTCCAGATCCATAAGTGCTACATACAAATCCATTTGCTTTTCTAAGTATTTTTCACATACATTCTTCAAAGCAAACACCTAATCCACACATCCTCTATCACTTCTAAAACCACACTGCTCTTCCCCAATCTGATGCTCTGTACATGCCCTCACCCTCTCAATCAATACCCTCCCATATACTTTCCCAGGAATACTCAACAAACTTATACCTCTGTAATTTGAGCACTCACTCTTATCCCCTTTCCCTTTGTACAATGGCACTATGCAAGCATTCTGCCAATCCTCAGGCACCTCACCATGAGTCATACATACATTAAATAACCTTACCAACCAGTCAATAACACAGTCACCCCATTTTTTAATAAATTCCACTCTGCCAAATCATTCTCCCTAACCCTCTCACTTTGCACACCACCTTGACCAAAACAACCTATATCTGCCACACTATCATCAAACACATTCAACAAACCTTCAAAATACTCACTCCATCTCCTTCTCACATCACCACTACTTGTTATCACCTCCCATCAGCCCCCTTCACCAATGTTCCCATTTGATCCCTTGTCTTATGCACTTTATTTACCTCCTTCCAAAACCTCTTTTTATTCTCCCTAAAATTTAATGATACTCTCTCACCCCAACTCTCATTTGCCCTCTTTTTCACCTCTTGCACCTTTCTCTTGACCTCTTGCCTCTTTCTTTTATACATCTCCCAGTCATTTCCGTTATTTCCCTGCAAAAATCGTCCAAATGAATCTCTCTTCTCTTTCACTAATAATCCTACTTCTTCACCCACTCACTACACCACTCACTACACTTTCTAATCTGCCCACCTCCCACGCTTTTCATGCCACAAGCATCTTTTGAGCAAGCCATCACTGCTTCCCTATATACATCCCATTTCTTCCCCACTCCCTTTATGTCCTTTGTTCTCACCTTTTTTCATTCTGTACTCAGTCTCTTCTGGTACTTCCTCACACAAGTCTCCTTCCTAAGTTCACTTACTCTCACCACTCTCTTCACCCCAACATTCTCTCTTCTTTTCTGAAAACCTCTACAAATCTTCACCTTCACCTCCACAAGATAATGATCAGACATCCCTCCAGTTGCAACTCTCAGCACATTAACATCCAAAAGTCTCTATATACATATTCATACTTGCTTGACTTCATCCATTCCTGTCGCTACCCTGTCCAGGGTAGCACCAGGAAAACAGCCACAAAAGGCCACATCGCTCACACTCACACAGCATCTAAATGTGTTGGGAGCAGGGAAATGGAAATCCTCCCCACCTTTATTACTTTTCCAAAAAAAAAGGGAATAGAGAAAGGGGCGAAGTGAGAATTTTTCCTTCTAAGACTCAGTCATCCATTCTTGATGCTACCTTGCTCATGTGGGAAATGGTGAATACGTATGAATAAAATACATATGTATATTTCTTTTATACATGCTTGCCATCTCCTGCATCAGTGAGTCAGTAGTGTCAAGAACAAATGACAGGACAAATTTCTATGAAAGAGTCCTGATGTTACCCAAGGCCTTTCCAAGAAGAACCTTTTTAAAATGAGGCATTCATAATCACCAATTTTTTTTTTTTTTACCACACAACAGGTTTTTCTCCATTTCTGTTTACACTAAGGGCCTCATGACCCCCTAATCATATCCTCAAATGCCACATCACCCACTCTTGCCTTCAGATCCTCCTAAATCAAGTTTTGATTCCATGTATCAAAACTGCCAAGGCTCTCACTTTCAAAAAGCACCCCATTTTTCTACACTTCTCACTACTAACAATCATCTACATATTGAAGTCTACTTTCATTCTTACCTAAGACAATATTGAACTCGATTCCTTGAACACATTCAGTAACACAGTCCCATAGCTACTCCTGTCACATTCATGCATGAGTATGTAATCACACGAAATACAATTAAGAGCTATTCTAAAAAATGTTTTGCCTCTCCATTTTCACTAGCTATTAATGAATTATACAATGCTTTAACATGCAAAAGGGATGTTTATTGCATGGATTTCATGTAATTTTAATCATGAACAAAGTGAAATCCTTACCTATTGGCAGCATCCAGGCTTTGGTCCCAATCCTGTTCTGCAAGATAAACCTTCATCTTCTCTACTAATGGAGCAGTGAACCCAGGATTGGCAACAACAAGCAGATTCAATGTTTCCATTGCTTCTTTATAGGAGTTGCGATTTTCATAATGTTTCGCCTTTCCAAAAAGAGCATCCATGTGTCGAGGTACTCTAGAATATTTTGACAATAATAATAAATCTATGGATGATGGTAAATGTGTAGGATATCAGATGTTTGAGGAAAATATATGGTGTTAGGTTGCTCAATTCAGAAATGATATGGTAAGAGTGAGGTATGGTAATAAGAATAGCATAGTTGAGAGAGTAAAAGTGGGTGTGTTGAACTGGTTTGGACACACAGAATAAATGCATGATGAGACGTTGACAAATGGATGTAGCTGTCTGAAGCATAAGGGACAAGAAGGAGAGACCGTAGAGAATATGGAAGAATGAGTGAAGAGGCTTTTGAGTGCTCAGGGCCTGAACATGCTGGAAGGTGTCAGGCATGCATGGGGTAGAGTGAATTGGAGCAATTTGGTGTGTGATGTCCCCATGGTTGTTTAATTTGTTCATGGATAGGGTGGTTAAGGAGGTAAATGCAAGAGTTTTGGTGAGAGGGGCGAGTATGCAGTCTGTTGGGGATGAGAGGGCCTGGGAAGTGAATCAGTTGTTGTTTGCCAATGATACAGCTCTAGTGGCTGGTTTGAGTGAAAAACTGCAGAAGTTGGTGACTGAGTCTGGAAAAGTGTGTGAAAGGAGAAAGTTGAGAATAAATGTGAATAAGAGCAAGGTTATCAGCTTCAGTAGGGTTGAGGGACAAGTTAATTGGGATGCAAGTTTGAATGGAGAAAAGTTGGAGGAAGAAGGGGTTTAGGTATCTGGGAGTGGGGAAGGGGGCGATGGTTCTGGGAGCGATGAAGAATGCGTGGAAGGACAGAAAGTTATCTCGGAGAGCAAAAATGGGTATATTTGAAGGAATAGTATTTCCAACAATGTTATATGGTTGTGAGGCATGAGCTATAGACAAGGTTGTATGGAGGAGGGTGGATGTGTTGGAAATGAAATGTTTGAGGACAATATGTGGGGTGAGGTGGTTTGATTGAGTAAGTTATGAACGGATAAGAGAGATGTGTGGAAATAAAAAGAGAGAGCAGAAGAGGGTGTGTTGAAATGGTTTGGACATATGGAGAGAATGAGTAAGGAAAGACTGACAAAGAGGATATATATATCAGAGGTGGAAGGAACAATGAGAAGTGGGAGACCAAACTGGAGGTGGAAGGATGGAGTATGTGACAGAGTGTAAGAAAGTAAACTCCCAGATCTTTTGCCCCCTTCCCCACCCTATGATTCACTTCCGCTTCCATGGTTCCATCCGCCGCCAAATCCACTCCCAGATATCTAAAACACTTCACTTCCTCCAGCTTTCCTCCATTCAAATGTACCTCCCAACTGATTTGTCCCTCAACCCGACTGCACCTAATAACCTTGCTCTTGTTCACATTTACTCTCAGCTTTCTTCTTTCACATACTTTACCAAACTCAGTCACCAGCTTCTGCAGTTTCTCACACAAATCAGCCACCAGCACTGTATCATCAGCGAACAACAACTGACTCACTTCCCAAGCTCTCTCATCCCCAACAGACTGCATACTTGCCCCTCTTTCCAAAACTTTTGCATTCACCTCCCTAACAACCCCATACATAAACAAATTAAACAACCATGGAGACATCACACACCCCTGCCGCAAACTTACATTCACTGAGAACCAATCACTTTCCTCTCTTACTACACGTACACATGCCTTACATCCTCGATAAAAACTTTTCACTGCTTCTAACAACTTGCCTCCCACACCATATATTCTTAATACCTTCCACAGAGCATCTCTATCAACTCCAGATCCATAAATGCTACATACAAATCCATTTGCTTCTCTTAAGTATTTCTCACATACATTCTTCTAAGCAAACACCTGATCCACACATCCTCTACCACTTCTGAAACCACAATGCTCTTCCCCAATCTGATGCTCTGTACATGCCTTCACCCTCAAAATCAATACCCTCCCTAACCCTCTCACTTTGCACACCACCTCAACCAAAACACCCTATATCTGCCACTCTATCATCAAACACATTCAACAAACCTTCAAAATACTCACTCCATCTCCTTCTCACATCACCACTACTTGTTATCACCTCCCCATTAGCCCCCTTCACTAATGCTCCCATTTGTTCCCTTGTCTTATGCACTTTATTTATATCCTTCCAAAACATCTTTTTATTCTCCCTAATATTTAAAGATACACTCTCACCCCAACTCTCATTTGCCCTCTTTTTCACCTCTTGCACCTTTCTCCTGACCTCCTGCCTCTTTTATTTTATACAATTCCCACTCATTTGCATATATATATATATATATATATATTTTTTTTTTTTTTTTTTTTTTTATACTTTGTCGCTGTCTCCCGCGTTTGCGAGGTAGCGCAAGGAAACAGACGAAAGAAATGGCCCAACCCCCCCCCATACACACGCACATACACACGTCCACACACGCAAATATACACACCTACACAGCTTTCCATGGTTTACCCCAGACGCTTCACATGCCCTGATTCAATCCACTGACAGCACGTCAACCCCTGTATACCACATCGCTCCAATTCACTCTATTCCTTGCCCTCCTTTCACCCTCCTGCATGTTCAGGCCCCGATCACACAAAATCTTTTTCACTCCATCTTTCCACCTAAAATTTGGTCTCCCACTTCTCCTCGTTCCCTCCACCTCCGACACATATATCCTCTTGGTCAATCTTTCCTCACTCATTCTCTCCATGTGCCCAAACCACTTCAAAACACCCTCTTCTGCTCTCTCAACCACGCTCTTTTTATTTCCACACATCTCTCTTACCCTTACGTTACTTACTCGATCAAACCACCTCACACCACACATTGTCCTCAAACATCTCATTTCCAGCACAACCAATGCGCACAACTCTATCCATAGCCCACGCCTCGCAACCATACAACATTGTTGGAACCACTATTCCTTCAAACATACCCATTTTTGCTTTCCGAGATAATGTTCTCCACTTCCACACATTCTTCAAGGCTCCCAGGATTTTCGCCCCCTCCCCCACCCTATGATTCACTTCTGCTTCCATGGATCCATCCGCTGCCAGATCCACTCCCAGATATCTAAAACACTTTACTTCCTCCAGTTTTTCTCCATTCAAACTTACCTCCCAATTGACTTGACCCTCAACCCTACTGTACCTAATTACCTTGCTCTTATTCACATTTACTCTTAACTTTCTTCATTCACACACTTTACCAAACTCAGTCACCAGCTTCTGCAGTTTCTCACATGAATCAGCCACCAGCGCTGTATCATCAGCGAACAACAACTGACTCACTTCCCAAGCTCTCTCATCCCCAACAGACTTCATACTTGCCCCTCTTTCCAAAACTCTTGCATTCACCTCCCTAACAACCCCATCCATAAACAAATCAAACAACCATGGAGACATCACACACCCCTGCCGCAAACCTACATTCACTGAGAACCAATCACTTTCCTCTCTTCCTACACGTACACATGCCTTACATCCTCGATAAAAACTTTTCACTACTTCTAACAACTTGCCTCCCACACCATATATTCTTAATACCTTCCACAGAGCATCTCTATCAACTCTATCATATGCCTTCTCCAGATCCATAAATGCTACATACAAATCCATTTGCTTTTCTAAGTATTTCTCACATACATTCTTTAAAGCAAACACCTGATCCACACATCCTCTATCACTTCTGAAACCACACTGCTCTTCCCCAATCTGATGCTCTGTACATGCCTTCACCCTCTCAATCAATACCCTCCCATATAATTTACCTGGAATACTCACAAACTTATACCTCTGTAATTTGAGCACTCACTCTTATCCCCTTTGCCTTTGTACAATGGCACTATGCACGCATTCCGCCAATCCTCAGGCACCTCACCATGAGTCATACATACATTAAATAACCTTACCAACCAGTCAATAATACAGTCACCCCCTTTTTTTAATAAATTCCACTGCAATACCATCCAAACCTGCTGCCTTGCCGGCTTTCATCTTCCGCAAAGCTTTTACTACCTCTTCTCTGTTTACCAAATCATTTTCCCGAACCCTCTCACTTTGCACACCACCTCGACCAAAACACCCTCTATCTGCCACTCTATCATCAAACACATTCAACAAACCTTCAAAATACTCACTCCATCTCCTTCTCACATCACCACTACTTGTTATCACCTCCCCATTTGCGCCCTTCACTGAAGTTCCCATTTGCTCCCTTGTCTTACGCACTTTATTTACCTCCTTCCAGAACATCTTTTTATTCTCCCTAAAATTTAATGATACTCTCTCACCCCAACTCTCATTTGCCCTCTTTTTCACCTCTTGCACCTTTCTCTTGACCTCCTGTCTCTTTCTTTTATACATCTCCCACTCAATTGCATTTTTCCCTGCAAAAATCGTCCAAATGCCTCTCTCTTCTCTTTCACTAATAATCTTACTTCTTCATCCCACCACTCACTACCCTTTCTAATCAACCCACCTCCCACTCTTCTCATGCCACAAGCATCTTTTGCACAATCCATCACTGATTCCCTAAATACATCCCATTCCTCCCCCACTCCCCTTACTTCCATTGTTCTCACCTTTTTCCATTCTGTACTCAGTCTCTCCTGGTACTTCCTCACACAAGTCCCCTTCCCAAGCTCACTTACTCTCACCACCCTCTTCACCCCAACATTCACTCTTCTTTTCTGAAAACCCATACAAATCTTCACCTTAGCCTCCACAAGATAATGATCAGACATCCCTCTAGTTGCACCTCTCAGCACATTAACATCCAAAAGTCTCTCTTTTGCGCGCCTGTCAATTAACACATAATCCAATAACGCTCTCTGGCCATCTCTCCTACATATATACATATACTTATGTATATCTCGCTTTTTAAACCAGGTATTCCCAATCACCAGTCCTTTTTCAGCACATAAATCTACAAGCTCTTCACCATTTCTATTTACAACACTGAACACCCCATGTATACCAATTATTCCCTCAACTGCCACATTACTCACCTTTGCATTCAAATCACCCATCACTATAACCCGGTCTCGTGCATCAAAACCGCTAACACACTCATATATATATATATATATATATATATCTTTTCTTTCTTTCGTACTATTCGCCATTTCCCGCATTAGCGAGGTAGCTTTAAGAACAGAGGACAGGGCCTTTGAGGGAATAACCTCACCTGGCCCAATTCTCTGTTCCTTCTTTTGGAAAATTAAAAAAAATACGAGAGGGGAGATTTCCAGCCCCCCGCTCCCTCCCCTTTTAGTCGCCTTCTACGACATGCAGGGAACACGTGGGAAGTATTCTTTCTCCCCTATCCCCAGGGAAAATATATATATATATATATATATATATATATATATATATATATATATATATTTGAGTGTGTTAGCGGTTTTGATGCACGAGACCGGGTTATACATATATGTGCTCAAATTACAGAGGTATAAGTTTGTTGAGTATTCCTGGTAAATTATATGGGAGGGTATTGATTGAGAGGGTGAAGGCATGTACAGAGCATCAGATTGGGGAAGAGCAGTGCGGTTTCAGAAGTGGTAGAGGATGTGTGGATCAGGTGTTTGCTTTGAAGAATGTATGTGAGAAATACTTAGAAAAGCAAATGGATTTGTATGTAGCATTTATGGATCTGGAGAAGGCATATGATAGAGTTGATAGAGATGCTCTGTGGAAGGTATTAAGAATATATGGTGTGGGAGGCAAGTTGTTAGAAGCAGTGAAAAGTTTTTATCGAGGATGTAAGGCATGTGTACGTGTAGGAAGAGAGGAAAGTGATTGGTTCTCAGTGAATGTAGGTTTGCGGCAGGGGTGTGTGATGTCTCCATGGTTGTTTAATTTGTTTATGGATGGGGTTGTTAGGGAGGTAAATGCAAGAGTCCTGGAAAGAGGGGCAAGTATGAAGTCTGTTGGGGATGAGAGAGCTTGGGAAGTGAGTCAGTTGTTGTTCGCTGATGATACAGCGCTGGTGGCTGATTCATGTGAGAAACTGCAGAAGCTGGTGACTGAGTTTGGTAAAGTGTGTGGAAGAAGAAAGTTAAGAGTAAATGTGAATAAGAGCAAGGTTATTAGGTACAGTAGGGTTGAGGGTCAAGTCAATTGGGAGGTGAGTTTGAATGGAGAAAAACTGGAGGAAATGAAGTGTTTTAGATATCTGGGAGTGGATCTGTCAGCGGATGGAACCATTGAAGCGGAAGTGGATCATAGGGTGGGGGAGGGGGCGAAAATTTTGGGAGCCTTGAAAAATGTGTGGAAGTCGAGAACATTATCTCGGAAAGCAAAAATGGGTATGTTTGAAGGAATAGTGGTTCCAACAATGTTGTATGGTTGCGAGGCGTGGGCTATGGATAGAGTTGTGCGCAGGAGGATGGATGTGCTGGAAATGAGATGTTTGAGGACAATGTGTGGTGTGAGGTGGTTTGATCGAGTAAGTAACGTAAGGGTAAGAGAGATGTGTGGAAATAAAAAGAGCGTGGTTGAGAGAGCAGAAGAGGGTGTTTTGAAATGGTTTGGGCACATGGAGAGAATGAGTGAGGAAAGATTGACCAAGAGGATATATGTGTCGGAGGTGGAGGGAACGAGGAGAAGAGGGAGACCAAATTGGAGGTGGAAAGATGGAGTGAAAAAGATTTTGTGTGATCGGGGCCTGAACATGCAGGAGGGTGAAAGGAGGGCAAGGAATAGAGTGAATTGGAGCGATGTGGTATACAGGGGTTGACGTGCTGTCAGTGGAGTGAATCAAGGCATGTGAAGCGTCTGGGGTAAACCATGGAAAGCTGTGTAGGTATGTATTTTTGCGTGTGTGGACATGTGTATGTACATGTGTATGGGGGGGGGTTGGGCCATTTCTTTCGTCTGTTTCCTTGCGCTACCTCGCAAACGCGGGAGACAGCGACAAAGTATAAAAAAAAAATATATATATATATATATATATATATATATATATATATATTTATATATATATATTATCCCTGGGGATAGGGGGAGAAAGAATACTTCCCACGTATTCCCTGCCCTGCGGGTCGTAGAAGGCGACTAAAAGGGGAGGGAGCGGGTGGCTGGAAATCCTCCCCTCTCATTTTTTTTTTAATTTTCCAAAAGAAGGAACAGAGAAGGGGGCCAGGTGAGGATTTTCCCTCTAAGGCCCAGTCCTCTGTTCTTAACGCTACCTCGCAAATGCGGGAAATGGCAAATCGTATGAAAAAAAAAAAAAAAAATATATATATATATATATATATATATATATATATATATATATATATATATATATATAAAGGGCGCAAATGGGGAGGTGATAACAAGTAGTGGTGATGTGAGAAGGAGATGGAGTGAGTATTTTGAAGGTTTCTTGAATGTGTTTGATGATAGAGTGGCAGATATAGATGTTTTGGTCGAGGTGGTGTGCAAAGTGAGAGGGTTAGGGAAAATGATTTGGTAAACAGAGAAGAGGTAGTGAAAGCTTTGCGGAAGATGAAAGCCAGCAAGGCAGCAGGTTTGGATGGTATTGCAGTGGAATTTATTAAAAAAGGGGGTGACTGTATTGTTGACTGGTTGGTAAGGTTATTTAATGTATGTATGACTCATGGTGAGGTGCCTGAGGATTGGCGGAATGCGTGCATAGTGCCATTGTACAAAGGCAAAGGGGATAAGAGTGAGTGCTCAAATTACAGAGGTATAAGTTTGTTGAGTATTCCTGGTAAATTATATGGGAGGGTATTGATTGAGAGGGTGAAGGCATGTACAGAGCATCAGATTGGGGAAGAGCAGTGCGGTTTCAGAAGTGGTAGAGGATGTGTGGATCAGGTGTTTGCTTTGAAGAATGTATGTGAGAAATACTTAGAAAAGCAAATGGATTTGTATGTAGCATTTATGGATCTGGAGAAGGCATATGATAGAGTTGATAGAGATGCTCTGTGGAAGGTATTAAGAATATATGGTGTGGGAGGCAAGTTGTTAGAAGCAGTGAAAAGTTTTTATTGAGGATGTAAGGCATGTGTACGTGTAGGAAGAGAGGAAAGTGATTGGTTCTCAGTGAATGCAGGTTTGCGGCAGGGGTGTGTGATGTCTCCATGGTTGTTTAATTTGTTTATGGATGGGGTTGTTAGGGAGGTAAATGCAAGAGTCCTGGAAAGAGGGGCAAGTATGAAGTCTGTTGGGGATGAGAGAGCTTGGGAAGTGAGTCAGTTGTTGTTCGCTGATGATACAGCGCTGGTGGCTGATTCATGTGAGAAACTGCAGAAGCTGGTGACTGAGTTTGGTAAAGTGTGTGGAAGAAGAAAGTTAAGAGTAAATGTGAATAAGAGCAAGGTTATTAGGTACAGTAGGGTTGAGGGTCAAGTCAATTGGGAGGTGAGTTTGAATGGAGAAAAACTGGAGGAAGTGAAGTGTTTTAGATATCTGGGAGTGGATCTGTCAGCGGATGGAACCATGGAAGCGGAAGTGGATCATAGGGTGGCGGAGGGGGCGAAAATTTTGGGAGCCTTGAAAAATGTGTGGAAGTCGAGAACATTATCTCGGAAAGCAAAAATGGGTATGTTTGAAGGAATAGTGGTTCCAACAATGTTGTATGGTTGCGAGGCGTGGGCTATGGATAGAGTTGTGAGCAGGAGGATGGATGTGCTGGAAATGAGATGTTTGAGGACAATGTGTGGTGTGAGGTGGTTTGATCGAGTAAGTAACGTAAGGGTAAGAGAGATGTGTGGAAATAAAAAGAGCGTGGTTGAGAGAGCAGAAGAGGGTGTTTTGAAATGGTTTGGGCACATGGAGAGAATGAGTGAGGAAAGATTGACCAAGAGGATATATGTGTCGGAGGTGGAGGGAACGAGGAGAAGAGGGAGACCAAATTGGAGGTGGAAAGATGGAGTGAAAAAGATTTTGTGTGATCGGGGCCTGAACATGCAGGAGGGTGAAAGGAGGGCAAGGAATAGGGTGAATTGGAGCGATGTGGTATACAGGGGTTGACGTGCTGTCAGTGGAGTGAATCAAGGCATGTGAAGCGTCTGGGGTAAACCATGGAAAGCTGTGTAGGTATGTATTTTTGCGTGTGTGGACGTGTGTATGTACATGTGTATGGGGGGGGTTGGGCCATTTCTTTCGTCTGTTTCCTTGCGCTACCTCGCAAACGCGGGAGACAGCGACAAAGTATAAAAAAAAAAAAAAAAAATATATATATATATATATATATATATATATATATATATATATATATATATATATATATATATATATATATTATCCCTGGGGATAGGGGAGAAAGAATACTTCCCACGTATTCCCTGCGTGTCGTAGAAGGCGACTAAAAGGGGAGGGAGCGGGTGGCTGGAAATCCTCCCCTCTCGTTTTTTTTTTTAATTTTCCAAAAGAAGGAACAGAGGGGGCCAGGTGAGGATATTCCAAAAAAGGCCCAGTCCTCTGTTCTTAACGCTACCTAGCCAACGCGGGAAATGGCAAATAGTTTAAAAGAAAAAAGAATATATATATATATATATATATATATATATATATATATATATATATATATATTATCCCTGGGGATAGGGGAGAAAGAATACTTCCCACGTATTCCCTGCGGGTCATAGAAGGCGACTAAAAGGGGAGGGAGCGGGTGGCTGGAAATCCTCCCCTCTCGTTTTTTTTTAATTTTCCAAAAGAAGGAACAGAGAAGGGGGCCAGGTGAGGATTTTCCCTCTAAGGCCCAGTCCTCTGTTCTTAACGCTACCTCGCAAATGCGGGAAATGGCAAATCGTATGAAAAAAAAAAAATATATATATATATATATATATATATATATATATATATATATATATATATATATATATATATATATATATATATATGTATGTATATATATATATATATATATATATATATATATATATATATATATATATATATATATATATGTATATATATATATATATAAGAGAAAGGTGCAAGAGGTGAAAAAAAGGGCAAATGAGAGTTGGGGTGAGAGAGTATCATTAAATTTTAGGGAGAATAAAAAGATGTTCTGGAAGGAGGTAAATAAAGTGCGTAAGACAAGGGAGCAAATGGGAACTTCAGTGAAGGGCGCAAATGGGGAGGTGATAACAAGTAGTGGTGATGTGAGAAGGAGATGGAGTGAGTATTTTGAAGGTTTGTTGAATGTGTTTGATGATAGAGTGGCAGATATAGGATGTTTTGGTCGAGGTGGTGTGCAAAGTGAGAGGGTTAGGGAAAATGATTTGGTAAACAGAGAAGAGGTAGTGAAAGCTTTGCGGAAGATGAAAGCCAGCAAGGCAGCAGGTTTGGATGGTATTGCAGTGGAATTTATTAAAAAAGGGGGTGACTGTATTGTTGACTGGTTGGTAAGGTTATTTAATGTATGTATGACTCATGGTGAGGTGCCTGAGGATTGGCGGAATGCGTGCATAGTGCCATTGTACAAAGGCAAAGGGGATAAGAGTGAGTGCTCAAATTACAGAGGTATAAGTTTGTTGAGTATTCCTGGTAAATTATATGGGAGGGTATTGATTGAGAGGGTGAAGGCATGTACAGAGCATCAGATTGGGGAAGAGCAGTGTGGTTTCAGAAGTGGTAGAGGATGTGTGGATAAGGTGTTTGCTTTGAAGAATGTATGTGAGAAATACTTAGAAAAGCAAATGGATTTGTATGTAGCATTTATGGATCTGGAGAAGGCATATGATAGAGTTGATAGAGATGCTCTGTGGAAGGTATTAAGAATATATGGTGTGGGAGGCAAGTTGTTAGAAGCAGTGAAAAGTTTTTATCGAGGATGTAAGGCATGTGTACGTGTAGGAAGAGAGGAAAGTGATTGGTTCTCAGTGAATGTAGGTTTGCGGCAGGGGTGTGTGATGTCTCCATGGTTGTTTAATTTGTTTATGGATGGGGTTGTTAGGGAGGTGAATGCAAGAGTTTTGGAAAGAGGGGCAAGTATGAAGTCTGTTGGGGATGAGAGAGCTTGGGAAGTGAGTTAGTTGTTGTTCGCTGATGATACAGCACTGGTGGCTGATTCATGTGAGAAACTGCAGAAGCTGGTGACTGAGTTTGGTAAAGTGTGTGGAAGAAGAAAGTTAAGAGTAAATGTGAATAAGAGCAAGGTTATTAGGTACAGTAGGGTTGAGGGTCAAGTCAATTGGGAGGTGAGTTTGAATGGAGAAAAACTGGAGGAAGTGAAGTGTTTTAGATATCTGGAGGCGGATCTGGCAGCGGATGGAACCATGGAAGCGGAAGTGGATCATAGGGTGGGGGAGGGGGCGAAAATTCTGGGGGCCTTGAAGAATGTGTGGAAGTCGAGAACATTATCTCGGAAAGCAAAAATGGGTATGTTTGAAGGAATAGTGGTTCCAACAATGTTGTATGGTTGCGAGGCGTGGGCTATGGATAGAGTTGTGCGCAGGAGGATGGATGTGCTGGAAATGAGATGTTTGAGGACAATGTGTGGTGTGAGGTGGTTTGATCGAGTGAGTAACGTAAGGGTAAGAGAGATGTGTGGAAATAAAAAGAGCGTGGTTGAGAGAGCAGAAGAGGGTGTTTTGAAGTGGTTTGGGCACATGGAGAGGATGAGTGAGGAAAGATTGACCAAGAGGATATATGTGTCGGAGGTGGAGGGAGCAAGGAGAAGAGGGAGACCAAATTGGAGGTGGAAAGATGGAGTGAAAAAGATTTTGTGTGATCGGGGCCTGAACATGCAGGAGGGTGAAATGAGGGCAAGGAATAGAGTGAATTGGAGCGATGTGGTATACTGGGGTTGACGTGCTGTCGGTGGATTGAATCAAGGCATGTGAAGCGTCTAGGGTAAACCATGGAAAGCTGTGTAGGTATGTATATTTGCGTGTGTGGACGTATGTATATACATGTGTATGGGGGGGGGGTTGGGCCATTTCTTTCGTCTGTTTCCTTGCGCTACCTCGCAAATGCGGGAGACAGCGACAAAGTATAATAAATAAATAAAATAAGTTTGTTGAGTATTCCTGGTAAATTATATGGGAGGGTATTGATTGAGAGGGTGAAGGCATGTACAGAGCATCAGATTGGGGAAGAGCAGTGTGGTTTCAGAAGTGGTAGAGGATGTGTGGATCAGGTGTTTGCTTTGAAGAATGTATGTGAGAAATACTTAGAAAAGCAAATGGATTTGTATGTAGCATTTATGGATCTGGAGAAGGCATATGATAGAGTTGATAGAGATGCTCTGTGGAAGGTATTAAGAATATATGGTGTGGGAGGCAAGTTGTTAGAAGCAGTGAAAAGTTTTTATCGAGGATGTAAGGCATGTGCACGAGTAGGAAGAGAGGAAAGTGATTGGTTCTCAGTGAATGTAGGTTTGCGGCAGGGGTGTGTGATGTCTCCATGGTTGTTTAATTTGTTTATGGATGGGGTTGTTAGGGAGGTGAATGCAAGAGTTCTGGAAAGAGGGGCAAGTATGAAGTCTGTTGGGGATGAGAGAGCTTGGGAAGTGAGTCAGTTGTTGTTCGCTGATGATACAGCGCTGGTGGCTGATTCATGTGAGAAACTGCAGAAGCTGGTGACTGAGTTTGGTAAAGTGTGTGAAAGAAGAAAGTTAAGAGTAAATGTGAATAAGAGCAAGGTTATTAGGTACAGTAGGGTTGAGGGTCAAGTCAACTGGGAGGTGAGTTTGAATGGAGAAAAACTGGAGGAAATGAAGTGTTTTAGATATCTGGGAGTGGATCTGGCAGTGGATGGAACCATGGAAGCGGAAGTGGATCATAGGGTGGGGGAGGGGGCGAAAATTCTGGAGCCTTGAAAATGTGTGGAAGTCGAGAACATTATCTCGGAAAGCAAAAATGGGTATGTTTGAAGGAATAGTGGTTCCAACAATGTTGTATGGTTGCGAGGCGTGGGCTATGGATAGAGTTGTGCGCAGGAGGATGGATGTGCAGGAAATGAGATGTTTGAGGACAATGTGTGGTGTGAGGTGGTTTGATCGAGTAAGTAACGTAAGGGTAAGAGAGATGTGTGGAAATAAAAAGAGCGTGGTTGAGAGAGCAGAAGAGGGTGTTTTGAAATGGTTTGGGCACATGGAGAGAATGAGTGAGGAAAGATTGACCAAGAGGATATATGTGTCGGAGGTGGAGGGAACGAGGAGAAGAGGGAGACCAAATTGGAGGTGGAAAGATGGAGTGAAAAAGATTTTGTGTGATAGGGGCCTGAACATGCAGGAGGGTGAAAGGAGGGCAAGGAATAGAGTGAATTGGAGCGATGTGGTATACCGGGGTTGACGTGCTGTCAGTGGATTGAATCAAGGCATGTGAAGCGTCTGGGGTAAACCATGGAAAGCTGTGTAGGTATGTATATTTGCGTGTGTGGACGTATGTATATACATGTGTATGGGGGTGGGTTGGGCCATTTCTTTCGTCTGTTTCCTTGCGCTACCTCGCAAACGCGGGAGACAGCGAAAAAGGAAAAAAAAAAAAATATATATATATATATACATGCCTATACACATACATATACATATCAACATATACAGATACACACATGTACATATTCATAGTTTGCATTCATCTATTTCCAGTGCCTCCCAGTCCCACAGGAAACAGCATCAACATCCTCTGCATCAGTGAGGTAGTACTAGGAAACCAAATTTTAATGAGATAGTATTGATTAGGGCCTCAATTGCCTGTGCCTTCTCAGATGAAAAAATAAGAAGAAAAAATAACAAAATGTATATGAAAAATTGGTGTAAAAAGTCAATGGAACGGCATAAGAGTGAAAGCCTGTTGAAGTGATATCAACATATAGAACACATGGAAGAGGTGAGGATAATAAATATGATCTATAAGAATGGCTGAAGGTACAACAGGAAGAAGCACACTGAAATAGGATAGCATTGGATCTGGCAAATGAGGTGCTGAGTGGTATGAGTTTCATATGTGGGTGCCATAAAAATTCCTGTTACCTTAATGCAAGGAAGGTGTTTTGCATGCATGATAAGAGGCATACTTGGAAATAAGATATTACCCAATAACTTCAATCTTTATGCAAAATATATAATCATGAAGTGCTAAATCAGAACAGAAGAGTTTCAGAACTCATATAATCCAATAAACAAATTGATATGTATGACTTGTGGAGCTACATGCATGTAATCCATCTAAAAATGACAAAACAGCTACAGATTTAAGATAAAAAGAAAAAGAATAAACATGAGAAACAAAACTTGTTGTCATACTGACAATATTCCGCCAATACTTACTGTTGGAGAACAGTATCAAAGAACTGAAGTGTGTTTCTATTCTTACTCTCTCTACCAGCAGTTAGCTCAACCCAACCTTTCAGCACTATGCCTTCTTTATGCTCTGGATTCAGTTTCAGCATACGATCAATGTATTCCCGAGATTTGTCTACTTTCCCAGACAGAAGAAGAAACATCCCAGCATAATACAAAGGCTGCAAAAAGAACACACAAATATTAAAGATACTTTCGACAGCATAAATCTGTCGAATATCATTTCCTACATTCAAAACAGGGTAGTGCAAGCTGTATCTCATCCAGTATACTGGATACTGATTGTCTCCATTTGTTGAGGTACAGAAGACAGAAAACAATCAAACATTTAGTAAAGAATTTGCATATTGATCTGCTGTCAAGCTTGAAACCTAGTTACTGACTATTAGATCAATGAGGTATGAAATGCTGTGAGAAATATGAAAGAAAGCACTTCACTTATCCTAAGGGGAAAGCATATGTAAAAGGAATGAAAATGTGTACCTAAGGGGGAAAGCATATACAAAAAGTATAAAAACGGAAGGGAGTAGAAACAAAAGGAAAGGAAACAGCATAAGACAACAGCAGTCTTAATGGAAAGTGCGATGTGCATGCAGCTTCAGAAAGAATCAGAAATCCAAGAAAGAATACCACTCACACAGGGAAATACTACTCACATGTGAAATACATTTCATTATCAAAATAATTTCAAAACTTACAGAAGTACATGTGTACTTCCTGAATGGTTTCTAAAGGACCGCATAAGTGTATCTATCTATCTATATCTTTGACACCCATTCCTTTTGGGAACTCCCTCAAAGGGGTGGCCACAGCAAAAGCATCTCCATAAATGTTGAACTTCGGTGCACCTTCTTAACCTTTAGCACTTTACCTTTAACAGGCCACTGGCAGCAACTCTAGTACAGTGTTTTCAGAGGCTCCAATATTACTAATAACTACTTCTATCTAGTGATTCTACCTAATTTCCCTGACTAATATTCCAAACTACCACTTCTACCTAATGCTCCTACCTACTACTTCTAACTAACGTTCCTACCTACTACATCCATCCATAGCATCGATCATTTTCATAAAATCCAGAATTACTGCAAGGCGTTCATCACAAGAAAATCTAGAGTTGTGAAGAATGAGTTGTGTGAGTTAAATGTTGTCAAGTGTTATGTGTGACAAGGAGAGACTGTTTATCTGTAGACAGAATGCCAGCATTCCACATGTAGGTGAGGCAGAAGGAAAAGACAGCTATCTGGGTCAAAGGTGTGCAACTTGAAAACCAATGAAGTGCTTGCTCACTATGCAGCCATCACTAACCCTCTTAATACCCAGGCAAGTAGTAATGGCAACGTACCTCCCTGGTTGATGGCTGCCCACCAACAACTACTTACCATAGGCATATCATGAACAAGATGTTTCTCTAGGTACTATTTAGTAAAAACTCTTGCAGGGTAATATTACAAGAGTAAGCAACAAGTCATAGGTATCACTCTGTATTGTATTAAAAGTAAATATCTTGCGAGATGGAACAAGAAATTTCCTAAAAATTCACACACATGGGTAATAACTTGTGTGTGCTTCACAATCTTAGAAGAAAGTTTCCTACTGGTATAAAAGATAAAAATGAAACAATAAGTAACAAACTGGTTGGCTCATGTTACCACTAAGAACATCACCATGGAAAAAAAGGGCCAAAGTCACCTGTCATGTTCACAATGCTGCTCCTCTGAGTTTATCACATAATTTCAAACTTAACAATATCCTTTAAAGAGAGGCTATTTTCCAATTCCCTAACATTCACTACTTCCTTTAACTTATGCTTTCCATCTTTTCTTGCTTTTCCATCTACTTTCCATATCTGATAAAGTGACCCTCAAAATACAGATACACTTAATTTGTATCATTAGCTATCATTGCTTACACTTACCCAGTTGTTTCATGCATGTGATATTCAAACTGTCATCCCTGAAATTCTAAAAAATACTTTGTTCATTCCTGCTAAATCTTTAAAATTTGAACATGGAGATATATTGTCAAATTATGCAGTGTAAACATGATACTTTATACAATTACTGAAAGATACCATGACAGAAAATTTACCATTTCTGATGCCTTCTTCCTCTCTTCTTTAAGTTTTGAATCCAACTGTGCAACTGCTTCACGGTCTAAAACTTGGCAATGACGGTGAGCATAAATCAAAGCCAATAATGTACCAAGCATCACATCACGATCACTCTGGGAAACAGTAGAAAATCTCAATGTGAAAAAACTAATACTATTAGACTTTACAAACCAAAGACATATTCTTTATTCTGATGACTGCCATCAACAACTAAAAATAATACTTTGACCAAAGACATACTCAGATATCCCTTCATATAAAGAAATTATTTAAGGTTACCAATAAAAAACTCCCATATATTTGTTTGGTATATTCTGAGTTGTAACAATACAACAGGAGATCAGTAAACTGAGAAGTCACAATATTAACAAATTCAAAAAATCTGGTGCAAGCATACACCAGCAAAAGTTTGAAAGCTAGTATGTCTCAAGTTGATGAACTTAATTACAGATTTGTTTCACAAGTTCCTGCCATATGCTGGCTCTCTGAGTAGGCAATGCTTTATGGCAAAGTACCTATCATGGCTCTGGAAATTACCTTAAAGCTCATCCACCTGCCTCATCTCCTACTGGCCAAAGGTGGTGCAGAAAGACCAGACAAGGAAACCCATCTCAAAGCAAAGTACACTAGGGGTGATGCAAATCCAACACATATAGCTGTTCTGAAGTTACTATCATGTGATTGTATGCATGACTGTATAAAGCTTAAACTAAACTTAAACTTAAACTAATATTGTGCAAGCTTTGCACCATGTTATTGCTGGTAAAAGTGAAGAGGATGTATGAAGGAGGAGGATGCTGAAAGTGAAAGCAAATACAGTAAAGGTAAGACTCCAGTTTTTAAAAGGGATAGATTACAATGTAATATAATTCTGCATGAAGAGAAACTGTTAGTTGTAGATGAGTGTATTTGAGATAAAAGTTGGTACATGGAAAATGATAAAGGGAAGGCTAAAGCTGAAAGCAGTGTCATCAAAAGGAAAAATTGGAGGTGTAATGAAAGCTTTGACGAATGGAAAAAATTAAGCATGTAGTGCAAAGGAAGCTTGCATGAATGAGTTCATGTCCCAGCTCTGATGCATGTATGTGAAATCCAAATATATACAGGTTAGGAGTAGTAAAATATGATAGCAGTAAGAATGGATAACTTGCATAGTATACTTAGATATTCAAGAGAATAAAAGAATTATGTGAGAAGGATAAGTGGTGCAGAGAAATCATCAGACAAGCACATAGATGAAAGTAGAATGTATGGAAGATGACAGGCTGGTCTTGGAAGATATCTATTTTATTATACTTTGCTGCTGTCTCCCGCGTTAGCAAGGTAGTGCAAGGAAACAGACGAAAGAATGGCCCAACCCACTCACATACACATATATATACATACACGTCCACACACGCACATATACATACCTATACATCTCAACGTATACATATATATACACACACAGACATATACATATATGCACATGTACATAATTCATACTGTCTGCCCTTATTCAGTCCCGTTGCCATCCTGCCACACATGAAATGAAAACCCCCTCCCCCGCATGTGCGTGAGGCAGCGCTAGGAAAAGACAACAAAGGCCACATTCGTTCACACTCAGTCTCTAGCTGTCATGTATAATGCACTGAAACCACAGCTCCCTTTCCACATCCAGGCCCTACAAAACTTTCCATGGTTTACCCCAAATGCTTCACATGCCCTAGTTCAATCCACTGACATCTTGGAAGATATATAAGAGTATATTCATTGGCACAAGTAGAGAGGTTAATCAGAGAGGAAACAGACAGTTGCAATGATAAAACTGATTTGAGCTAGGGATATTTTGGATGGAGATGCCAGTGGAGTGACTGATATGATGCAACGGAAGCATTTTGTATGCTAAACAGTGGTTGTGTGAATAACGACTTAATCAACTTAGTGAAAAATGAAAAATATAAGAGGTACTTTCATGAAAGTGGAAGTCTATCAGCTCCATCAAAAGGTACAAATTGCACTAAAACATATTGATAAGGAAAAAGAGATGAGAAAAGTAAGTTAACTCATCATAAAACAAAAAAGGATATACCTGTAGAGGTTGAAGTTGCCTAATGGCCTCCTGTGTGCAGCCCTGTAGAAGGTGAGATACTGCAGAATAGAAACGGTAAATAGGATCATTACCAAATTTCTTGGAAGCTGCAACACACGTATCCTGCATTGCTTGATAATACTGCTCCCTTCCATAATAGTGGATCTTGCCCTGAAAAATATCAAGTATAACATATACAAATGGTATCTGACAGTTCACTCTGATGTCCACTTACACTATTCATTTCACCATATTTCAAGAGTCCTTCCACAAAACAATATATTGTATGAGACACTCAAGGAAGCAAAAGATAATTAAAATGTTAAGATAAACAATAATGATCAAGTGAAAGATTTCTCAAAACTGAAATTTCAGCTTCAAAACAAATAGACTCTAGTATGCAAAGGACAATTCGTACATTATGAAAAACCTGATTAATCAAAAGTACAGTCTTACAACTCTAAAATTTAGGAAACAAAATACATATCAATTTCATTAATTCAAATCTAACTACAGCTGTACATATAAGGAAGTTTGTAAAACATGACAGATTTTTCTCAAGTGGACTTACAACTGTCAGCATACCAATGGATTTTCGTTATCATTATTTTCTTCACATGATAATTCTATTATGATAGTGATATTTTGGGTAAATCTCAGGTGCTGGGGTAAGTTGAGAGGATTTCCTATGTTCTGCTGAGTTACCTTGAATTTCATTATCAAAGTCAAAATATATCAATATCTGGTGCATGACATCACATGGTCAAGTACGTGACAGAATCCAATCATGACTACATCAACATAAACGATGCTCAATAACTGGTTGCATATGGCAACCATAAAAATCACACACTTTTCATAAAATATCAAAACTGCAATCATTACAAGCTGCTAGGAAAGGTTAGGCGAAGTTTCTATTAGTTAACCTCACCATTTCCCTGATATTCATAACCATCACCACAAATGTTTTATTCAACATAACAAAACACCATAAACAGTCCAAATCATACTCTGCACTTCTTGATCTGTTCTCTAAACTCTATACTACTATTGCAGGCAAAATAATAAGGTAGCAGTGACCTCATTCTCACACCCATAGGAGTGCAACAGAAGGGGGTAGGCACTGCCCAACTCAAACAGGGTAAAAGTAGTTTTTTAAGCACAGACAAACACTTGGTGTTTTTCAGACAATTTGGGAGCACTGCTGCCTCTGGGAAACACTGCGCTGGAGTTGTCCTCTGTCAGTACCCTATTGAAGACGAGGCACAACATTTAACAAGTGGCACTAGAGTCTACCATTATGCCAACGAGTAAAAGGGATAAGCAATTAAGGGTGATGGCGCTGAACATAAATGGGATGACCGGTGACACACACAGCTGATTGCCCAAAAAGGCCATCTCATTAATCATTTATATTCATTTATCATAGTCGCTGTCTCCTGCATTAGCGAGGTAGCACAAGGAAACAGACGAAAGCATGGCCCAACCCCCCACATACACTTGTATATACATACATCCACACACGCAAAATATACATACCTACACAGCTTTCCATGGTTTACCCCAAATGCTTCACATGCCCTAGTTCAATCCACTGACATCTTGGAAGATATATAAGAGTATATTCATTGGCACAAGTAGAGAGGTTAATCAGAGAGGAAACAGACAGTTGCAATGATAAAACTGATTTGAGCTAGGGATATTTTGGATGGAGATGCCAGTGGAGTGACTGATATGATGCAACGGAAGCATTTTGTATGCTAAACAGTGGTTGTGTGAATAACGACTTAATCAACTTAGTGAAAAATGAAAAATATAAGAGGTACTTTCATGAAAGTGGAAGTCTATCAGCTCCATCAAAAGGTACAAATTGCACTAAAACATATTGATAAGGAAAAAGAGATGAGAAAAGTAAGTTAACTCATCATAAAACAAAAAAGGATATACCTGTAGAGGTTGAAGTTGCCTAATGGCCTCCTGTGTGCAGCCCTGTAGAAGGTGAGATACTGCAGAATAGAAACGGTAAATAGGATCATTACCAAATTTCTTGGAAGCTGCAAACACACGTATCCTGCATTGCTTGATAATACTGCTCCCTTCCATAATAGTGGATCTTGCCCTGAAAAATATCAAGTATAACATATACAAATGGTATCTGACAGTTCACTCTGATGTCCACTTACACTATTCATTTCACCATATTTCAAGAGTCCTTCCACAAAACAATATATTGTATGAGACACTCAAGGAAGCAAAAGATAATTAAAATGTTAAGATAAACAATAATGATCAAGTGAAAGATTTCTCAAAACTGAAATTTCAGCTTCAAAACAAATAGACTCTAGTATGCAAAGGACAATTCGTACATTATGAAAAACCTGATTAATCAAAAGTACAGTCTTACAACTCTAAAATTTAGGAAACAAAATACATATCAATTTCATTAATTCAAATCTAACTACAGCTGTACATATAAGGAAGTTTGTAAAACATGACAGATTTTTCTCAAGTGGACTTACAACTGTCAGCATACCAATGGATTTTCGTTATCATTATTTTCTTCACATGATAATTCTATTATGATAGTGATATTTTGGGTAAATCTCAGGTGCTGGGGTAAGTTGAGAGGATTCCTATGTTTCTGCTGAGTTACCTTGAATTTCATTATCAAAGTCAAAATATATCAATATCTGGTGCATGACATCACATGGTCAAGTACGTGACAGAATCCAATCATGACTACATCAACATAAACGATGCTCAATAACTGGTTGCATATGGCAACCATAAAAATCACACACTTTTCATAAAATATCAAAACTGCAATCATTACAAGCTGCTAGGAAAGGTTAGGCGAAGTTTCTATTAGTTAACCTCACCATTTCCCTGATATTCATAACCATCACCACAAATGTTTTATTCAACATAACAAAACACCATAAACAGTCCAAATCATACTCTGCACTTCTTGATCTGTTCTCTAAACTCTATACTACTATTGCAGGCAAAATAATAAGGTAGCAGTGACCTCATTCTCACACCCATGGAGTGCAACAGAAGGGGGTAGGCACTGCCCAACTCAAACAGGGTAAAAGTAGTTTTTTAAGCACAGACAAACACTTGGTGTTTTTCAGACAATTTGGGAGCACTGCTGCCTCTGGGAAACACTGCGCTGGAGTTGTCCTCTGTCAGTACCCTATTGAAGACGAGCACAACATTTAACAAGTGGCACTAGAGTCTACAATTTATGCAACGAGTAAAAGGGATAAGCAATTAAGGGTGATGGCGCTGAACATAAATGGGATGACCGGTGACACACACAGCTGATTGCCCAAAAGGCCATCTCATTAATCATTTATATTCATTTATCATAGTCGCTGTCTCCTGCATTAGCGAGGTAGCACAAGGAAACAGACGAAAGAATGGCCCAACCCACTCACATACACATATATATACATACACGTCACACACGCACATATACATACCTATACATCTCAACGTATACATATATATACATCACGTCACACACGCACATATACATACCTATACATCTCAACGTATACATATATATACATACACAGACATATACAAAGATACACATGTACATATTCAAACTTGCTGCATTCATCAATTCCCGTCACCACCCTGCCACACATGAAATGGCACCCCCTCCCGCCACATGTGCGCGAGGTAGCTCTAGGAAAAGACAACAAAGGCCACATTTGTTCACACTCATTCTCTAGCTGTCATGTGTAATGCACTGAAACCACAGCTCCCTTTCCACATCCAGGCCCTACAAAACTTTCCATGGTTTACCCCAAATGCTTCACATGCCCTAGTTCAATCCACTGACATCTTGGAAGATATATAAGAGTATATTCATTGGCACAAGTAGAGAGGTTAATCAGAGAGGAAACAGACAGTTGCAATGATAAAACTGATTTGAGCTAGGGATATTTTGGATGGAGATGCCAGTGGAGTGACTGATATGATGCAACGGAAGCATTTTGTATGCTAAACAGTGGTTGTGTGAATAACGACTTAATCACTTAGTGAAAAATGAAAAATATAAGAGGTACTTTCATGAAAGTGGAAGTCTATCAGCTCCATCAAAAGGTACAAATTGCACTAAAACATATTGATAAGGAAAAAGAGATGAGAAAAGTAAGTTAACTCATCATAAAACAAAAAAGGATATACCTGTAGAGGTTGAAGTTGCCTAATGGCCTCCTGTGTGCAGCCCTGTAGAAGGTGAGATACTGCAGAATAGAAACGGTAAATAGGATCATTACCAAATTTCTTGGAAGCTGCAAACACACGTATCCTGCATTGCTTGATAATACTGCTCCCTTCCATAATAGTGGATCTTGCCCTGAAAAATATCAAGTATAACATATACAAATGGTATCTGACAGTTCACTCTGATGTCCACTTACACTATTCATTTCACCATATTTCAAGAGTCCTTCCACAAAACAATATATTGTATGAGACACTCAAGGAAGCAAAAGATAATTAAAATGTTAAGATAAACAATAATGATCAAGTGAAAGATTTCTCAAAACTGAAATTTCAGCTTCAAAACAAATAGACTCTAGTATGCAAAGGACAATTCGTACATTATGAAAAACCTGATTAATCAAAAGTACAGTCTTACAACTCTAAAATTTAGGAAACAAAATACATATCAATTTCATTAATTCAAATCTAACTACAGCTGTACATATAAGGAAGTTTGTAAAACATGACAGATTTTTCTCAAGTGGACTTACAACTGTCAGCATACCAATGGATTTTCGTTATCATTATTTTCTTCACATGATAATTCTATTATGATAGTGATATTTTGGGTAAATCTCAGGTGCTGGGGTAAGTTGAGAGGATTCCTATGTTTCTGCTGAGTTACCTTGAATTTCATTATCAAAGTCAAAATATATCAATATCTGGTGCATGACATCACATGGTCAAGTACGTGACAGAATCCAATCATGACTACATCAACATAAACGATGCTCAATAACTGGTTGCATATGGCAACCATAAAAATCACACACTTTTCATAAAATATCAAAACTGCAATCATTACAAGCTGCTAGGAAAGGTTAGGCGAAGTTTCTATTAGTTAACCTCACCATTTCCCTGATATTCATAACCATCACCACAAATGTTTTATTCAACATAACAAAACACCATAAACAGTCCAAATCATACTCTGCACTTCTTGATCTGTTCTCTAAACTCTATACTACTATTGCAGGCAAAATAATAAGGTAGCAGTGACCTCATTCTCACACCCATGGAGTGCAACAGAAGGGGGTAGGCACTGCCCAACTCAAACAGGGTAAAAGTAGTTTTTTAAGCACAGACAAACACTTGGTGTTTTTCAGACAATTTGGGAGCACTGCTGCCTCTGGGAAACACTGCGCTGGAGTTGTCCTCTGTCAGTACCCTATTGAAGACGAGCACAACATTTAACAAGTGGCACTAGAGTCTACCATTAAGCCAACGAGTAAAAGGGATAAGCAATTAAGGGTGATGGCGCTGAACATAAATGGGATGACCGGTGACACACACAGCTGATTGCCCAAAAGGCCATCTCATTAATCATTTATATTCATTTATCATAGTCGCTGTCTCCTGCATTAGCGAGGTAGCACAAGGAAACAGACGAAAGAATGGCCCAACCCACTCACATACACATATATATACATACACGTCACACACGCACATATACATACCTATACATCTCAACGTATACATATATATACACACACAGACATATACATATATGCACATGTACATAATCTACTGTCTGCCCTTATTCAGTCCCGTTGCCATCCTGCCACACATGAAATGAAAACCCCCTCCCCCGCATGTGCGTGAGGCAGCGCTAGGAAAAGACAACAAAGGCCACATTTGTTTCACACTCATTCTCTAGCTGTCATGTATAATGCACTGAAACCACAGCTCCCTTTCCACATCCAGGCCCTACAAAACTTTCCATGGTTTACCCCAAATGCTTCACATGCCCTAGTTCAATCCACTGACATCTTGGAAGATATATAAGAGTATATTCATTGGCACAAGTAGAGAGGTTAATCAGAGAGGAAACAGACAGTTGCAATGATAAAACTGATTTGAGCTAGGGATATTTTGGATGGAGATGCCAGTGGAGTGACTGATATGATGCAACGGAAGCATTTTGTATGCTAAACAGTGGTTGTGTGAATAACGACTTAATCACTTAGTGAAAAATGAAAAATATAAGAGGTACTTTCATGAAAGTGGAAGTCTATCAGCTCCATCAAAAGGTACAAATTGCACTAAAACATATTGATAGGAAAAAAAAAAAAAAAAAAAAAAAAAAAAAAAAAAAAAAAAAAAAAAAAAAAAAAAAAAAAAAAAAAATAAAAAACTGAGGTCTGGGTATGATTGTGGCTGAGTTGTATAGTCTACACCAGAGTGAACAATGGTCTGAACTGCTTTCTATATAATATCCTGAGGTGTAACTACCCAGGGGCGCCGGTAGCTATTTAGACACTGTTGGGTTCGTCTTATATAACTACAATCATTAGTACACCCTACATTCGTCGAATACCTCTTATGTAGAACTACGATTAGCTAACCTTGAATAATGCATCTGCTTCAGCCATAGTGATTTCAAATGTCAATTATTATATTTCCTAAGTAAATTCCCGAAACGTCACAATCAGCTGTCTTTGTATCCCTCGCTTGTTTATTTTCTTCAGGAATTTGAACTGTTTCGTTGGTTCTGTATTGATATTACACGTCATATAGTATATTCATTTATTCATAATTTCCTTGGCATTAATTTCTTTAAAAGTACTGTTCTTACGTAGAACCTTTCCAAAGCATCCTAAAGTTCAAGTCTGCGTTACTTCCAGTTACAGGGAAAACTAGACTCCTTGAGAGTGTTCTTTGACGAGACTATACACATACTGATAAAATCTAACCAAAGATGACTTTTCACTTGCGGTTTAACCTCAAACATACCGCATACAAGATGAGTATGAGGTTCACATAAACGTTGCCATTGACAGAGACAAAATGAAGTTAGGCAACGGCCAATAATTTGGTTGCAAAATCGTTCAAAGGTAAACGTGTTTGTCTGATAGTTTTCATTGTAACCAAAGGAAAGCAAGATGCCTCTACTTTTTGCTCTATCCTGTCAATGGCTCAATATATACGGGAGACTCGGTGGACATGTAAATACTGTATTACATATTTCTATCTGTAAAAGGAATGCAAGACATTCAAACGAAGGAAAATGTGAATTAAAACATCTTTTAAGACTGGATAATATTTACTAAGGCTAGACACTTGGAGTGCAAATAACGAGACTAATTCCATCTGCTATGCCATCCGAGAAAATGTCCATGTTTCTCTACTATACGTTTCAGTCATTCTGAGTTGAAAGCTAATACGAATTTCTTTACCACGAGATCATACAATAGAAACGATAACTATTATCCAAGTCATCGCCACATTTACCCAAAACCTGCATTACTTTCTTTTCCACCGACCATACTTTTTTGTTTCGTGTCGGGAGAAAACCATGTTCTCCCTACATCATACATTTTGTCCTCCACCAACACTAATCCCTGTAAGACAACTGTATATGTTATACATGACAGCACACCGCTGCACTGAGGAGTACTGTTGGTAAACGGGGATTTGGGTTGGAACATTTCTTGTCACTATATTCTTTCCCTTCCCACCATTTTCTTGCAAAAGGCATTGGATGGAGGTGCTAGTTGATTAAGGTGGCAGAAAATCCAGTATTTGAAAAAAGGGAAGAGAATGGGTAGTTAGGAATGGTCTCAATGGCGGTCGTCCATGATCTGACGTAACCAAGTTTTTCATTACCATGGCTGCTACATGGAAGGTTAAGCTGATGGTGACATCGTGGGGCCAGATCTGGTGTTGCCAGAACCGGACAAGAGCAGCAATGAAGTGTGTAGATGAGGAGGGGTGATGCATAATAGGTAGTAGTTGGTAGGCAGCCAACGACCAGGGAGGTATAATACTAATACTACGTACATGGTTATCAGTCGGGGTAATGACATCTGCCTCATGAATCAGGACTTGAAGTGCTTGTCAAGTTGCACACCTCTCACCCAGGTAGCTGTCTATTCTCTCTGCCTCACTGACATGTGTACTGGTATGGTGTCCACAGACATAGTCTCTCATTATGACATGTAACACTTAACAACACAACTCATGCAGCTCATTCTTCGTAACTAGATTTTTTTCAGTGAGCACTATGCGATAGCCATGCATTTTTAGCAAAAATGTAGGAGCTGTAGATAGGAACAGTGGGTACTAAGATTTAGTTAGTAACAAAGTAGTAGTAGTAGTAGTAGGTAGGAGCATTAGTAGTCATTAGGAATATTAGGAAGGAGCCTTTTCAAACACTGCGCTAGACTTCCCCTCTGCCAGCGGCCTGTTAAGGGTGAGGAACCAGACTAAAAAGCAGCACTGCAGTTGCTGTTATGGAGGCAATGTTGCCGGGGCCACCAATTGGAACAGGCGTCAGATATATAGATAGATAGAGGAGATGCATCTGCCAGGTCTGTGGGTGCCTCAGAATGCAGCCTTATAGGGTGATCCCACTTTTTTCTTGAGAAGCCATTGGTAGGTACAGGGGTACCTAGAGTTCTTGTTGATGAGAGCAGCACAGCTTGCCTGGCCACAGAGGGAGAACATTGATGGCAGGGTTTAGTGTTACTATATCTGACCTCTTTCAGTCACTCTAATGCCAAGTGTAACATTTATATGTGTATGTTTGTCTGTGCTCTTTAGGAAAGTGAAGCCTGAGAGGGGTATGGAGAAATGGGTCCAAACAGTATCAAAATGGAAAAGGGTGTGGTTACTGCTGGAATAGGAAATACAAGAGGTGAAGCAGAAGTTCTGTGGGGCTGCTGCAGACATTGTCAGAATCTCATTATGCTTATAAGGATGTATTTGCCACTGCCAGAGTTCTGTGGTGCTGTTGTTCAGGAAATAAGGAACTGTCAGGGTTCCATGTTGGGGATGAAGCACTGCCGTGGTCCCATGATGCTGCAGTTGCTGTAGGAGTGACAAGGCACTGCACGAATCCTGTGGACCTCCTATTTGAAGGATAAAAAGCTGGAGTCACGTGGTGCTGCTGCTGAAGGGAATGAAATTTAAATCTTGTCCATGTCCATTGAATTTTTCATCCAGAGAAATGAAGACAAAATGATGTCCAAGGCCAAAGTAATGCCTATAGAGGCAGCCACACTAAAAGTCTCTTGGTTATCTCAATGGACCCACCCATCAAGTCAACTTAGGAGACAAGTAGCCATCTTTCAAAGATGTCTTAGAATATGTTTCTTTCAAATTGTATGACCTAACTATTGAAGTTTATCTCAAAACATAAATTCTACAAGTCACATTCCTAAAGAATTAAACAAATTAAATGAAGAGGAATCCTTCCTTCATCAGTTTCTCATGATCACCAAGGAGACTCATATTGGCTTTAAGCTTAAGCCAGATATGCACATAAAAAGATTTAGGTCCAAATGAAAAAGATCTTGCTTTGATAGATTCCTAAATTAAACAGATAAAAGGATCTTGATGGGGAAGGAAGCTCTGTATCTCTGATAAAGGTTTTCTGATTTGGAGAAAAAATTTTTGTTGTTTAATTCAGTCATCTAGATGGGATAAGTGCTTTCTGACATGGACAGAAGCTCCCTCTGTGACAAGAGCTTCCTAACCTGAACAAGAAAAACATAACTGGATCAAGATCATCCTGCATGGAATAAGAATTTCTTGACTTGGATAAGACTCCTATTACTCCCCACTTTAGAGAGAGAGAGAGAGAGAGAGAGAGAGAGAGAGAGAGAGAGAGAGAGAGAGAGAGAGAGTTAAACATCTAGAAGAGCTCTTAGTGCAAAAAGTAATAACTTAATTTGCCTAAGAAATCGAGACAGTTATCCCTAGATATGGGGTAGAAAGAATACTACCTATGCATTTCATATGTGTTATAGGTGACTGAGAATGGCAGAGCTTGGAAATCCTTCCCTACAGTCATCAGCTCCTGGCGTAACTTCTCTCATTTGGAAATAGCAAAAAGGAATGAATGAAAAAAGTCCAAATGGTACTTAAAACCTCCTGTGAATTCAAATGTTTAGATTTTTGCTATTTGGATTTTTATGTCCCACCATGGGAGTCTAGTTCCTTCAACATGAATGACTGCATTCAGCAGTTGTAACACCTTGTCATATTCTGCAAGTCACATCTTATTCCATTCCACTAGTTACAAAGTCACCGCTCTTCTACCTAATCTTTCATCATCTCTCAATTATCATATGAAAAGAGAATACACAGGATGTTTCTTTTTTATTTCCTATAAAACTCTTATTCTTGGCTAATAATATATTCACTTTATTTCCATTTTTCTGCTGAAGTCTCATGATGGAACTTATACATGGTATGCTCTGTATGTAGCATCAGTTACTTTCATTTTATAGAATATCGGGATACAACTTAAGGCATACAAAGTAAATTTTCAGTCAGTAGATTATAGCTGTAGAGCGTATGTGTACAAAGGAAGCCATTGTTTTATGTTCCTGAAACTATCTCACCAAGGAAGAAGCAATTGGGTATAAAAATCTGTTTTAGAAAAACACAAAAATTATCATTATCCTTCATTGTTCATAGCATTATGGATCTGTAAACTATCTTTGTCATGGAAACAGACACAAATTCTCATTAACAATTTTATCATTATTTTAACTTGTTATTGTACCTAGAAAAACTTAGGTATGTTTATATGTGGCTCATGTATGTTACTTATGTGATGTGTACATACTGGTAAATATCTTATCTGATTTGTGTTAACATATGACTAAATGTATAAATTCACAAACTCATTGAGTTTATTTAGTTACAGTTGCCTTAAAAGCTGCTATAGTTTGTTAATCCCTCCTTATTTCAATAGCAAGGAAGGCATGAGTGGCTTAATTATAAAGGTGTTCTGGTACTCCTTCAGATGGAGTCTTCATGAGGAAACAGCAGAGACAGATGTAGCAGGAGGTGGCCGTAATGATGTTGGCACAGCTGAGGTTGAATTGTTTGTTGGTGCAAAGAATTCAGGTTCCTCAGAAGCATTTGTGAATGGTGATTTAAGTGCATGGATACCCCAGATGCTGCGAATTCCATTTTGGGAACACAGTGGTGGTGGATGACCATTGGTGAGGGCATATGCTAGGCATGAGTGGGCATAGTGGTGTCGCAGGTCTCTCTTGGTGACAAACTCAAGGAAGCGCCTTAGGGGGAGAATGTGACTCTGCTGGGCTGTCCACACTGTGAGAAAGTCTTCCAAAACATGATGGACACGTACTGGACGAGGCAAGGGCATCTTGCCCCACTTTCTCATCATTTCAGCTTCTGCAAATGGAAGTTTTTTATGAATCTATAAAGGTCCATGATCATTAACATCTTTACAGTTATAGTCATAAAAATGAAGGTTACAATCCAAAGCCTTATTTCAACTTTACTTATCATAAATAGGACTTAGGTGTGTATATTTGCATAAAATATTGGCAATTCTTGATTTAACTGATGTACTGTGAAGCTTTTTGTGTAGGTTGATACATCTTTCTTCTGGTGAAGTTCTCCTGGCTTTGCTTGCCAAGTACAACACTATATGATATGAGATATTCTAGTAGCTTTGTCATGATTAATAATGTGACAATGTGTTTAAGCCCCACTAAGAAGACAAACTTTTTGCTTGTCAAACTGTGCCATAAACCCCACTTTACACACACCCCGACAAGTATCAAAACAAACATGGTTTACATTACTCCTTATACAGTAATAGGCATGTTCCTGCTAGTTCCCAGAATCAAATGTAAGGTTTGGTATGAGCACAACATACTACAGTGCTTCTGTAACATTAAGAGTTTGAACTGGATGTGTAAAAATTTAGGGTTTGTATGAATATGGAACTGGATAAGTTCCAATACTATTACTACTGGTAATGATGATATTTAGTTGTAAAAAGATAATTCAAATGTCAAGATGGAGGTGGACCATTCGTGTTTGTAAAACTCTAAGACAGAATACAATCTAAGGTATTCTATAAGTTACTTTTGTGTAGTTGACTCATTTCTATTTCTCATCTTAAAGTTTCCCTTACTCTTTAGTTACTTTTGTGTAGTTGACTCATTTCTATTTCTCATCTTAAAGTTTCTCTTACTCTTTATTGTACCTCAGCATTATTCCTTCTTCAAGAGGTTATTTTTTTTTTTTTTTTTTTCATACTATTCGCTATTTCCCGCGATAGCGAGGTAGCGTTAAGAACAGAGGACTGGGCCTTTGAGGGAATATCCTCACCTGGAGGTTATATTTTATTTATTTCATATCTTAAACTGAATCAATGAAAAAGGAAATCTAGTGCCTTAAAAGGCATATCTTCTAATATTCATACATATATATTTTTGTCACTGGTATCTTGTAGGTATCTCATTTAACACATACTTATGAGCATTTCAGTTACTATGAAATTTCCTTACTACAAAACCCAAGCTAAGTCAAAGAAAGTTGATGAAGCACGCTTAACAGAGCAGGAGGACCTAGTTATGCAAGAATGAGAACCAGATGTTCTTTATTGCAAAAGAACTGAGTCGTACCTGACTCTGTGCCCACTGAGAGTTTCCTTCAGTAAGAGAAACCAGTTAAACATAGTACAAAACATTTACTATCCACAGCTACTAAACATAATACAAAAAATTTACTATCTGCAGCTAGTGAACATAGTAATTATAATGGTGGTACCTGTAGGAAGCTTTCTATAATAGTAGAAGACTGGGTGGAGAAAGTTGGAACGGTGAGCATCAAGTGGATCACCAGTGGCCCTATCTGCCCTAAAAGTGTCCTTATCAGGGCCAGAGAAGTCTGGGCCATATTCCATCAGGGCCACCACTACCTCCCCAGCCTCCCGTCCGGTCACCTCCTCTAGGCGGGCCAGCAGGTGCACTGGAAACTCTTGTAATAGCTCAAAACTTTTCCCACCACTGATAGAAAGTGAAAATGGTTGACAATATCAGGGAACAGGAAGAATGAAATGCAGGTACTATTGAAAAAAAAAAGGGGGATTTGATAAGAATATCACTGAAAAAAAGCAAGACATATTTTGCTAAAGGAATTTATGAATATTTTCCATTCCACAAAGAAAACAGAACTGTTCTATGAAGGCTGAGAATATAGGATATATATATTCTGCACTCAGTCTTCATAACTACAGAAATATTGTTTCCTTTTACCATTTTATTATACTTGATCGCCATCTCCTCATTTTTTTTTATTTTATTTTGCTTTATCGCTGTCTCCCGCGTTAGCAAGGTAGCACAAGGAAACACGAAAGAATGGCCCAACCCGCCCACATACAAATGTATATACATACATGTCCACACACGCACAATATACATACCTATACATCTCAAAGTCAACATATATATATATACACACACAGACATATACATATATACACATGTACATAATTCATACTGTCTGCCTTTATTTGTTCCCATCGCCACCTCACCACACATGGAATAACAACCCCCTCCCCCCTCATGTGTGAGAGGTAGCGCTAGGAAAAACACCAAAGGCCCCATTTGTTCACACTCAGTCTCTAGCTGTCATGTAATAATGCACCGAAACTACAGCTCCCTTTCCACATCCAGGCCCCACACACTTTGCATGGTTTACCCCAGACGCTTCACATGCCCTGGTTCAATCCACTGACAGCACGTCGACCCCGGTATACCACATCGTTCCAATTCACTCTATTCCTTGCACGCCTTTCACCCTCCTGCATGTTCAGGCCCCGGTCACACAAAATCTTTTTCACTCCATCTTTCCACCTCCAATTTGGTCTCCCACTCCTCCTCGTTCCCTCCACCTCTGACACATATATCCTCTTGGTCAATCTTTCCCCACTCATTCTCTCCATGTGACCAAACCATTTCAAAACACCCTCTTCTGCTCTCTCAACCACACTCTTTTTATTTCCACACATCTCTCTCACCCTTACATTACTTACTCGATCAAACCACCTCACACCACATGTTGTCCTCAAACATCTCATTTCCAGCGCATCCACCCTCCTGCGCACAACTCTATCCATGGCCCACACCTCGCAACCATACAACATTGTTGGAACCACTATTCCTTCAAACATACCCATTTTTGCTTTCCGAGATAATGTTCTCGACTTCCAAACATTCTTCAAGGCTCCCAGAATTTTCGCCCCCTCTCCCACCCTATGATTCACTTCCGCTTCCATGGTTCCATCCGCTGCCAGATCCACTCCCAGATATCTAAAACACTTCACTTCCTCCAGCTTTTCTCCATTCAAACTTACCTCCCAATTGACTTGACCCTCAACCGTACTGTACCTAATAACCTTGCTCTTATTCACATTTACTCTTAACTTTCTTCTTTCACACACTTTACCAAACTCAGTCACCAGCTTCTGCAGTTTCTTACATGAATCAGCCACCAGCGCTGTATCATCAGCGAACAACAACTGACTCACTTCCCAAGCTCTCTCATCCACAACAGACTTCATACTTGCCCCTCTTTCCAAAACTCTTGCATTCACCTCCCTAACAACCCCATCCATAAACAAATTAAACAACCATGGAGACATCACACACCCCTGCCACAAACCTACATTCACTGAGAACCAATCACTTTCTTCTCTTCCTACACGTACACATGCCATACATCCTCGATAAAAACTTTTCACTGCTTCTAACAACTTGCCTCCCACACCATATATTCTTAACACCTTCCACAGAGCATCTCTATCAACTCTATCATATGCCTTCTCCAGATCCATAAATGCTACATACAAATCCATTTGTTTTTCTAAGTATTTCTCACATACATTCTTCAAAGCAAACACCTGATCCACACATCCTCTACCACTTCTGAAACCACACTGCTCTTCCCCAATCTGATGCTCTGTACATGCCTTCACCCTTTCAATCAATATCCTCCCATATAACTTACCAGGAATACTCAACAAACTTATACCTCTGTAATTTGAGCACTCACTCTTATCCCCTTTGCCTTTGTACAATGGCACTATTCAAGCATTCCGCCAATCCTCAGGCACCTCACCATGAATCATACATACATTAAATAACGTTACCAACCAGTCAACAATATAGTCACCCCCTTTTTTAATAAATTCCACTGCAATGCCATCCAAACCTGCTGCTTTGCCGGCTTTCATCTTCCGTAAAGCTTTTACTACCTCTTCTCTATTTACCAAATCATTTTCCCTAACCCTCTCACTTTGCACACCACCTCGACCAAGACACCCCACATCTGCCACTCTATCATCAAACACATTCAACAAACCTTCAAAATACTCACTCCATCTCCCTCTCACATCACCACTACTTGTTATCACCTCCCCATTAGCCCCCTTCACTGAAGTTCCCATTTGCTCCCTTGTCTTACGCACTTTATTTACCTCCTTCCAAAACATTTTTTATTCTCCCTGAAATTTAATGATACTCTCACCCCAACTCTCATTTGCCCTCTTTTTCACCTCTTGCACCTTTCTCTTGACCTCCTGCCTCTTTCTTTTATACCTCTCCCACTCATTTGCATTTTTTCCCTGCAAAAATCGTTCAAATGCCTCCCTCTTCTCTTTCACTAATAATCTTACTTCTTCATCCCACCACTCACTACCTTTTCTAATCAACCCACCTCCCACGCTTCTCATGCCACAAGCATCTTTTGCGCAAGCCATCACTGCTTCCCTAAATACATCCCATTCCTCCCCCACTCCCCTTACCTCCTTTGTTCTCACCTTTTTCCATTCTGTACTCAGTCTCTCCTGGTACTTCCTCACACAAGTCTCCTTCCCAAGCTCACTTACTCTCACCACTCTCTTCACCCCAACATTCTCTCTTCTTTTCTGAAAACCCCCACAAATCTTCACCTTTACTTCCACAAGATAATGATCAGACATCCCTCCAGTTGCACCTCTCAGCACATTAACATCCAAGTCTCTCTTTCGTGCGTCTATCAATTAACACGTAATCCAATAACGCTCTCTGGCCATCTCTCCTACTTACATACGTATACTTATGTATATCTCGCTTTTTAAACCAGGTATTCCCAATCACCAGTCCTTTTTCAGCACATAAATCTACAAGCTCTTCACCATTTCCATTTACAGCACTGATCACTCCATGTATACCAATTATTCCCTCAACTGCCACATTACTCATCTTTGCATTCAAATCACCCATCACTATAACCCGGTCTTGTGCATCAAAACCACTAACACACTCATTCAGCTGCTCCCAAAACACTTGCCTCTCATGATCTTTCTTCTCATGCCTAGGTGCATATGCACCAATAATCACCCATCTCTCTCCATCAACTTTCAGTTTTACCCATATCAATCTAGAATTTACTTTCTTACACTCTATCACATACTCCCACAACTCCTGATTCAGGAGTAGTGCTACTCCTTCCCTTGCTCTTGTCCTCTCACTAACCCCTGACTTTACTCCCAAGACATTCCCAAACCACTCTTCCCCTTTACCCTTTAGCTTCATTT
The DNA here is from genome assembly GCF_036320965.1 of Panulirus ornatus. Lineage (NCBI taxonomy): Eukaryota > Metazoa > Arthropoda > Malacostraca > Decapoda > Palinuridae > Panulirus > Panulirus ornatus. Next base: position 12,252,908 of record NC_092275.1, on the reverse strand, counting down.
CACTCAGAGCCAAAACATCCATGTTCCTTTCCTCAAACACACTACCTATCTCTCCTTTTTTCTCAGCTTGGTTACATCCACACCCATTTAGACACCCCAATCTGAGCCTTCGAGGAGGATGAGCACTCCTCGCATGACTCCTTCTTCTGTTTCCCCTTTTAGAAAGTTAAAATACAAGGAGGGGAGGGTTTCTGGCCCCCCACTCCCATCCCCTTTAGTCGCCTTCTACGACACGTGAGGAATGCGTGGGAAGTATTCTTAATCCCCTATCCCCAGGGATATCCCCATCTCCTCATATATATTTATAAATAAATGTCCATACACGCACATATACATACATATACATATCAACATAGACACATAAACATACATATACACACATATATACATATATATACATTAATACACATGTACTTATTCATACTTGCTTGCCTTCATCCATTCCTGGCGCCACCCTGCCCCACAGGAAACAGCATCACTGTCCCCTGCTTCAGTGTGGTAGTGCCAGGAAAACAGACAAAAAAGGCCACATATGTTCACAGTCAGTCTCTAGCTGTCATGTGTAATGCACTGAAACCACAGCTCCCTATCCAAATCCAGGTCCCACAGACCTTTCCATGGTTTACCTCAGACATTTCCCATGCCCTGGTTCAGTCCATTTTTGACAGCACATCAACCCCGGTATACCACTCCGTTTCAATTCACTCTATTCTTTCCATGCCTCTCACCCTCCTGTATGTTCAGGTCCTGATTGCTCAAAATCTTTTTCACTCCATCCTTCTACCTCCAATTTGGTCTCCCGCATCTCCTTGTTCCCTCCACCTCTGACACATATATCCTCTTTGTCAATCTTTCCTCTCTCATTCTCCCCATGTGTCTAAACCATTTCAACACACCCTCTTCTGTTCTCTCAACCACACTCTTTTTATTTCCACACATCTCTCTTACCCTTTCATTACTTAATCAAACCACCTCACACCATATACTGTCCTCAAACATTTAAGTTCCAACACATCCACCCTCCTCTGTACAACCCTATTTATAGCTCATGCCTCGCAACCATATAACATTGATGGAACTACTATTCCTTCAAACATACCCATTTTTGCTTTCTGAGATAACGTTCTCTCCTTCCACACATTCTTCATCACTCCCTGAACCTTCGCCATCTGTCCCACCCTGTGACTCACTTCCGCTTCCATGGTTCCATTTGCTGCTAAGTCCACTCCCAGATATCTAAAACACTTCCTCCAATTTTTCTCCATTCAAACCTACATCCCAATTAACTTGTCCCTCATCCCTACTGAGTCTAATTATGTTGCTCTTATTCACATTTACTCTCAACTTTCTTCTTTTACACACTTTTCCAAACTCAAGTCACCAACTTCTCTAGTTTATCACTTGAATCAGCCACCAGAGCTGTATCATTGGTGAACAACAACTAACCCACTTCCTATGCCTTCTCATCCCTAACAGACTGCATTCTCACCCCTCTCTCCAAACTCTTGCATTTATTTCTCTAACCACCCCATCTATATACAAATTAAACAACCATGGGGACATCACACACCCCTGAAACAGACCAACCTTCACTGGGAACCAATCACTCTCCTCTCTTAACCTTTCATTACTTACTCTATCAAACCACCTCACACTACAACATACTGTCCTCAAACATTCCATTTCCAACAAATGGACATCATCATCATCAGTGAAACAGATGTATCAACCTTCTGCAAAAGACGTTTGTATGTAAATAAGAAATGGTCAGTACTACTACAATGTTTTGCCATAAAAAGAGTTATTGGGGCCTCATCATGAGATAATGAGGTGCCAACACATACAAGAGTTGAAGTTGTTAAATGAGCTTAGATAGCATCATCATAGAAGACAAGTCAGCATTAACACAAGAGATAAGTTAATTTCAACACAACAGAAAAATCTTTATCAGCCCTGGGGATGAGCCTGTGTCAGTTTTGATGCAGAGTTAGGATGAATACATAAGAATCAAAGACAGCACAGAGGAATCATTATAACCAGAGACAGAGAATCAACATCAGCATGAGGGGGTCACTGTTAGCATATGAAAAGATTCAGAATCAGTCCAGGAGAGGAGTTAGCATCAAGATAACAGGTGAATAAGTGTTTGCAAAGTTGTTTTCTTCACAAGGAGATAAAAGATGAGACACTATTAACACAAAATAAATTTGTCATCTGCATCAGTATGAAAAATGACTTGGTATATATGTATAAAAGACAAGTCAACATCAGTACAAAAGATGGACAGGTGTCTGTTCTAGGATGAATCAAGGCTAGGACATAAGTCAGTACCTGCATTGGAGATCTGTTTGTTTCAGTATAAAAGATGATTTGGCATCAGTACTAGAGTGTGTCCCCACTAGATATGATGCATCAGCAAGTTAGCACTACCATATGAAAATCAGTAACAAAAGCTTGTGTCAGAAAAAGATTTAGCATCAGCAATAAGTCTACATCAGTCTAATGTAAGTATTTACAAAACAGTCAGGATCAGAACTACATTCTGAATCAGTAACAAATGACATCAACATAAGATTATGTTTGAGTTTAAGTTTGCTTTAGCTTACTCTCTGAGGAGGATAATGTCAGACAGGACACCAAACATCTGGTAGGTTCCTGAGGCTTCATTGATGCGGCGTACCAGCACATTGAGGAGGTCACATGTCAAGTGTGAGGTCACAGGCCATCGTCTTCCCTCATGTCGCCATTCCATCAGCTGATGTAGCACACGCACTGTAGAAATATAGGCCAGTTCATGGGACATGGTAGAGTGGAATATAGCAAGTGGTTAGTAGGGTATGATTAGTTTAACATGGGATAATCGCTAGGACATGGTATAATACGTGGAACAAATAGCTTCTGAGGAGAGACTGGAACAAGGACATTTGATGATACATTAGAAGAAGCATAATAGCACTTAAAGCCCAGGATGGGCACTGTCACTGATAATCTAGACAAGGTAGAAATGAGGAAGTTTCTCAAATATAACACTTGAGTGGTGGTGTAGATGGAGAATTCTGAGATATATCAATTGAATTATGGTATATGTAAATATAATTCTAGGATACAATGTCTTAAGGATGATGTAGGAGATATATCATAAATGACACAGTATATGAGACAACTGATATATTACTAGAGAGATGACATAGAAAGACAAGAATGGGAGATAATGGAAAATATTCCAAGATATAAGTATTGGCATACCAAAAAACATTAAGAAACTACATGACTGATGTTAAAAGTTGAGATTAGGTGATATGATACTTGAGTGAAGATGTAATTTAACTGAGTGAAATGGCTTTTGAAAGATGGTACATATGGAACATTTCGAAATGTAATATTTATGTGATGTCTTGGGAACATTTTTAGATATGATTCATAAGTAGTGTTACTGATGAAGTAAGTAAAGGCAATGTTAGAATAATGAGAGTAAAGGAAACAGAAAGGGAGAACACAAAGGTAATGATTAAGGTGGAAAGGTAAAAAGTAAGACTAAAATGAAGGTATAGGTGAAGGATGATGGTATAGGTGGAGAAAATAGACAAGTTAAAGCATTCACACTGTAGATGTAGCATACACAAGAATGTAAAAGTGAAAATTACTGTTTTTGTAAATCTGAGTTAAGTGAGCTCCTAAAACGACTAAGATGAAAAAAAAAAAGTGATGCTAATATTGCTTTAAGAACATTTCCTAATAACAGTGTGCACAAATAACATGGTACACTTATCTATACATAAGAGCCTGACAGACAAATGTTTTCCCCATGTCAATACCAAAGAAACCTGTGTACTGATTTATCAACTAAATACTACAGTATAAATGTCAAGGAGTGCACTTGTACAATAAATTTCAATGTTAAAATTTTAAAGAACAGTGTTTAAACTAAAATGACACACAAAACTATAGCACAGCTCTTTAAAATTAGCAAGAAAAACCTGTAGACTACTAAGGCTGTTCTTCCACTGTTATCAAAAATTAAAGTAAATGAAGTCCACCTCTAATTTTTTGATTTTCTATATTCATAATCTCACCAATTTCACAGCTACTGACAATTTAGAAAAACTAATCCTCTTTCTGTTATTACTGGTATGCTGCCCTTTCTCTTGGTATAGTTAACAGGTACTGAAAATGGAAGCAGAGTTTAGGTTTTTATCCATGGCAGCACTTAAATATATATCTCTGTCTTGTCCATAGTTTCTGCTGGTGAGTTAAACAGCAAATTCCACAAACTGCAGAGAGGAAATGAAAAATCTGAAGTTCAACTTTTCTATTTCTTAATCAAATTAGGTTGAACTTATTAAAAATATATAACTGGCTTAGAGCAAAACTAGCTTTATCTCAAGTGTTTCCAAGAATGAAAGTATCTAAACCATTTAAACTTCCCATCATTGAGAGTTGGATGAATTGTTTGTGAAATACTTCCTTAAAATTAGAAAAGAGAGTAACTTGAAAGTTACTTGAAGACAAAAAATTACTCTTTTGTACTAGTACATTGTATCATTACAGGTGCATGCAAATGGATCATTCTGAATAAGTATGCATAAGTTGTTCATGTTCTATAATTAAAGGTGCATACAAATAAATAAGTCTGGAGATTTATAAGATGTTCAGTGATGAAAGGACAAGGAAGATGGTCTTGATAACAGAAAGAAGATAAGAAAAAATATAAGATGAAGTAAAACACTGATGGCTTACCGAAGGACTGAAAGAGGAAGTTCGCTATCATCCAAAGCTGTAAGAGGCATCACTTCATGGTTTGGATTGTCTAGCTGGAGTGTAGATTACGTGTCTGACTGCTCAAAGTTAGGAAATTTTAACAGGGCTTTATTACTGTATTTATGTGTGCTAGAAGTGTTGCAGTATCCCACCCATGGACCTCAGGTGTTGTCTTCTTATCTGTACCCTATAGGTGTTGCCATTCTCACACATAAGTACTGGAAGTGCTACTAAACATTAAGTGCACAGAGAAAAGGCCAGCATCTTTCTCCTCTGTAACAAAAGTGGCAGCATCTTTTACCTGTGTAACGGAAGCCATGGATAAAGCCACCAGCAGATTTGCGGTAGTCCAGGGAATGTGTGGCAGTGCCAGCAAAGTACAGTCCAGGAACATTCTGGGCCTCATAAGTGTGCTTAATACCTGGATACTTGGCCTTTTTTGTTGATCGCCCAGGCAGAGTTGAACTGAGGAAGGAACATGGCTTAGTGTTCTGGAAGGCAAGCAGGGAATATATGGGGTGGTGGATAGGTTGCAGAGTGAGAGTAAAGAAAGGGGGAGAGTAGTATGAAGACAGGCACAATGGATGAAACACTTTTGATTTTCAAGTGCAAAGTGGGGAAAATCATACACAGCCAAAGAGTAGATAATAACAATAGATAGCAATGAAAAATGCAAGAAAAGCATATACAGTCTGAGAGTTAAATGGAGAATGTGTAGGGTACCTTAAAAGGAAGATGGGGAAACCCATATATGGTATGGGAGAGGTATACAAAACATACATATGTCAAACAAATATATAACTAAAAAATTTAATATTTAATATATATCCAGTAACATTTGCATAAGTCACTGTTAAAATGAAGGCATCAGTTAAGCATGACTATGAAAGGAAAATCATTAAGATAATATCACTTGATACAGTTATGGAAAAAAAGGTACATTCTTACTTGTCAAAAATAGAGAAATCAAACTTGAAACCAAGGCAACGGATGACATGGTCATATCCCTCTCGTAGTGAGAAGTTGTCAAAGTCATTCTCTGTGGTCACCTCTTCTCCTTCTGTTGACCATAAAAGTTAAAGACAGGTTGGCTGACAGATTAGCAAGCAGATGCATGTACATACATACTGCAGTTCAGAAGGTAAGCAGAAAGTCATTGAGAAAACTTAAAATGGTATTCTAATTGCCACACAATCCAAAGAAGTATATCTCATGTCTAGAAATAGTCAGTAATTCTTGATGAAAATAAGTGTGACATGTTTCCCTGACTCTATCCACCATTAACTTTTTCAGGATTGGAGCATTACCATCTCACACTCCTCAAATTACGATTTTCCTTAAGTGTTTTACCTTGCATGTCATCTTTATCATGATTTAGCTAAAATAACACTAGATGTCTGTGACTACATCACCTCTCTTGCTCTAAATTGCTTATCTTTCTTCTGTACCACCATCTTGCTTATTATTCTTATACCAGGAATAACAAACTACATTTCCATGAATTATTACCATGAATTTCTTTCTACTTAATATGCTTAAAAACCTTCACATCCACATTTTGATATTATCATAGATAGCCTAGAATCCAATAACTCACTCTCTTCATCATCCTGGACATGTCTGAACCTCTTTCCTTACCATCTCCATCTTCCTTACTCCGTATATAAATACATATTCTTTACAATCCTTATCCTCTTTTTACACCTTTTGCCTGGAACCTATCTTTTCAACCTTTCTTATAGGAACACATCAATCTTTCTTCAAGCTTCACTAACTTCTAATTGTTTGTGATCAGGACTGGAATCTCTCCTCATCTCCCTTTACCTTTCTCTGCCTGGACATGCTTGAGAGACTCAGCATCCCAGGGGAACTGTACAAAGATGCGGCCATCACGTTGTTCCAGCACCATGTCCTCTACAGCAGCTTCCAGCAGTCCATCCAAGGACTTTAGCTGATATGTGTCTAAGAGACCATTGTTGATGGCCCTGAAGAACAATTTTACAGTGATAAGTTTAGGATTATCAACAATGGGTTATGAAACTGCAGCATCATACTCACTGTTGATAGCCAGAGATACAGTGATGAGAGAAAACTGGTTGGTAGATGAAAATACAACTATAACACAACATGTGCTGCTGCTGGTTGAGGCAGAATGACACAGTATGTACACAGTGAGGGTAATTACATGAAAACTTCACAATTATACCGTACATAAAAGTAGGTTGATAATCTATAAAACAGATGTATTGGATATGTAAGAAATATAACCACATCATTACTATCTATAGCTTCTATGCAAGCTGTGCCTCCTATACATTTATGGCATAATTCATCTGCAGTTCTTAAAATGGCGATTCAATTATTTTGCTGCAAAGTGACCAGGGAGTGTGTAGGACTTTGACAGGAATTACATTTAATTCTATAAAATTTTGAATGATCTATTAAAACCTTGGACACGAATGTGAGAGAAAATTTCTAAGCCCTCTTCAACATTATTTCTCTAGGTAGAGTCATTATAAGGGAATTACTGTAGCAAGAACACTGTTTTATTTCCATATGAAACCATACTCAAATGCAAATTATGCAGTCAATAACCTTATATTAATCCATATACGTCAATAATGAAAAATTACAAAAAATGTAGAACTGTGTAAGGAAAGATAATGTGTCTGACATCAAAAGTGCCTCACGATACATCACTTCTCTGGTTTGAGAACAAGAACATCAGTCATTTAAAAAGCTTGAACATAGGAGGGTCACCTATCAAACTCATGAAAAAACAATAAGAAAACTATAAAAATTCTGTAATATGTAATTTGATCCAAAAAAAAAAAAAGAGCAGTATGCATTTTTCAAAGGACTTTTTTTCATACTTGATTGCCATTTCCCACATCAGTGAGATAGTGCCTCGAACAGATGAAGAAAGGCTGCATCTGCTCACATCCATTCTCTAGCTGTCATGCGTAATGCACTGAAACCACAGCTCCCTATCAATACCCAGGCATCAAAGAACTTTTCAAATAATATCTAACAAAAAGATAAGAAATAAGTATTGTCTTAGTGATGAAGAACAATTTTTCTCGAGAATGCAAGCATAAAACCTTAAGCTAGTTGACATTCAGTTATTTAATTAAAATTCAAAGACATTCAGTTATCTAATTAAAATTCAAAGGCTTGAGACTTCAAATTTCATTCCAGGTGTGATAACTTTCTGGGTCAAGAGAAAGTAAAGAATACTAATGTTGTGTGACCTTAACAAGTTCAGGATGCTTGTTTCAAATTTATTTTTTATTTTATTTTTTTTTTTATTATATTTTGTCGCTGTCTCCCGCGTTTGCGAGGTAGCGCAAGGAAACAGACGAAAGAAATGGCCCAACCCACCCTCATACACATGTATATACCTACGTCCACACACGCAAATATACATACCTACACAGCTTTCCATGGTTTACCCCAGACGCTTCACATGCCTTGATTCAATCCACTGACAGCACGTCAACCCCGGTATACCACATCGCTCCAATTCACTCTATTCCTTGCCCTCCTTTCACCCTCCTGCATGTTCAGGCCCCAATCACACAAAATCTTTTTCACTCCATCTTTCCACCTCCAATTTGGTCTCCCTCTTCTCCTCGTTCCCTCCACCTCCGACACATATATCCTCTTGGTCAATCTTTCCTCACTCATTCTCTCCATGTGCCCAAACCACTTCAAAACACCCTCTTCTGCTCTCTCAACCACGCTCTTTTTATTTCCACACATCTCTCTTACCCTTACGTTACTCACTCGATCAAACCACCTCACACCACACATTGTCCTCAAACATCTCATTTCCAGCACATCCATCCTCCTGTGCACAACTCTATCCATAGCCCACGCCTCGCAACCATACAACATTGTTGGAACCACTATTCCTTCAAACATACCCATTTTTGCTTTCCGAGATAATGTTCTTGACTTCCACACATTCTTCAAGGCCCCCAGAATTTTCGCCCCCTTCCCCACCCTATGATCCACTTCCGCTTCCATGGGTCCATCCGCTGCCAGATCCACTCCCAGATATCTAAAACACTTCACTTCCTCCAGTTTTTCTCCATTCAAACTCACCTCCCAATTGACTTGACCCTCAACCCTACTGTACCTAATAACCTTGCTCTTATTCACATTTACTCTTAACTTTCTTCTTCCACACACTTTACCAAACTCAGTCACCAGCTTCTGCAGTTTCTCACATGAATCAGCCACCAGCGCTGTATCATCAGCGAACAACAACTGACTCACTTCCCAAGCTCTCTCATCCCCAACAGACTTCATACTTGCCCCTCTTTCCAAAACTCTTGCATTTACCTCCCTAACAACCCCATCCATAAACAAATTAAACAACCATGGAGACATCACACACCCCTGCCGCAAACCTACATTCACTGAGAACCAATCACTTTCCTCTCTTACTACACGTACACATGCCTTACATCCTCGATAAAAACTTTTCACTGCTTCTAACAACTTGCCTCCCACACCATATATTCTTAATACCTTCCACAGAGCATCTCTATCAACTCTATCATATGCCTTCTCCAGATCCATAAATGCTACATACAAATCCATTTGCTTTTCTAAGTATTTCTCACATACATTCTTCAAAGCAAACACCTGATCCACACATCCTCTACCACTTCTGAAACCACACTGCTCTTCCCCAATCTGATGCTCTGTACATGCCTTCACCCTCTCAATCAATACCCTCCCATATAACTTACCAGGAATACTCAACAAACTTATACCTCTGTAATTTGAGCACTCACTCTTATCCCCTTTGCCTTTGTACAATGGCACTATGCACGCATTCCGCCAATCCTCAGGCACCTCACCATGAGTCATACATACATTAAATAACCTTACCAACCAGTCAATAATACAGTCACCCCCTTTTTTAATAGATTCCACTGCAATACCATCCAAACCTGCTGCCTTGCCGGCTTTCATCTTCCGCAAAGCTTTCGCTACCTCTTCTCTGTTTACCAAATCATTTTCCCTAACCCTCTCACTTTGCACACCACCTCGACCAAAACACCCTATATCTGCCACTCTATCATCAAACACATTCAACAAACCTTCAAAATACTCACTTCATCTCCTTCTCACATCACCACTACTTGTTATCACCTCCCCATTTGCGCCCTTCACTGAAGTTCCCATTTGCTCCCTTGTCTTACGCACTTTATTTACCTCCTTCCAGAACATCTTTTTATTCTCCCTAAAATTTAATGATACTCTCTCACCCCAACTCTCATTTGCCCTTTTTTTCACCTCTTGCACCTTTCTCTTGACCTCCTGTCTCTTTCTTTTATACATCTCCCACTCAATTTCATTTTTTCCCTGCAAAAATCGTCCAAATGCCTCTCTCTTCTCTTTCACTAATACTCTTACTTCTTCATCCCACCACTCACTACCCTTTCTAATCAACCCACCTCCCACTCTTCTCATGCCACAAGCATCTTTTGCGCAATCCATCACTGATTCCCTAAATACATCCCATTCCTCCGCCACTCCCCTTACTTCCATTGTTCTCACCTTTTTCCATTCTGTACTCAGTCTCTCCTGGTACTTCCTCACACAGGTCTCCTTCCCAAGCTCACTTACTCTCACCACCCTCTTCACCCCAACATTCACTCTTCTTTCTGAAAACCCATACAAATCTTCACCTTAGCCTCCACAAGATAATGATCAGACATCCCTCCAGTTGCACCTCTCAGCACATTAACATCCAAAAGTCTCTCTTTCGCACGCCTGTCAATTAACACATAATCCAATAACGCTCTCTGGCCATCTCTCCTACTTACATAAGTATACTTATGTATATCTCGCTTTTTAAACCAGGTATTCCCAATCATCAGTCCTTTTTCAGCACATAAATCTACAAGCTCTTCACCATTTCCATTTACAACACTGAACACCCCATGTATACCAATTATTCCCTCAACTGCCACATTACTCACCTTTGCATTCAAATCACCCATCACTATAACCCGGTCTCGTGCATCAAAACCACTAACACACTCATTCAGCTGCTCCCAAAACACTTGCCTCTCATGATCTTTCTTCTCATGCCCGGGTGCATATGCACCAATAATCACCCACCTCTCTCCATCAACTTTCAGTTTTACCCATATTAATCGAGAATTTACTTTCTTACATTCTATCACATACTCCCACAACTCCTGTTTCAGGAGTATTGCTACTCCTTCCCTTGCTCTTGTCCTCTCACTAACCCCTGACTTTACTCCCCAGACATTCCCAAACCACTCTTCCCCTTTACCCTTGAGCTTCGTTTCACTCAGAGTCAAAACATCCATGTTCCTTTCCTCAAACATACTACCTATCTCTCCTTTTTTCACATCTTGGTTACATCCACACACATTTAGGCACCCCACTCTGAGCCTTCGAGGAGGATGAGCACTCCCCGCGTGACTCCTTCTTCTGTTTCCCATTTTAGAAAGTTAATACAAGGAGGGGAGGATTTCTGGCCCCCCGCTCCCGTCCCCTCTAGTCGCTTTCTACGACACGCGAGGAATACGTGGGAAGTATTCTTTCACCCCTATCCCAGGGATAATATACATATATATATACATATACACATACACACACATACACATACATACGCACATATATACACACACACACACATACATATATATACATTGTTTCAAATATCATGGATATTTTAGCCTTCAATTTCACTGTGCAGATGATCATACTTCATGGTATATGCCAAAGGAAAGGAAGGAAGAGGATATAAATGCTGGGGCCCATAGCAAAGAGGGAGGTATGAAGGGCAATAATGAGGATGAAGGAAGGAAAGGCACCTGGGGTGGATGGAATTATGGCTGAAGTATGGAGGAGAAAGGGTGATACAGTAAATGCATCTTATATGTAATTTAGCATGGAAACAGGTTTGTGCATAAGGATTGGGTGAATGCTATTACTGTTCCTTTATTCAAAGGAAAAGTTGTGAAGGATGTATGTAGCAATTATAAGGGAATAAGAGTTAAGTATACCAGGAAAAGTGTATGTAGGAATATCAATTGACAGAGTGATGGAAGTAACTGAAAGCAGAATAAGTGAAGAGCAAGGGGATTTCAGGGAAGACAGGGGATGAGTGGATCAGATTTCTGTAGTAAAGATGACTGTAAAAAGTAACTAGTGAAAGGTAAGAGGCTGTATGTAGCTTTTATGGATCTGGAGAAAGCATATGACAGAGATGAGTGGAATATTTCATGGGATATGTTAAGGATATATAGTACAGGGGAAAAACTGTTGGATGGTGTAAAAGTCTTATATAGAGAACCATATGGGCTTGTAATAGTGGATGTAGACCTGAGGGAAAGTTTTGGGATACATGTAGGTGGAGGTACGGCTGTGTGATGTCAATGACTTTTTAAGGGGGCTAATGGGGAGGTGATAACAAGTAGTGGTGATGTGAGAAGGAGATGAAGTGAGTCTTTTGAAGGTTTGTTGAATGTGTTTGATGATAGAGTGGCAGATATAGGGTGTTTTGGTCGAGGTGGTGTGCAAAGCGAGAGGGTGTGGGAGAATGATTTGGTAAACAGAGAAGAGGTAGTAAAAGCTTTGCGGAAGATGAAAGCCGGCAAGGCAGCAGGTTTGGATGGTACTGCAGTGGAATCTATTAAAAAAGGGGGTGACTGTATTGTTGACAGGTTGGTAAGGTTATTCAATATATGTATGACTCATGGTGAGGTGCCTGAGTATTGGCGGAATGCTTGCATAGTGCCACTGTACAAAGGCAAAGGGGATAAAAGTGAGTGCTCAAATTACAGAGGTATAAGTTTGTAGAGTATTCTTAGGAAATTATATGGGAGGGTGTTGATTGAGAGAGTGAAGGCATATACAGAGCATCCGATAGGGGAAGAGCAGTGTGGTTTCAGATGTGTGGATCAGGTGTTTGCTTTGAAGAATGTATGTGGGAAATACTTAGAAAAGCAAATGGATTTGTATGTAGCATTTATGGATCTAGAGACAGCATATGATAGAGTTGATAGAGATGCTCTGTGGAAGGTGTTAAGAGTATATAGTGTGGGAGGCAAGTTGTTAGAAGCAGTGAAAAGTTTTTATCAAGGATGTAAGGCATGTGTACATGTGGGAAGAGAGGAAAAAGATTGGTTCTCAGTGAATGTTGGTTTGCGGCAGGGGTGCGTGATGTCTCCATGGTTGTTTAATTTGTTTATGGATGGGGTTGTTAGGGAGGTGAATGCACGAGTTTTGGAAAAAGGGGCAAGTATGCAGTCTGTTGTCGATAAGAGTGCTTGGGAAGTGAGTTAAGTTGTTGTTCGCTGATGATACAGCACTGGCGGCTGATTCGGGTGAGAAACTGCAGAAGCTGGTGACTGAGCTTGGAAAGTGGTTAAATGAAGAGAGCTGAGAGTAAATGTGAATAAGAGCAAGGTTATTAGGTACAGCAGGGTTGAGGGACAAGTCAATTGGGAGGTAAGTTTGAATGGGGAAAAACTGGAGGAAGTGAAGTGTTTTAGATATCTGGGAGTGGATTTGGCACCAGATGGAACCAAGGAAGCGGAAGCGAATCATAGGGTGGGGGAGGGGGCGAAAGTTCTTGGACCATTGAAGAATGTGTGGAGGTCGAGAACATTATCTCAGAAAGCAAAAATGGGTATGTTTGAAGGAATAGTGGTTCCAACAATGTTATATGGTTGTGAGGCATGGGCTATAGATAGAGTTGTGCAGAGGAGGGTGGATGTGTTGGAAATGAGATGTCTGAGGACAATATGTAGTGTGAGGTGGTTTGATCGAGTAAGTAATGAAAGGGTAAGAGAGATGTGTGGTAATAAAAAGAGTGTGGTTGAGAGAGCAGAAGAGGGTGTATTGAAATTGTTTGGTCACATGGAGAGAATGAGTGAGGAAAGATTGATCAAGAGAATATGTGTGTCAGAAGTAGAGGGAATGAGGAGAAGTGGGAGACCAAATTGGAGGTGGAAAGATGGAGCGAAAAAGATTTTGAGTGATCGGGGCCTGAACATGCAGGAGGGTGAAATGCGAGCAAGGAATAGAGTGAATTGGAACAATGTGGCATACCGGGGTCGACGTGCTGTCAGTGGATTGAACCAGGGCATGTGAAGTGTCTGGGTAAACCATGGAAAGTTCAGTGGGGCCTGGATGTGGAAAGGGAGATGTGGTTTTGGTGCATTATACATGACAGCTAGAGAATGAGTGTGAATGAATGTGGCTTTTGTTGTCTTTTCCCAGCGTTACCTCGCGCACATGCGGAGGGAAGGGGTTGTTATTTCATGTGTGGCGGGGTGGTGATGGGAATGAATAAAGGCAGCAAGTATGAATTATGTACATGTGTATATATGTATATGTCTATGTGTGTATATATATGTATACGTTGAAATGTATAGGTATGTATATGTGCGTGTGTGGACGTGTATGTGTATATGTATATATATATATATATATATATATATATATATATATGTATATATATATATATATATATATATATATATATATATATATATATATATATATATATATATATGTTGTTCGCTGATGATACAGTGCTGGTGGCTGATTCATGTGAGAAACTGCAGAAGCTGGTGACTGAGTTTGGTAAAGTGTGTGAAAGAAGAAAGTTAAGAGTAAATGTGAATAAGAGCAAGGTTATTAGGTACAGTAGGGTTGAGGGTCAAGTCAACTGTGAGGTAAGTTTGAATGGAGAAAAACTGGAGGAAGTAAAGTGTTTTAGATATCTGGGAGTGGATCTGGCAGCGGATGGAACCATGGAAGCGGAAGTGGATCATAGGGTGGGGGAGGGGGCGAAAATTCTGGGAGCCTTGAAGAATGTGTGGAAGTCGAGAACATTATCTCGGAAAGCAAAAATGGGTATGTTTGAAGGAATAGTGGTTCCAACAATGTTGTATGGTTGCGAGGTGTGGGCTATGGATAGAGTTGTGCGCAGGAGGGTGGATGTGCTGGAAATGAGATGTTTGAGGACAATGTGTGGTGTGAGGTGGTTTGATCGAGTAAGTAACGTAAGGGTAAGAGAGATGTGTGGAAATAAAAAGAGCGTGGTTGAGAGAGCAGAAGAGGGTGTTTTGAAATGGTTTGGGCACATGGAGAGAATGAGTGAGGAAAGATTGACCAAGAGGATATATGTGTCGGAGGTGGAGGGAACGAGGAGAAGTGGGAGACCAAATTGGAGGTGGAAAGATGGAGTGAAAAAGATTTTGTGTGATCGGGGCCTGAACATGCAGGAGGGTGAAAGGAGGGCAAGGAATAGAGTGAATTGGATCGATGTGGTATACCGGGGTTGACGTGCTGTCAGTGGGTTCAATCAGGGCATGTGAAGCGGCTGGGGTAAACCTTGGAAAGCTGTGTAGGTATGTATATTTGCGTGTGTGGACGTATGTATATACATGCGTATGGGGGTGGGTTGGGCCATTTCTTTCGTCTGTTTCCTTGCGCTACCTCGCAAACTCGGGAGACAGCGACAATGCAAAAAAAAAAAAAATATATATATATATATATATATATATATATATATATATATATATATATTATCCCTGGGGATAGGGGAGAAAGAATACTTCCCACGTATTCCCTGCGTGTCGTAGAAGGCGACTAAAAGGGGAGGGAGCGGGGGGGGCTGGAAATCCTCCTCTCTCATTATTTCTTTTTAATTTTCCAAAAGAAGGAACAGAGAAGGGGGCCAGGTGAGGATATTCCCTCAAAGGCCCAGTTCTCTGTCCCTTTTAGTCGCCTTCTACGACACGCAGGGAATACGTGGGAAGTATTCTTTCTCCCCTATCCTCATATATATATATATATATATATATATATATATATATATATATATATATATATATATATATATATATATGGATGGAGTGATGAGAGAAATGAAAACAAAACTAAGGCAAAGGGGTGCAGAGATGGAGTGTGGAGGTGATATGGTGGCTAGTGGCAAGCTTGTTTGCTGATGATACCATGTTGTTTGTGGAGAGTGAGGAGATGCAGAAAGTTGTAAGCGTGTTTTATGACGTGTGATAGTGGAGGGGATTGAAGATAAATGAAAGTACAAGTAAAGTAATTGCATTTGAAAGGAAATGGAGTGAAAGTATAGATTTTGTAAAATCATATAGAATGAAAGAAGAAAGTGTACTAAATTGTGTTGGTGATACAGGGGAAGAAGACTGGAAGAAGTTAGGGAATTTAGTATCTGGAAGCTGCCTTGGATAAGTGTGATGATATGAAAGGAGAGATAAGGGAGAAAGCAGTATAGGGTAGAAGAGTCATTGGGTCCCTTAATAGAATAATGAAGGGTAGAGGTGTAAGTATGGAGTGAAGAGTGGATTAAGGGACAGCACAGTCCTCCCAACCCTGACCTGTGCAGCTGAAACATGGATGTGGAATGAGGCACAGAGGTCAAGAACCCAGTCTGTGGAAATGAGCTATCTGAGAAGAGCATGTGGTGTGACTAGATGGAATGAAAAAAGGAATGAAAGGGTGTATGAGAGATGTGGTATGGCAAGGAAAGTAAAAGAGAATGAATTGTGCAATGGCAGAATAGGTGAAATGTAATACTTTGAGGTGGTTTGCGCATGTGGAAAGATTGCAAGACAGGGAGTTTACAAGGAGAGTGCATGAATGTACAATTAAAGGGGTTGGTGTGAGAGGAAGACCACCTGTAACATGGATGGAGAAATACTGGAGGGAGAGAAACAAAGGAAGAATGTGTGGAATGGTGCATGCAAGGGAGGCATGAAAGGACAGGGATAAGTGGAGACTCTTTTGCCATGGTCACACCTTGATGGGAGTTCCCAGAGGAAATGGGTGTCAGAGATAGAGATAGACAGATAGCCGCTAATATTCAGTGTTTTTTTTAGTCATTTTCTTATTGCACTTGGAAATGTAGCATTTCCATTTTAAGGGGTAAATATCTACAAAAGAAAATACTTTTTCACCTTAAAAAGATCAATGCAATACAATATACTGTACACAAATTAGAGAGCCTCATGAGTCAGAGACTATTTGAAGTGAAAAGCCTATTAAAGGAACCAACCAAAGATGAGAGACCAAATTGAGGGGCTTACCTGAGGTCTCCAACATAGTGTGTATTCCAGGAGAGTCTAGCCCTGGATCGGGACACCATGTGGACCATGTTTGTGCTCCCATAGATCGCGTCAGCTGTTTCAAAGGCTGCATTACCTGGTGAAGCAAGATACTTAGGGACCTCACTAAAGTGATGGGGAGGGAGAAAGAGATGGGAAGAGCATTGGGCTTATTGGGGATCTGGTGAGGGGTAAGGAAACAGGAGATTTTGTGAAGTGGTTAGAGAACAAAGTAAGAGGAATGGGATATGATGGAAATAATCTCAATACCTCAGATTTTTTCATACCTAATTACTTCTGTTGCCAAGCAGGTTAGCATAAAATAAAGGGGGGCCTCATTTGTACATATCCACTCTCTAGCTGTCAAGTATAATGTACTGAAACCAACACTTATCTACCACAGCCACGCCCAACACTATTTTATGGATTTTCTACATTCCTCCATATTCCTTGGTTCAATCCACTGACTGTCATCTCATGTACCGTCACATCAATCTTATACATTCTATCTCATGAACTTTTTTTTTTTCATTTTGCTTTGTCGCTGTCTGCCGCTTTAGCGAGGTAGCGCAAGGAAACAGACGAAAGAATGGCCCAACCCACCCACATACACATGTATATACATACACGTCCACACATGCAAATATACATACCTATACATCTCAACGTATACATATATATATACACACACAGACATATACATATATACACATGTACATAATTCATACTGTCTGCCTTTATTCATTCCCACTGCCACCTTGCCACACATGAAATAACCCCCTCCCTCCTCATGTGTGCGAGGTAGCGCTAGGAAAAGACAACAAAGGCCCCATTCATTCACACTCAGTCTCTAGCTGTCATGTAACAATGCACCGAAACCACAGCTCCCTTTCCACATCCAGGCCCCACAGCACAGAACTTTCCATGGTTTACCCCAGACGCATCACATGCCCTTGTTCAATCCATTGACAGCACGTCAACCCCGGTATACCACATCGATCCAATTCACTCTATTCCTTGCACACCTTTCACCCTCTTGCATGTTCACGCCCCGATCACTCAAAATCTTTTTCACTCCATCTTTCCACTTCCAATTTGGTCTCCCACTTCTCGTTCCCTCCACCTCTGACACATATATCCTCTTGGTCAATTTTTCCTCACTCATTCTCTCTATGTGACCAAACCATTTCAATACACCCTCTTCAGCTCTCTCATTGACACTCTTTTTATTACCACACATCTCTCTTACCCTATTATTACTTACTCGATCAAACCACCTCACACCACATATTGTCCTCAAACATCTCATTTCCAGCACATCCATCCTCCTGCGCACAACTCTATCCATAGCCCACGCCTCGCAACCATACAACATTGTTGGAACCACTATTCCTTCAAACATACCCATTTTTGCTTTCCGAGATAATGTTCTCGACTTCCACACACTCTTCAAGGCTCCCAGAATTTTTGCCCCTCTCCCATCCTATGATTCACTTCCGCTTCCATGGTTCCATCCACCGCCAAATCCACTCCCAGATATCTAAAACACTTCACTTCCTCCAGTTTTTCTCCATTCAAACTTACCTCCCAATTGACTTGACCCTCAACCTTACTGTACCTAATACCCTTGCTCTTATTCACATTTACTCTCAATCTTCTTCTTTCACACACTTCACCAAACTCAGTCACCAGCTTCTGCAGTTTCTCACACGAATCAGCCACCAGCGCTGTATCATCAGCGAACAACAACTGACTCACTTCCCAAGCTCTCTGATCCACAACAGACTGCATACTTGCCCCTCTTTCCAAAACTCGTGCATTTACCTCCCTAACAACTCCATCCATAAACAAATAAAACAACCATGGAGACATCACACACACTCCTGCCGCAAACCTACATTCACTGAGAGCCAATCACTTTCCTCTCTTCCTACACGTACACATGCCTTGCATCCTCGATAAAATCTTTTCATTGCTTCTAACAACTTGCCTCCCACACCATATATTCTTAATACCTTCCACAGAGCATCTCTATCAACTCTTATCATATGCCTTCTCCAGATCCATAAATGCTACATACAAATCCATTTGCTTTTCTAAGTATTTCTCACATACATTCTTCAAAGCAAACACCTGATCCACACATTCTCTAACACTTCTGAAACCACACTGCTCTTCCCCAATCTGATGCTCTGTACATTCCTTTACCCTCTCAATCAATACCCTCCCATATAATTTCCCAGGAATACTCAACAAACTTATACCTCTGTAATTTGAGCACTCACCTTTGTCCCCTTCGCCTTTGTACAATGGCACTATGCAAGCATTCCCCCAATCCTCAGGCACCTCACCATGAATCATACATACATTAAATAACCTTACCAACAAGTCAACAATACAGTCACTCCTTTTTTTAATAAATTCCACTGTAATACCATCCAAACCCGCTGCCTTGCCGGCTTTCATCTTCCGTTAAGCTTTTACTACCTCTTCTCTGTTTACCAAATCATTTTCCCTAACCCTCACTTTGCACACCACCTCAGCCAAAGCACCTTATATCTGCCACTCTATCATCAAACACATTCAACAAACCTTCAAAATACTCACTCCATCTCCTTCTCATATCACCACTACTTGTTATCACCTCCCCATTAGCCCCTTTCACTGAAGTTCCCATTTGCTCCCATGTCTTATGCACTTTATTTACCTCCTTCCAAAACATCTTTTTATTCTCCCTAAAATTTAATGATACTCTCTCACCCCAACTCTCATTTGCCCTCTTTTTCACCTCTTGCAACTTTCTCTTGACCTCTTACCACTTTCTTTTATACATCTCCCACTCATTTGCATTATTTCCCTGCAAAAATTGTCCAAATGTCTCTCTCTTCTCTTTCACTAATAATCTTACTTCTTCATCCCACCACACACTACCCTTTCTAATCTGTCCACCTCCCTCGCTTCTCATACCACAAGCATCTTTTGAGCAAGCCATCACTGCTTCCCTAAATACATCCCGTTCCTCCCACACTCCCCTTACCTCCTTTGTTCTCACCTTTTTCCATTCTGTACCCAGTCTCTCCTGGAACTTCCTAACACAAGTCTCCTTCCCAAGCTCACTTACTCTCACCACTCTCTTCACCCCAACATTCTTCTTTTCTGAAAACCTCTACAAATCTTCACCTTCGCCTCCACAAGATAATGTTCCCCCACACCCCTTACCTCCTTTGTTCTCACCTTTTTCCATTCTGTACCCAGTCTCTCCTGGTACTTCCTAACACAAGTCTCCTTCCCAAGCTCACTTACTCTTACCACTCTCTTCACCCCAACATTCTCTCTTCTTTTCTGAAAACCTCTACAAATCTTCACCTTCGCCTCCACAAGATAATGGTCAAACATCCCTCCAGTTGCACCTCTCAGCACATTAACATCCAAACGTCTCTCTCGCGCGCCTATCAATTAACACGTAATCCAGTAACGCTCTCTGGCCAACTGTCCTGCTTACATACGTATACTTATGTATATCTCTCTTTTTAAACCAGGTATTCCCAATCACCAGTCCCTTTTCAGCACATAAATCTACAAGTTCTTCACCATTTCCATTTACAACACTGAACACCCCATGTATACCAATCATTTCCTCAACTGCCACATTACTCACCTTTGCATTTAAATCACACATCACTATAACCCGGTCTCGTGCATCAAAACCACTAACATGCTCATTCAGCTGCTCCCTAAACACTTGCCTCTCATGATCTTTCTTCTCATGCCCAGGTGCATATGCACCCATCTCTCTCCATCCACTTTCAGTTTTGCCCATATCAATCTAGAGTTTACTTTCTTACACTCTACCACATACTCCCACCACTCCTGTTTTAGAAGTAGTGCTACTCGTTCCCTTGCTCTTGTCCTCTCACTGACCCCTGACTTTACTCCCAAGACATTCCCAAACTACTCTTCCCCTTTACCCTTGAGCTTCGTTTCACTCAGAGCCAAAACATCCAGGTTCCTTTCCTCAAACATACTACCTATCTCTCCTTTTTTCTCATCTTGGTTACATCCACACACATTGAGACTCCCCAATCTGAGCCTTTGAGGAGGATGAGTACTCCCCATGTGACTACTTCTTCTGTTTCCCCTTTTAGAAAGTTAAAATACAAGGAGGGGAGGGTTTCTAGCCCCCTGCTCCCGTCCCCTTTAGTCGCCTTCTACGACACGTGAGGAATGCGTGGGAAGTATTCTTTCTCCCTATCCCCAGGGATAGGGGAGATTTTCTAGATTCCTCCATATTCCTTGGTTCAGTCTACTGACTATGTCATCTCATGTACCATCACATCAATCTTATACATTCTATCTCATGAAGTCTTTTCATTCATATATATATATTGTTTTCCTGCTTTAGAGAGGTAGCAGCATTAGGAACTGAAACGTTAAGAAACAATCAACACTCCTTTTCCTGTTTCTTTTTATAAAGTGATAATACTAATGTGGAATTTTAAAAAGACTTAAAGAATTGAAATGATAAAGTAATTATGGGAAACATTTATACAGAAAAATCTACTATACATAAGTATTATTTACATCAAATAATTAACTATTTTAAATCAGTGTCATTTTATTCAAGAGGTGTTCCAATAATACGAAGATGCATGATGCAAAGAAGCACATAATGGTCATTCTCTGGGATGAAAGCTACAAATGTTTTAATGACTACAGTAATTTGGGAGACCAACTTGGAGGTGGAAAGATGGAGTGAAAAAGATTTTGTGTGATCGGGCCTGAACATGCAGGAGGGTGAAAGGAGGGCATGGAATAGAGTGAATTGGATCGATGTGGTATACCGGGGTTGACCTGCTGTCAGTGGATTGAATCAGGGCATGTGACGCATCTGGGGTATACCATGGAAAGCTGTGTAGGTATGTATATTTGCGTGTGTGGACGTGTATGTATATACATGTGTATGGGGGTGGGTTGGGCTATTTCTTTCGTCTGTTTCCTTGCGCTACCTCACAAACGCGGGAGACAGCAAAAAAAAAAAAAACAAAAAAAAAAACAAACTGCATCTGTTGACAGACACAAAAGTGACAACCAATTTTACAACTATCTCCACAAACTCTATTTCTACACAATGCACTCTATCCAAGGCCCTTCACTCTATTTTCTTGATCCTCTCCAAGCTCCTAAGAAATATTGTATCCTCCTCCTCCTTCAGTTCATCCCCTATTGTTCTCCCCTTTCTTTCTCAACTTCATATTTTACATAGATCACTTAGTTTCTCTCAAACTCTTGTCATACATAGCCGTTAGCAGTGCATCACATGCAGAAAATAATGTTACTAATTTAGTCAACCATCATAAGAAACTGCCCATGACACAACAGTATGCCTATACTGGAACAATAAACATCCTGATGCACTGCTGCAGTAAAACCACAAGCGAGTGGAAAAAGCTTCCTGTGTTATAGTTTGCAGGTATGTTTGTGTAATGACCTATTTGTACAATATGGAAAGAGAGTTCTATACTCAAGGGAACCTTACCCTTAAACTTGCTCGAGTTATATCTCTATCACGGCAGGTAAAGAAGTACTTTTTTGGCACCTTTTCTAAGAAATGTCTGTCATTTGATATTACCTCTCGTTGCCCTTTTTTTGTGGCTTTTAAGGATGTCTGCTATCAGCATAATCAACCTAAACAAATAATTTTAATATTGTAATTATATGTGTATGAATTAATACAAAAGGCAGCAACATATAAACCTTTTTCTACTTAAAAGCACCAGCACCTATACTCACCCCGGCCAAGGATTAACACATTCTTTCCCTCGAAGTACCTAGGATCAATAGTAACGTCCTCATAACCCTGAACCAGCTCAGCCCCAGGGAAGGATGGGTTGTTGGGCGTGGCCATCCCTGTAGCTACTACCACATACCTGAGGACATGGTTACTAAAGGTCAGATACTATGGAAAATGTTAGGAAGAATAGGAGATAATGATGTAGAGCACTGTAACTCTAGACTGATGGGTCAGGTCTAATGGAGAATATGAGGTCAACTTTGGAAAAAGATGTCATGTGATTTTAATAAAATAAATGATTTAGTAAAAATACAAATGGAAATTATATGTATGAGAAACGTGTTCATCCGGACCAAACATTATGGCCCATTTGCCTAACTCTGACTGCACCAGTGAACATGTTAATAATTAGTGTTGATTCTGCCTCAAATGCTTAAACTCCCACTTGAATAAAAATTTCCATCGGTAGGTTCTGTGAATGACTTTTCCTGTATAATTTTTTGTGAATAAGAAAAAGGTTGTATGTACGCAAAAAGTTACTCATACAGACATCTAAAGTAAAAAAATGGAATCTAATGCATTTGCAGCCTCATCAACTAATAAAGGTTTGCTTGGTCTGACAACTTCCAATTTGGGAACAAGCAACACCTTATGTTCTCTTTTCAAATCACCATTAGCATTACAATAACTAATTTAGTATGATATACACGTTTTCTCCAAGAAATCTTTATAGCGGACACTTTTTCAAATTAATTAGTTGACCAGTAATTGATTCACTGTAGTACATGTTTTTGCTCTACAGTATAATCATAAAAATCTTGTAAATCAACCGATTTTTAGTTGGACTACATGGGTATGATATAAAATAAACACAGATTACATAGGTTTTTCTCTAATGATATTCATTCATTTATTTATTATACTTATCGCTGTCTCCCGCGTTAGCGAGGTAGCGCAAGGAAAAAGACGAAAGAATGGCCCAACCCACCCACATACACATGTATATACATACATGTCCACACATGCACATATACATACCTACACATTTTAACATATAAATATATACACATACACAGGTTTGCGGCAGGGGTGTGTGATGTCTCCTTGGTTGTTTAATTTGTTTATGGATGGGGTTGTTAGTGAGGTGAATGCAAGAGTTTTGGAAAGAGGGGCAAGAATGAAGTCTGTTGTGGATGAGAGAGCTTGGGAAGTGAGTCAGTTGTTCGCTGATGATACAGCGCTGGTGGCTGATTCATGTGAGAAACTGCAGAAGCTGGTGACTGAGTTTGGTAAAGTGTGTGAAAGAAGAAAGTTAAGAGTAAATGTGAATAAGAGCAAGGGTATTAGGTACAGTAGGGTTGAGGGTCAAGTCAATTGGGAGGTAAGTTTGAATGGAGAAAAACTGGAGGAAGTAAAGTGTTTTAGATATCTGGGAGTGGATCTGGCAGCGGATGGAACCATGGAAGCGGAAGTGAATCATAGGGTGGGGGAGGGGGCGAAAATCCTGGGAGCCTTGAAGAATGTGTGGAAGTGGAGAACATTATCTCGGAAAGCAAAAATGGGTATGTTTGAAGGAATAGTGGTTCCAACAATGTTGTATGGTTGCGAGGCGTGGGCTATGGATAGAGTTGTGCGCAGGAGGGTGGATGTGCTGGAAATGAGATGTTTGAGGACAATGTGTGGTGTGAGGTGGTTTGATCGAGTAAGTAATATAAGGGTAAGAGATGTGTGGAAATAAAAAGAGCGTGGTTGAGAGAGCAGAAGAGGGTGTTTTAAAATGGTTTGGGCACATGGAGAGAATGAGTGAGGAAAGATTGACCAAGAGGATATATGTGTCGGAGGTGGAGGGAACGAGGAGAAGTGGGAGACCAAATTGGAGGTGGAAATATGGAGTGAAAAAGATTTTGAGTGATCGGGGCCTGAACATGCAGGAGGGTGAAAGGAGGGCAAGGAATAGAGTGATTTGGATCGATGTGGTATACCGGGGTTGACGTACTGTCAGTGGATTGAATCAGGGCATGTGAAGCGTCTGGGGTAAACCATGGAAAGCTGTGTGGGGCCTGGATGTGGAAAGGGAGCTGTGGTTTCGGGCATTATTGCATGACAGCTAGAGACTGAGTGTGAATGAATGAGGCCTTTGTTGTCTTTTCCTAGCGCTACCCCGCACACATGAGGGGGGAGGGGGATGGTATTCTATGTGTGGTGAGGTGGCGATGGGAATGAATAAAGGCAGACAATGTGAACTGTGTGCATGGGTATATATGTATGTGTCTGTGTGTGTATATATATGTGTACATTGAGATGTATAGGTATGTATATTTTGCGTGTGTGGACGTGTGTGTATATACATGTGTATGGGGGTGGGTTGGGCCATTTCTTTCGTCTGTTTCCTTGCGCTACCTCGCAAACGCGGGAGACAGCGACAAAGCAAAATAAATAAATAAATAAATAAATAAATAAATATTATCCCTGGGGATAGGGGATTAAGAATACTTCCCACGTATTTCCTGCGTGTCGTAGAAGGCAACTAAAAGGGGAGGGAGCGGGGGGCTGGAAATCCTCCCCTCTCGTTTTTTTTTTTTAATTTTCCGAAAGAAGGAACAGAGGAGGCCAGGTGAGGATATTCCAAAAAAGGCCCAGTCCTCTATTCTTAACGCTACCTCGCTAACGCGGGAAATGGCGAATAGTTTAAAAGAAAAAGAAAAGAAATATATATATATATATATATATATATATATATATATATATATATATATATATATATATATATATATATATATATGTATATATATATATATATCCCTGGGGATAGGGGTGAAAGAATACTTCCCACGTATTCCCTGCGTGTTGTAGAAGGCGACTAAAAGGGCAGGGAGCGGGGGGCTGGAAATCCTCCCCTCTCATTATTTTTTTTTAATTTTCCAAAAGAAAGAACAGAGAAGGGGGCCAGGTGAGGATTATCCCTCAAAGGCCCAGTCCTCTGTTCTCAACGCTACCTCGCTAACGCGGGAAATAGCAAGTAGTTTGAAAAAAAAAAATATATATATATATATATATATATATATATATATATATATATATATATATATATATATATATATATATATATATATATATATGCACATAATTCATACTTGCTGCCTTTATTAATTTCCGTCGCCACCCCACCACACATGAAATAGCATCCCCCCTCCCCCCACGAGGTAGCGCTAGGAAAGGACAAAAGGCCACATTCGTTCACACTCAGTCTCTAGCTGTCACGTGCAATGCACCGAAAATACAGCTCCATTTCCACATCTTGGCCCCACAAAACTTTCCATGTTTACCCTAGACCCCGGTATTCCACATCGTTCTAATTCACTCTATTCCTTGCACGCCTTTCACCTTCCTGCATGTTCAGGCCCCGATCGCTCAAAATCTTTTTCACTCCAATTTGGTCTCCCTCTTCTCCTCGTTCCCTTCACCTCTGACACATATATCCTCTCTGTCAATCTTTCCTCACTCATTCTCTCCATGTGACCAAACCATTTCAATACACCCTCTTCTGCTCTCTCAGTCACACTCTTTTTATTACCACACATCTCTCTTACCCTATTTTACTTACTCCATCAAACCACCTCACACCACATATTGTCCTCAAACATCTCATTTCCAACACATCCACCCTCCTCCGCACAACTCTATCTATAGCCCGCACCTCACAACCATACAACATTGTTGGAACCACTATTCCTTCAAACATACCCATATTTGCTTTCTGAGATAATGTTCTCGCCTTCCACACATTCATCAATGCTCCCAGAACCTTCGCCCCCTCCCCCACCCTGTGACTCACTTATGCTTCCATGGTTCCATCCGCTGCGAAATCCACTCCCAGATATCTAAAACACTTCACTTCCTCCAGTTTTTCTCCATTCAAACTCACCTCCCAATTTACTTGTCCCTCAGCCCTACTGAACCTAATAACCTTGCTCTTATTCACATTTACTCTCAGCTTTCTTCTTTCACACACTTTACCAAACTCAGTCACCAGCTCCTGTATCACCACACTGTATCATAAGTGAACAACAACTGAATCATTTTCCAAACCCTCTCATCCACAATAGACTGCATTCTTGCCTCTCTCTCCAAAACTCTTGCATTCGCCTCCCTAACAACCCCATCCATAAACAAATTAAACAACCATGGAGACAACAAGCACCCCTGCAGCAAACCGACATTCACTGAGAACCAATCACTCTCCTCTCTCCTACTCGTACACATGCCTTACATCCTCGATAGAAACTTTTCACTGCTTCTAGCGACTTGCCTCCCACACCATATATTCTACTGATGTCTTTCATTAGAAAGAGCTAGCTATTCATCGACATTTAATACCTCTAATGGGGTTACAACAGCCGGTGCTTTATGTATAAATTGAAAAATCTTTTATATAAAAAAAAAATCTGCTAATTTCTCTGAAGTTTTTGGCTTTGAGACTTCTTGTGGTTGTGGTTTGTACATGCCTCCAGTGCCGTGGCCCAATGAAACCTCACAGCACAGTATAATAACAACTGCATGTTTACCCCATGTGCACAAAGGTATAATCCTTGAGTAAAATATAAATCTAGAGCCTGGTGAGTATGATGGCCCATGGCCTTTAAACCAAATGTTTTAGGGTCAAATCAAAGGTCAGGCCTTCATACCCAAGAGTCATACCATCATGCTCAATGGTCATACCATTATGCTCAACGGTTATACTTTCAACGGTTATACTTTACTTGTGGGTTGCACAATCCTCATGGGTTGTATCATTTATGCTCAGGCATTAATGAACCACTGTTATAACAAACTGCCGCTGAAAACCACAAAATGGATAGCCACTGTTCTTACCACCCCAAAAATGGATTAGGAGGATAAATGAGCATAGAAAGATGACCCCAGAAGGAATAAAAGGGACTCAAACAAGCCACTCATTGCAAGAAAAGTTACAGGTGTTGTGAGTTTACAAATGAGCGTATTAGTTTACCTCATTATTCCTAAACTTACTTGTATGTGAATATATCTATATACATCATGGGTCAACTAGAAGCTGTAGGTTACACTGAGATGGGGTTTACCTGCAGGAATAGTGCCTATTGTGTTGATCTCGCAAGGTGAAGAACCCTCCAGGGAGCTCCCCAGAACCTGGCAGGCGCCTCAAGTCCCGCACCTCAGTGTTGTACCACACCCGAAGCCCTTGACGTACTGTGAATTCATTCAGGTACCGCACCATTGCATCGGCCTGAGAGAGGGAGTAAAAATATACTACCAACAGAAAACATATTCCTAGAAGAATGTGAAGGTGAAGAACTACTACAGGTTAAAGATGAAATATAAGAGGATCTGATGCCAATACAATGAAGGCCAAATCACACCTCTATCTTGCATGAGGAGGTCGAAGCCCAGTACCCACCATCAGCCTACATAAAGAATGTTGAAACCCACTGTCAGCTTACATTGGAGAAGGTAAGGTCCATCAGTAGTTTACAGAGTGAAACTTGATGCTTACCATTATGATAATACACAGTAGAGGTCGAAACTCACCATAAGCTTACACAAGGGAATCTCTAAAACTTGGTGCAGGAGAAACAAGAAAGGCAAGTCTACCGGATACGATTTTTTCTGCCAAAGTTCAGAAATCAAGAACTATTTTGCTCTCACGGAAAAGTAATGAAATGAAAATTGAGGAAAATATTTAATGGTCTTTCAGTTAATAGAATATACTGATTGACAAGCTGTATAAATGAATTAATCATGAAAAGGGAGATACTTTCATTACTATAAATCACGTTTGGAAATACTGTGTGACAGGGCTAGGCAAAGGCAGAGGAAAATGGAAAGTCATTTCTCACATGTGGTCACTTTAACTTATTACACGCAAGATCAGAGCAGTGCCAGTCAGATAACAGTATGAGGGCAGGGGCTCATGAAAAAAGTTAATTTTTCAAGATAATTTATCACAAAATAAAACTATTGGTCTTAGGCCTGGTCGGCTGGAGGCCAGGAATTTCGGCCCCCCAAACCCTACCCCTGCTGTGAAGGTAACTGCTCCAGTGTATATATTTTACACCTATACACTAAGAAGAATATGGTAGGACCACTGGGGTCTGGTGGTAGCTGGACAGGTGGAAGTGTTAAAGAAAGAGGGACGTTGTGCAAATGGAGCTGTTGTGGACAAGTGAAGGTAATGTGGACAAGCGGAGGTTGTGTGGACAGGTGGTGTTGTATATAAATGTGGGTGTTACTCAATAGGATGAGGTGTAGCTGGATAGGTGGTGGTGTTGTGGAGAAGTGGGGATGTCCCTGGAGATGTGGTGTTGTTGAGTGTTGCTGGAGGGGATGGGTCAGGGCACCTGAGAGGGATTCTGTCAGGGGATACGTAGTTTCTTTTAGGTCCCCTTCCCTTCTCCATTAGTCATTGTTTTTATCCATTCTTGTTTTATGCCATGCGCTGTAAGGCTTTAAGGGGTATGGAAGATGAGAGAGGGGTGGAATGGAGTGCTCTGCTGGGCTTGGGTACTATGTACCCCCTGCACCCCTCTCTAAGAAGCCTTAGGAGAAGGTGTCGTGGAGAGGCGGGGATGTCGCTGGAGAGATAGAGGTGTTGCAAGGAAAGTACTTACTGACCACCCTACATGACTCTTCCAAGGAGGAACTGTTTTCTACCGCTATCTTCTACTTTTATTTTCCCTTCAATATTCTCCACTTTTGCTTTCCCAACGATATTCTCCACTTTTGCTTCTAACAATATTTTCTGGTTATCTTTATCACAAAGTGTCTCTGCTCTTCGTCTCTATTAGTGTTCTCTACTTTGGTTTCTACCAATTTTCTCTTGTTTGTTGTTATCAATGTTTGCTACTTTTTTGCTACCAATTTTCTACTTTTCTTATACAAAGTCACTAATCAAGTGCACCGTTGACCCATTAAAGGTTAGGCCTGCATGCAACTTTCATGAACTTCAACTACATTACAGTTATATGCCAAAAAATCTCTCCCTGCGATATTCCATATGCATTAATGAATCTATGTACGTATATGTGTACGTTTATAAACTTGCAGCTATGTTTATTGGTACATTATATATATATATATATATATATATATATATATATATATATATATATATATATATATATCATTTCATTCAATTATAATACTTAAATCGCTGTTTCCCGCGTCAGCGAGGTACCGCCAGAAAACTGACGAAGAATGGCTCAACCTATCCACATACACATGTATATACATACACGTCCACACACGCACATATATATACCTATACATTTCAACGTATACACATATACACATACACAGACATATACATATATACACATGTACATAATTCATACTTGCTGCCTTCATTCATTCTCGTCGCCACCCCGCCACACATGAAATGACAACCCCCTCCTCCCGTACGCGCGCGAGGTAGCGCTAGGAAAAGAAACAAAGGCCACACTCGTTCACACTCAGTCTCTAGCTGTCATGTATAATGCACCGAAACCACAGCTCCCTTTCCACATCCAGGCCCCACAAAACTTTCTATGGTTTACCCCAGACGCTTCACATGCCCTGGTTCAATCCATTGACAGCACGTCGACCCCGGTATACCACATTGTTCCAAATCACTCTATTCCTTGCACCCTTTCAACTTCCTGCATGTTCAGGCCCCGATCGCTCAAAATCTTTTTCACCTCATCTTTCCACCTCCAATTTGGTCTCCCACTTCTTCTCGTTCCCTCCACCTCTGAGACATATGTCCTCTT
This sequence comes from Panulirus ornatus, assembly GCF_036320965.1. NCBI lineage: Eukaryota > Metazoa > Arthropoda > Malacostraca > Decapoda > Palinuridae > Panulirus > Panulirus ornatus. The sequence goes on along the minus strand of NC_092275.1, from coordinate 12,222,432 downwards.
GGTCAATCTTTCCTCACTCATTCTCTCCATGTGACCAAACCATTTCAAAACACCCTCTTTTGCTCTCTCAACCACTCTTTCTCGTACCACACATCTCTCTTACCCTTTCATTACTTACTTGATCAAACCACCTCACACCACATATTTTCCTCAAACATCTCATTTCCAACACATCCACCCTCCTCCGCACAACTCTATCTATAGCCCGCACCTCACTATATAATATTGTTGGAACCACTATTCCTTCAAACATACCCATTTTTGATTTCCGAGATAATGTTCTCACCTTCCACACATTTTTCAAAACTCCCAGAACCTTCGCCCCCTCCCCCACCCTGACTCACTTCCGCTTCCATGGTTCCATCCGCTGCCAAATCCACTCCCACATATCTAAAACACTTCACTTCCTCCAGTTTTTCTCCATTCAAACTTACCTCCCAATTGACTTGTCCCTCAACCCTACAGTACCTAATAACCTTGCTCTTATTCACATTTACTCTCAGCTTTCTTCTTTTACACACTTTACCAAACTCAGTCACCAGCTTCTGCAGTTTCTCACATGAATCAGCCACCAGCGCTGTATCATCAGCGAACAACAACTGACTCACTTCCCAGGCTCTCTCATCCACAACAGACTGCATACCTGCCCCTCTCTCCAAAACTCTCGCATTCACCTCCCTAACAACCCCATCCATAAACAAATCAAACAACCATGGAAACATCTCACACCCCTGCCGCAAACCTACATTCACTGAGAACCAATCACTTTCCTCTCATCCTACTTGTACACATGCCTTACATCCTCGATAGAAACTTTTCACTGCTTCTAACAACTTGCTTCCCACACCATATATTCTTAATACCTTCCACAGAGCATCTCTATCAACTACATCATATGCCTTCTCCAGATCCATAAATGCTACATACAAATCTATTTGCTTTTCTAAGTATTTCTCTCAAACATTCTTCAAAGCAAACACCTGATCCACACATCCTCTACCACTTCTGAAACAACACTGCTCTTCCCCAATCTGATGCTCTGTACATGCTTTCACTCTCTCAATCAATACCCTCCCATATAATTTCCCAGGAATACTCAACAAACTTATACCTCTGCAATTTGAGCACTCACCTTTATCCCCTTTGCCTTTGTACAATGGCACTATGCACGCATTCCGCCAATCCTCAGGCACCTCACCATGAGTCATACATACATTAAATAACCTTACCAACCAGTCAACAACACAGTCACCCCCTTTTTAATAAATTCCCATGCAATACCATCCATATATATAAATATATATATATATATATATATATATATATATATATATATATCCCTGGGGATAGGGGTGAAAGAATACTTTCCACATATTTCCTGCGTGTCGTAGATGGCGACTAAAAGGGGAGGGAGCGGGGTACTGAAAATCCCCCCCCCCCTCCCATTTTTAGATTTTCCAAAAGAAGTAACAGAGAAGGGGGCCAAGTGAGGATATTACCTCACACTCAGTCCTCTGTTTTTAACGCTACCTCGCTGACGCGGAAAATTGCCAATATGTATGTTCGCTATGTGGGGCCTGGATGTGGAAAGGGAGATGTGGGTTCGGTGCATTACACATGACAGCTAGACACAGTGTGAACGAATGTGGCCTTTGTTGTCTTTTCCTAGCGCTACCTCACGCGCACCCGGGGGGGGGGGGGGGGAAGGGGGGGGGGGAGGAGGAGGTTGTCATTTCATGTGTGGCGGGGTGGCGGAGGAAATGGATGAAGGCAGCATGTATGAATATGTACATGTGTATATATGTATATGCGTGTACACGTTGAAATGTATAGGTATGTATATGTGCGTGTGTGGGTGTTTATTCATATACATGTGTATGTGGGTGAGTAGGGCCATTCTTTCGTCTGTTTCCTTGCGCTACCTCGCTAACGTGGGAGAAGCAACAAAGTATAATGATAACGATAATAATAATGATAATAATAATAATAATAATAATAATAATAATAATAATAATAATAATAGTGATTAATAATAATAATAATAATAATAATAATAATAATAATAATAATAATAATAATAATAATAATAATTATAATAATAGATACGACCACACGCGCACATATACATATCAACATATACATACATACTCATGTACATCCAAACCTCCAACAGCCGGGATCGAACCCGGGACCCCTGTGCAACAGGTGGGAACGCTACCGCTAGGCTATGATCGCCCCTAATAGGGAAATGACTTCGAATACTATGTACTCGAATACCCTTCGTCTTACGTTGGTGAGCAACGGGGAAATGACCTGTGCAGACCCTGTTGCTCACCAACGTGAGACGAAGGGTATTCGAGTACATAGTATTCGAATAGTCATTTCCCTATTAGGGGCGATCATAGCCTAGCGGTAGCGCTCCCGCCTGTTGCACAGGGGTCCCAGGTTCGATCCTGGCTGTTGGAGGTTTGTATGTTCTATGAAGGTGCGTGTTCATATGCACATTATTCGTATACACATGCACATATTCATACTTGTTTGCTTTCGTCCATTTCTGTTGCTACCCCGCCACACAGGAAATGCCAAATGCTCTCAACCACACTCTTTTTATTACCACACATCTCTTTCATCCTTTCATTACTTACTCGATCAGACCACCTCACATCCACCCTCCTCCGTACAACCTTATCCATAGCCCACGCCTCACAACCATATAACACTGTTGGAACTCCCATTCCTTCAAACAAACCCATTTTTGCTCTCCGAGATATCGTTCTCTCCTTCCACATATTCTTCATCGCTCCCAGAACCTTCGCCCCCTCCCCTTCCCATCCGTGACATTTCCGCTTCCATGGTTCCATCCTCTGCCAAATCCACTCCCAGATCTCCAAAACACTTCACTTCCTCCAGTTTTTCTCCATTCAAACTTACATCCCAATCAAATTGTCCATCAACCCTACTTAAACTAATAACCTTGCTCTTGTTCACATTTACTCTAAGTTTTCTCCTCACACTTTTCTATACTCATTCACCAACTTCTGCAGTTTCTCACTCGAATCAACTACTAGAGCTGTATCATCAGCGAACAACTACTGATTCACTTCCCAGGCCCCCTCATCCACAACAGCCTGCATACTTGCCCCTCTCTCCAATACTCTTACATTCATTTCCCTAACCACCCCGACCATAAACAAATTAAAAATACATGGGGACATCACACACCCTGGCTGCAGACTGACGTTCACTGGGAACCAATCACTTTCCTCTCTTCCTACTCGTACACATGCCTTACATCCTTGTTAAATAATTTACACTGCTTCTAACAACTTACCTCCCACACCATATACTCTTAGGACCTTCCACAAAGCATCTATATCCACCCTATCATATAGCTTTTCCAGATCCATAAATGCTAAATACAAATCCATATGCTTTTCTAAGTATTTCTCACATACATTCTTCAAAGCAAACACCTGATCCACACATCTTAAACCACTTCTGAAACCACACTGCTCTTCCCCAGTCTGATGTTCTGTACATGCCTTCACCCTCTCAATCAATAAACTCCCTTATAATTTCCCGGAAATACTCAACAAACTTATACCTCTGTAATTTGAACATTCATCTTTATCCCCCTTGCCTTTGTACAATAGCACTATGCATGTATTCCGCCAATCCTCAGGCACTTCCCCATGGTGCATACATACAGTGAATATCCTTACCAATCAATCAACAACGTAGTCACCTCCCCATCCCCTTTTTTAAATAACTTCCGCTGCAATATCATCCAAACCCGCCGCCCTGCCGGTTTTCATCTTCCGCAAAGCTTTCACTACCTCTTCTTTCTTAACCAAACCGTTCTCCCTGACCCTCTCACTTCGTACAACACCCCGACCTAAACACCCTATATTAGCCACTCTATCATCAAACACTATCTTTTTATTCTCCCTGAAATTTGATGATTCTCTCTCACCCGAACTCTCACTTGCCCTCTATTTCAACCCTCACAGTTTCTTTTGACCTCCTGCCACTTTCTTTTATACATCTCCCAGTTATTTGCACTCCTTCCTTGCAAGTATTGTCCAAACGCCTCTCTTATCTCTCTCACTAACTTCACCTCTTCATCCCACCATTCACTACCCTTTCTAATCTGCACATCTCCCACCTTTTTCATGCCACATGCATCTTTTGCGCAAGCCATCACAGTTTCCCTAAATACAACACATTCCTCACACACTCCCCTCATGTCATTTGCTTTTACCTTTTGCCATTCTACACTCAATCTCTCCTGGTACTCCCTCCCACAAGTCTCCTTTCCAAGCTAATTTACTCTCACCACTCTCTTATCCCCGACATTCTCTCTTCTCTTCTGAAATCCTCTACAAATCTTCACCTTCGCCTCCACAAGATAGTGATCAGACATCCCTCCCGCTGCCCCTCTCAGCACAACATCCAAAAGTCTCTCTTTTATACGCCTATCAATTAACACAATCTAGTAATGCCCTCTGACCATCTCTCCTACTCACACATACATACTTATGTATATATCTCTTTTTAAACCAGGTATTCCCAATCACCAGTCTTTTTTCAGCCGACAAATCTACAAGCTCTTCATTTCCATTTACAACACTGAATACCTCATGTACACCAATCATACCCTCAACTGCCACATTACTCACCTTTGCATTCAGATCACCCATCACTATAACCCGGTCTCGTGCATCAAAGCTGCTAACACACTCACTCAGCTGCTCCCAAAACACTCGCCTCTCATGATCTTTCTTCTCATGACCAGGTGCATAAGCACCAATAATCACCCATCTCTCTCCATTCGCTTTCAGTTTTACCCATATCAATCTAGAATTTACTTTCTTACACTCTATTACATACTCCCACAACTCCTTCTTCAGTAGTAGTGCTACTCCTTCCTTTGTCTTGCCTTTGCTCTTGTCCTCTCACCAACCCCTGACTTTACTCCCAAGACATTCCTAAACCACTCTCCCCCTTTACCCTTGAGCTTTTTCTAACTCAGAGTCAAAACATCCAGGTTCCTTTCCTTAAACATACTACCTATCTCTCCTTTTTTGTCATCTTGGTTACATCCACACACATTTAGATACCTCAATCTGAGCCTTCGAGGAGGATGAGCGCTCCCTACATGACTCCTTCTGTTTCCCCTTCTAGAAATTGAAATATTACACACACATACACACACACACACACACACACACACACACACACACACACACACATATATATATATATATATATATATATATATATATATATATATATATATATATATATATATATACATATATATATATATATTTTTTTTTTTTTTTTTTGCCGCTGTCTCCCGCGTTTGCGAGGTAGCGCAAGGAAAGAGACGAAAGAAATGGCCCAACCCACCCCCATACACATGTATATACATACGTCCACACACGCAAATATACATACCTACACAGCTTTCCATGGTTTACCCCAGACGCTTCACATGCCCTGGTTCAATCCATTGACAGCACGTCGACCCCGGTATACCACATTGTTCCAAATCACTCTATTCCTTGCACCCTTTCAACTTCCTGCATGTTCAGGCCCCGATCGCTCAAAATCTTTTTCACCTCATCTTTCCACCTCCAATTTGGTCTCCCACTTCTTCTCGTTCCCTCCACCTCTGAGACATATATCCTCTTGGTCAATCTTTCCTCACTCATTCTCTCCATGTGACCAAACCATTTCAAAACACCCTCTTTTGCTCTCTCAACCACTCTTTCTCGTACCACACATCTCTCTTACCCTTTCATTACTTACTTGATCAAACCACCTCACACCACATATTTTCCTCAAACATCTCATTTCCAACACATCCACCCTCCTCCGCACAACTCTATCTATAGCCCGCACCTCACTATATAATATTGTTGGAACCACTATTCCTTCAAACATACCCATTTTTGCTTTCCGAGATAATGTTCTCACCTTCCACACATTTTTCAAAACTCCCAGAACCTTCGCCCCCTCCCCCACCCTGACTCACTTCCGCTTCCATGGTTCCATCCGCTGCCAAATCCACTCCCACATATCTAAAACACTTCACTTCCTCCAGTTTTTCTCCATTCAAACTTACCTCCCAATTGACTTGTCCCTCAACCCTACAGTACCTAATAACCTTGCTCTTATTCACATTTACTCTCAGCTTTCTTCTTTTACACACTTTACCAAACTCAGTCACCAGCTTCTGCAGTTTCTCACATGAATCAGCCACCAGCGCTGTATCATCAGCGAACAACAACTGACTCACTTCCCAAGCTCTCTCATCCACAACAGACTGCATACCTGCCCCTCTCTCCAAAACTCTCGCATTCACCTCCCTAACAACCCCATCCATAAACAAATCAAACAACCATGGAAACATCTCACACCCCTGCCGCAAACCTACATTCACTGAGAACCAATCACTTTCCTCTCATCCTACTCGTACACATGCCTTACATCCTCGATAGAAACTTTTCACTGCTTCTAACAACTTGCTTCCCACACCATATATTCTTAATACCTTCCACAGAGCATCTCTATCAACTATATCATATGCCTTCTCCAGATCCATAAATGCTACATACAAATCTATTTGCTTTTCTAAGTATTTCTCTCAAACATTCTTCAAAGCAAACACCTGATCCACACATCCTCTACCACTTCTGAAACAACACTGCTCTTCCCCAATCTGATGCTCTGTACATGCTTTCACTCTCTCAATCAATACCCTCCCATATAATTTCCCAGGAATACTCAACAAACTTATACCTCTGTAATTTGAGCACTCACCTTTATCCCCTTTGCCTTTGTACAATGGCACTATGCACGCATTCCGCCAATCCTCAGGCACCTCACCATGAGTCATACATACATTAAATAACCTTACCAACCAGTCAACAACACAGTCACCCCCTTTTTAATAAATTCCCATGCAATACCATCCATATATATAAATATATATATATATATATATATATATATATATATATATATATCCCTGGGGATAGGGGTGAAAGAATACTTTCCACATATTTCCTGCGTGTCGTAGATGGCGACTAAAAGGGGAGGGAGCGGGGTACTGAAAATCCCCCCCCTCTCCCGTTTTTAGATTTTCCAAAAGAAGTAACAGAGAAGGGGGCCAAGTGAGGATATTACCTCAGACTCAGTCCTCTGTTTTTAACGCTACCTCGCTGACGCGGAAAATTGCCAATATGTATGTTCGCTATGTGGGGCCTGGATGTGGAAAGGGAGATGTGGGTTCGGTGCATTACACATGACAGCTAGACACAGTGTGAATGAATGTGGCCTTTGTTGTCTTTTCCTAGCGCGACCTCACGCGCACCCGGGGGGGGGGGGGGAGGAGGAGGAGGAGGAGGAGGAGGAGGTTGTCATTTCATGTGTGGCGTCGTGGCGGAGGAAATGGATGAAGGCAGGATGTATGAATATGTACATGTGTATATATGTATATGCGTGTACACGTTGAAATGTATAGGTATGTATATGTGCGTGTGTGGGTGTTTATTCATATACATGTGTATGTGGGTGAGTAGGGCCATTCTTTCGTCTGTTTCCTTGCGCTACCTCGCTAACGTGGGAGAAGCAACAAAGTATAATGATAACGATAATAATAATGATAATAATAATAATAATAATAATAATAATAATAATAATAGTGATTAATAATAATAATAATAATAATAATAATAATAATAATAATAATAATAATAATTATAATAATAGATACGACCACACGCGCACATATACATATCAACATATACATACATACTCATGTACATCCAAACCTCCAACAGCCGGGATCGAACCCGGGACCCCTGTGCAACAGGTGGGAACGCTACCGCTAGGCTATGATCGCCCCTAATAGGGAAATGACTTCGAATACTATGTACTCGAATACCCTTCGTCTTACGTTGGTGAGCAACGGGGAAATGACCTGTGCAGACCCTGTTGCTCACCAACGTGAGACGAAGGGTATTCGAGTACATAGTATTCGAATAGTCATTTCCCTATTAGGGGCGATCATAGCCTAGCGGTAGCGCTCCCGCCTGTTGCACAGGGGTCCCAGGTTCGATCCTGGCTGTTGGAGGTTTGTATGTTCTATGAAGGTGCGTGTTCATATGCACATTATTCGTATACACATGCACATATTCATACTTGTTTGCTTTCGTCCATTTCTGTTGCTACCCCGCCACACAGGAAATGCCAAATGCTCTCAACCACACTCTTTTTATTACCACACATCTCTTTCATCCTTTCATTACTTACTCGATCAGACCACCTCACATCCACCCTCCTCCGTACAACCTTATCCATAGCCCACGCCTCACAACCATATAACACTGTTGGAACTCCCATTCCTTCAAACAAACCCATTTTTGCTCTCCGAGATATCGTTCTCTCCTTCCACATATTCTTCATCGCTCCCAGAACCTTCGCCCCCTCCCCTTCCCATCCGTGACATTTCCGCTTCCATGGTTCCATCCTCTGCCAAATCCACTCCCAGATCTCCAAAACACTTCACTTCCTCCAGTTTTTCTCCATTCAAACTTACATCCCAATCAAATTGTCCATCAACCCTACTTAAACTAATAACCTTGCTCTTGTTCACATTTACTCTAAGTTTTCTCCTCACACTTTTCTATACTCATTCACCAACTTCTGCAGTTTCTCACTCGAATCAACTACTAGAGCTGTATCATCAGCGAACAACTACTGATTCACTTCCCAGGCCCCCTCATCCACAACAGCCTGCATACTTGCCCCTCTCTCCAATACTCTTACATTCATTTCCCTAACCACCCCGACCATAAACAAATTAAAAATACATGGGGACATCACACACCCCGGAAGCAGACTGACGTTCACTGGGAACCAATCACTTTCCTCTCTTCCTACTCGTACACATGCCTTACATCCTTGTTAAATAATTTACACTGCTTCTAACAACTTGCCTCCCACACCATATACTCTTAGGACCTTCCACAAAGCATCTATATCCACCCTATCATATAGCTTTTCCAGATCCATAAATGCTAAATACAAATCCATATGCTTTTCTAAGTATTTCTCACATACATTCTTCAAAGCAAACACCTGATCCACACATCTTAAACCACTTCTGAAACCACACTGCTCTTCCCCAGTCTGATGTTCTGTACATGCCTTCACCCTCTCAATCAATAAACTCCCTTATAATTTCCCGGAAATACTCAACAAACTTATACCTCTGTAATTTGAACATTCATCTTTATCCCCCTTGCCTTTGTACAATAGCACTATGCATGTATTCCGCCAATCCTCAGGCACTTCCCCATGGTGCATACATACAGTGAATATCCTTACCAATCAATCAACAACGTAGTCACCTCCCCATCCCCCTTTTTAAATAACTTCCGCTGCAATATCATCCAAACCCGCCGCCCTGCCGGTTTTCATCTTCCGCAAAGCTTTCACTACCTCTTCTCTCTTAACCAAACCGTTCTCCCTGACCCTCTCACTTCGTACAACACCCCGACCTAAACACCCTATATTAGCCACTCTATCATCAAACACTATCTTTTTATTCTCCCTGAAATTTGATGATTCTCTCTCACCCGAACTCTCACTTGCCCTCTATTTCAACCCTCACAGTTTCTTTTGACCTCCTGCCACTTTCTTTTATACATCTCCCAGTTATTTGCACTCCTTCCTTGCAAGTATTGTCCAAACGCCTCTCTTATCTCTCTCACTAACTTCACCTCTTCATCCCACCATTCACTACCCTTTCTAATCTGCACATCTCCCACCTTTCTCATGCCACATGCATCTTTTGCGCAAGCCATCACAGTTTCCCTAAATACAACACATTCCTCACACACTCCCCTCATGTCATTTGCTTTTACCTTTTGCCATTCTACACTCAATCTCTCCTGGTACTCCCTCCCACAAGTCTCCTTTCCAAGCTAATTTACTCTCACCACTCTCTTATCCCCGACATTCTCTCTTCTCTTCTGAAATCCTCTACAAATCTTCACCTTCGCCTCCACAAGATAGTGATCAGACATCCCTCCCGCTGCCCCTCTCAGCACAACATCCAAAAGTCTCTCTTTTATACGCCTATCAATTAACACAATCTAGTAATGCCCTCTGACCATCTCTCCTACTCACACATACATACTTATGTATATATCTCTTTTTAAACCAGGTATTCCCAATCACCAGTCTTTTTTCAGCCGACAAATCTACAAGCTCTTCATTTCCATTTACAACACTGAATACCTCATGTACACCAATCATACCCTCAACTGCCACATTACTCACCTTTGCATTCAGATCACCCATCACTATAACCCGGTCTCGTGCATCAAAGCTGCTAACACACTCACTCAGCTGCTCCCAAAACACTCGCCTCTCATGATCTTTCTTCTCATGACCAGGTGCATAAGCACCAATAATCACCCATCTCTCTCCATTCGCTTTCAGTTTTACCCATATCAATCTAGAATTTACTTTCTTACACTCTATTACATACTCCCACAACTCCTTCTTCAGTAGTAGTGCTACTCCTTCCTTTGTCTTGCCTTTGCTCTTGTCCTCTCACCAACCCCTGACTTTACTCCCAAGACATTCCTAAACCACTCTCCCCCTTTACCCTTGAGCTTTTTCTAACTCAGAGTCAAAACATCCAGGTTCCTTTCCTTAAACATACTACCTATCTCTCCTTTTTTTGTCATCTTGGTTACATCCACACACATTTAGATACCTCAATCTGAGCCTTCGAGGAGGATGAGCGCTCCCTACATGACTCCTTCTGTTTCCCCTTCTAGAAATTGAAATATTACACACACATACACACACACACACACACACACACACACACACACACACACACATATATATATATATATATATATATATATATATATATATATATATATATATATATATATATACATATATATATATATATATTTTTTTTTTTTTTTTTTGCCGCTGTCTCCCGCGTTTGCGAGGTAGCGCAAGGAAAGAGACGAAAGAAATGGCCCAACCCACCCCCATACACATGTATATACATACGTCCACACACGCAAATATACATACCTACACAGCTTTCCATGGTTTACCCCAGACGCTTCACATGCCTTGATTCAATCCACTGACAGCACGTCAACCCCGGTATACCACATCGCTCCAATTCACTCTATTCCTTGCCCTCCTTTCACCCTCCTACATGTTCAGGCCTCGATCACACAAAATCTTTTTCACTCCATCTTTTCACCTCCAATTTGGTCTCCCTCTTCTCCTCGTTCCCTCCACCTCCGACACATATATCCTCTTGGTCAATCTTTCCTCACTCATTCTCTCCATGTGACCAAACCATTTCAAAACACCCTCTTCTGCTCTCTCAACCACGCTCTTTTTATTTCCACACATCTCTCTTACCCTTACGTTACTTACTCGATCAAACCACCTCACACCACACATTGTCCTCAAACATCTCATTTCCAGCACATCCATCCTCCTGCGCACAACTCTATCCATAGTCCACGCCTCGCAACCATACAACATTGTTGGAACCACTATTCCTTCAAACATGCCCATTTTTGCTTTCCGAGATAATGTTCTCGACTTCCACACATTCTTCAAGGCTCCCAGAATTTTCGCCCCCTCCCCCACCCTATGATCTACTTCCGCTTCCATGTTTTCATCCGCTGCCAGATCCACCCCCAGATATCTAGAACACTTCACTTCCTCCAGTTTTTCTCCATTCAAACTCACCTCCCAATTGACTTGACCCTCAACCCTACTGTACCTAATAACCTTGCTCTTATTCACATTTACTCTTAACTTTCTTCTTTCACACACTTTACCAAACTCAGTCACCAGCTTCTGCAGTTTCTCACATGAATCAGCCACCAGCGCTGTATCATCAGCGAACAACAACTGACTCACTTCCTAAGCTCTCTCATCCCCAACAGACTTCATCCTTGCCCCTCTTTCCAAAACTCTTGCATTCACCTCCCTAACAACCCCATCCATAAACAAATTAAACAACCAAGGAGACATCACACACCCCTGCCGCAAACCTACATTCACTGAGAACCAATCACTTTCCTCTCTTCCTACACGTACACATGCCTTACATCCTCGATAAAAACTTTTCACTGCTTCTAACAACTTGCCTCCCACACCATATATTCTTAATACCTGCCACAGAGCATCTCTATCAACTCTATCATATGCCTTCTCCAGATCCATAAATGCTACATACAAATCCATTTGCTTTTCTTAGTATTTCTCACATACATTCTTCAAAGCAAACACCTGATCCACACATCCTCTACCACTTCTGAAACCACACTGCTCTTCCCCAATCTGATGCTCTGTACATGCCTTCACCCTCTCAATCAATACCCTCCCATACAATTTGCCAGGAATACTCAACAAACTTATACCTCTGTAATTTGAGCACTCACTCTTATCCCCTTTGCCTTTGTACAATGGCACTATGCACGCATTCCGCCAATCCTCAGGCACCTCACCATGAGTCATACATACATTAAATAACCTTACCAACCAGTCAACAATACAGTCACCCCCTTTTTTAATAAATTCCACTGCAATACCATCCAAACCTGCTGCCTTGCCGGCTTTCATCTTCCGCAAAGCTTTTACTACCTCTTCTCTGTTTACCAAATCATTTTCCCTAACCCTCTCACTTTGCACACCACCTCGACCAAAACACCCTATATCTGCCACTCTATCATCAAACACATTCAACAAACCTTCAAAATACTCACTCCATCTCCTTCTCACATCACCACTACTTGTTATCACCTCCCCATTTGCGCCCTTCACTGAAGTTCCCATTTGCTCCCTTGTCTTACGCACTTTATTTACCTCCTTCCAGAACATCTTTTTACTCTCCCTAAAATTTAATGATACTCTCTCACCCCAACTCTCATTTGCCCTTTTTTTCACCTCTTGCACCTTTCTCTTGACCTCCTGTCTCTTTCTTTTATACGTCTCCCACTCAATTTCATTTTTTCCCTGCAAAAATCGTCCAAATGCCTCTCTTTTCTCTTTCACTAATACTCTTACTTCTTCATCCCACCACTCACTACCCTTTCTAATCAACCCACCTCCCACTCTTCTCATGCCACACACACACACATATATATATATATATATATATATATATATATATATATATATATATATATATATATATATATACATATATATATATATAATTGTGAACCTAACTCTATAATCCATGCATCTTCCTGAAGAATTCATGTCTAAAACTGTCCATCTTGGTATCTAGCATCACCTCCATTAATAATGCAACCTTCTGTTTCTGTACAATGAAACCCTATTTCCCTATTGCAATGTATAATTTTACGTGACACGTATCCATCTATCCATGGTTCTAGGTATGCAACGGTAAGCTATCTTCCCTCCTCCCTGCCTGAGTACAAGATGTAAGTGTAGGGCCACATTAGTACACTGTATTCCCTCTATCCTTCATAACTTTAAACAGTGTGGGGGCCATACCTCAGGGAAGAAGTCTGTGGAGAAGTGCTTGAAGAGAAGGTGCTCGTCGTCCGAGAGGAGTGAGTTCCAGTCATGGCGGAGGTTGAAGTCATGGTTGGTGCGGCCTGTATGCCGTTTGTTGATACTGATTAGGCGGCGGTGGCGCGGGTACACGCTGAAGAAGCTCCCTGTCGGGCAAAGAACGCCAGGTGTTAGTGGCTGAGGACAGTCGGCAGGAGGAGTGATAAGAGCGGAAGAATAAATGGACTGGAAGATGGCGAGCAAGATGAATACCAGATCAGCCGCCTGGATCAGTTGGGGAATGTGAGTGAGACTTAAAATGGCAGACTGTAAGGGCTGGGGAGGATACGGGTTGGAGGGACCCAAATGGAATGGTGCGTGAATCGTTAATCGCCACCAAAGCACATCAGGTTAAGGAAAATTCTGTTGACATGTGACGTACACCTTTGTAATCATACAGAAAAAGGTGATGTCTACCTGAAATAAAAAAGTTCTAATGAGCTATCCATGGCGAGAGCCCTTATACTGCGTACGAGAGTCCAGGAGCACACTCTCGCACGGTAAGCCAGGTACATGTGGCATCAAGGTTGACTGGGTGTGACAAAGGCTAGGTAGTGTGTGATCCCCAGAATGGAGTGTTAGTACCACACATCACCCTCTTTGTCTGAAGTCAAAGAGACCTCTACAGTTGTCGGACACGAGAGCTGGTTCCACCATCCCACTACCACCTCATACTACGTTATGTCTTTGGCCTTTGATCCTTAACGATCACATTGAAGACCAAATTGCCTACGACCATTGTGCCTAAGGAACTTGAAAACACCGCGATCCCTGGAATTTCTTCAAAATCGAACTCTCTTACGTTGAGCATAATAACACTTGAGTTGTCGATCAAATTCCTGCTTGAGCAATACTAAGAACTGAGACAAAGCGACTAATTACAAATTGCCTGACGACGCTCTGCTTCCAACCGTCAGAAATATTATTCATTTGACCAGGATGAGACTATCTGAAGACAACTTGAGTGACTTCCTTGAGTTCTTAAAATGAGCTGGATTAGAGACCAGCTGTCGATATGAGCTCAGTTAGAGCCTTGCCGACGATCTAAGCTCAGAGACTGGCCGATATTCTGAGCTTAGAGCACGGCCGACGGTCTGAGCTTAGATATAGCCTGCCAAAGATCTCAGTGAGCTCACAGACTCAAGCACACATGAGGAGTATTATAACTGTGGCTATGATCCATGATGTATCCTTCTGATACCTTCAGTTGGGGTAAACCTTGTCTCCTGAGCCATGACCAGCGGTGTTACCGATACAAGGGATACCATGACTATAGCATCTTCACATGGCCAGCAGTCTCCACAAGTCTTCCCAAAACATCATTAATGTCCACCATTATTTCAACTAGACGTGATATATCTATATGGTTATTTCTACCGCGGGTATTTCCACTGTCAGTCTACATATGAGGGCAAAATCAACTGCTGAAGTCACGTTCTGTCTACCTGGTTATGGGGACTCGCACAGTGAAGACTGCTGTCTGGTGGCGCTCCGTGCATGAGCAATACATGTGTGCCAGTATTTCCAGACGGTGTGTTATCAAGGCTTCGAGGACCCACCGACCGCCCTGCCCACATCACTAGCCATCGGCCTGTCCTCACTCTCCTGCACGGGTTGTTGGTCAGTTTTCTTCATAAAAAGATTGACGAATTTCCGAAAGAGGTTGTGATACTGATTGGACTAATACGGAAGTAACAGTTTAATAGTTTCATACCAGGTAAACTGGCTAATGAGGGCCTACATATTGTTACTTCTAATACATCAATGTAAAGAACCATATACACAATGAATGTGTATCACATCCTTTGCAGATATCATAACACTCACACAACATGTAAAATAGTAATGAATATAGACTATAGAAGAAAAGAACTGCATTAGCGAGGCAACCAACAAGAAGTCAAATTTATTATACATGATAAAACTATAAAAGGGTGACTGTATTGTTGACTGGTTGGTAAGGTTATTTAATGTATGTATGACTCATGGTGAGGTGCCTGAGGATTGGCGGAATGCGTGCATAGTGCCATTGTACAAAGGCAAAGGGGATAAGAGTGAGTGCTCAAATTACAGAGGTATAAGTTTGTTGAGTATTCCTGGTAAATTATACGGGAGGGTATTGATTGAGAGGGTGAAGGCATGTACAGAGCATCAGATTGGGGAAGAGCAGTGTGGTTTCAGAAGTGGTAGAGGATGTGTGGATCAGGTGTTTGCTTTGAAGAATGTATGTGAGAAATACTTAGAAAAGCAAATGGATTTGTATGTAGCTTTTATGGATCTGGAGAAGGCATATGATAGAGTTGATAGAGATGCTCTGTGGAAGGTATTAAGAATATGTGGTGTGGGAGGAAAGTTGTTAGAAGCAGTGAAAAGTTTTCATCGAGGATGTAAGGCATGTGTACGTGTAGGAAGAGAGGAAAGTGACTGGTTCTCAGTGAATGTAGGTTTGCGGCAGGGGTGTGTGATGTCTCCATGGTTGTTTAATTTGTTTATGGATGAGGTTGTTAGGGAGGTAAATGCAAGAGTTTTGGAAAGAGGGGCAAGTATGAAGTCTGTTGGGGATGAGAGAGCTTGGGAAGTGAGTCAGTTGTTGTTCGCTGATGATACAGCGCTGGTGGCTGATTCATGTGAGAAACTGCAGAAGCTGGTGACTGAGTTTGGTGAAGTGTGTGGAAGAAGAAAGTTAAGAGTAAATGTGAATAAGAGCAAGGTTATTAGGTACAGTAGGGTTGAGGGTCAAGTCAATTGGGAGGTGAGTTTGAATGGAGAAAAACTGGAGGAAGTGAAGTGTTTTAGATATCTGGGAGTGGATCTGGCAGCGGATGGAACCATGGAAGCGGAAGTGGATCATAGGGTGGGGGAGGGGGCGAAAATTCTGGGGGCCTTGAAGAATGTGTGGAAGTCGAGAACATTATCTCGGAAAGCAAAAATGGGTATGTTTGAAGGAATAGTGGTTCCAACAATGTTGTATGGTTGCGAGGCGTGGGCTATGGATAGAGTTGTGCGCAGGAGGATGGATGTGCTGGAAATGAGATGTTTGAGGACAATGTGTGGTGTGAGGTGGTTTGATCGAGTGAGTAACGTAAGGGTAAGAGAGATGTGTGGAAATAAAAAAGAGCGTGGTTGAGAGAGCAGAAGAGGGTGTTTTGAAGTGGTTTGGGCACATGGAGAGAATGAGTGAGGAAAGATTGACCAAGAGGATATATGTGTCGGAGGTGGAGGGAACGAGGAGAAGAGGGAGACCAAATTGGAGGTGGAAAGATGGAGTGAAAAAGATTTTGTGTGATCGGGGCCTGAACATGCAGGAGGGTGAAAGGAGGGCAAGGAATAGAGTGAATTGGAGCGATGTGGTATACCGGGGTTGACGTGCTGTCAGTGGATTGAATCAAGGCATGTGAAGCGTCTGGGGTAAACCATGGAAAGCTGTGTAGGTATGTATATTTGCGTGTGTGGACGTATGTATATACATGTGTATGGGGGGGGGGGTTGGGCCATTTCTTTCGTCTGTTTCCTTGCGCTACCTCGCAAACGCGGGAGACAGCGACAAAGTATAATAAAAAAAAAAACTATAACATTAACACTCACAAAGTTTCATTAAAAAAGACATTGAAATCCTAAGTGTCCTTCTGTAAGGTGACACATACCAGTTGCCACTAACATACACGTAAACTACTGTCACATATCATAGTATCAAGACAAAACCACATTAGTTGAGTATCCGGCAAGTGCAGCTTGGTGAAGTACTCTGCCTGTCTCGTAGTGACATTTAGTACCCTTCTGTGTCCTGGGAAGCAAACGGCGAAAATTTTTAAAAATAACCTTTGCTGAGAGTTCAAGTGATTTCTTCTGTCCTTTTCAAAAAGACTTTCAATATACAGGAGTCTCAGACAGGTAAGATATCATTCATGTTATATAGGAAACATTAAACTATTCTGGAGTACGTTTCAATAAACAAAAGATGATGGAAGAGCTACCCAAGTTTTTGTAATGAATATTACACATCCTACATATTTCTGTCACCATCATTACTGTAAGTCCCACCAATGGTGTTACTGTGAACACAAAATTCGTCATAACATTTCATGCAGTACAGTTAAATTCATATGATTAAATCTTAACCCACAATCAACGTTCTAATGTTAAGAGGACTACACCTCAACCCCTTAAGCAGAACCTTCCGATTCCTACTTATGATAGCTTAGCCTTTGACATGAGTGTTATGGGTCATGAAAAGTTAGGCTATCATACTCATGGGTCATACTGTCGTGTTCAAAAGGTCAAAATACACGCCTTTATCCTTGTAAGTTTACGAGTGGAACCTACCAATAGGATCTATTTTCTTTAAGAATATATATATATATATATATATATATATATATATATATATATATATATATATATATATATATATATATATATATATATTCTGGAAGGAGGTAAATAAAGTGCGTAAGACAAGGGAGCAAATGGGAACTTCAGTGAAGGGCGCAAATGGGGAGGTGATAACAAGTAGTGGTGATGTGAGAAGGAGATGGAGTGAGTATTTTGAAGGTTTGTTGAATGTGTTTGATGATAGAGTGGCAGATACAGGGTGTTTTGGTCGAGGTGGTGTGCAAAGTGAGAGGGTTAGGGAAAATGATTTGGTAAACAGAGAAGAGGTAGTAAAAGCTTTGCGGAAGATGAAAGCCGGCAAGGCAGCAGGTTTGGATGGTATTGCAGTGGAATTTATTAAAAAAGGGGGTGACTGTATTGTTGACTGGTTGGTAAGGTTATTTAATGTATGTATGACTCATGGTGAGGTGCCTGAGGATTGGCGGAATGCGTGCATAGTGCCATTGTACAAAGGCAAAGGGGATAAGAGTGAGTGCTCAAATTACAGAGGTATAAGTTTGCTGAGTATTCCTGGTAAATTATATGGGAGGATATTGATTGAGAGGGTGAAGGCATGTACAGAGCATCAGATAGGGGAAGAGCAGTGTGGTTTCAGAAGTGGTAGAGGATGTGTGGATCAGGTGTTTGCTTTGAAGAATGTATGTGAGAAATACTTAGAAAAGCAAATGGATTTGTATGTAGCATTTATGGATCTGGAGAAGGCATATGATAGAGTTGATAGAGATGCTCTGTGGAAGGTATTAAGAATATATGGTGTGGGAGGCAAGTTGTTAGAAGCAGTGAAAAGTTTTTATCGAGGATGTAAGGCATGTGTACGTGTAGGAAGAGAGGAAAGTGATTGGTTCTCAGTGAATGTAGGTTTGCGGCAGGGGTGTGTGATGTCTCCATGGTTGTTTAATTTGTTTATGGATGGGGTTGTTAGGGAGGTGAATGCAAGAGTTTTGGAAAGAGGGGCAAGTATGAAGTCTGTTGGGGATGAGAGAGCTTGGGAAGTGAGTCAGTTGTTGTTCGCTGATGATACAGCGCTGTTGGCTGATTCATGTGAGAAACTGCAGAAGCTGGTGACTGAGTTTGGTAAAGTGTGTGAAAGAAGAAAGTTAAGAGTAAATGTGAATAAGAGCAAGGTTATTAGGTACAGTAGGGTTGAGGGTCAAGTCAATTGGGAGGTAAGTTTGAATGGAGAAAAACTGGAGGAAGTAAAGTGTTTTAGATATCTGGGAGTGGATCTGGCAGCGGATGGAACCATGGAAGCGGAAGTGGATTATAGGTTGGGGGAGGGGGCGAAAATCCTGGGAGCCTTGAAGAATGTGTGGAAGTCGAGAACATTATCTCGGAAAGCAAAAATGGGTATGTTTGAAGGAATAGTGGTTCCAACAACCATACAGGTTGCGAGGCGTGGGCTATGGATAGAGTTGTGCGCAGGAGGGTGGATGTACTGGAAATGAGATGTTTGAGGACAATATGTGGTGTGAAGTGGTTTGATCGAGTAAGTAACGTAAGGGTAAGAGAGATGTGTGGAAATAAAAAGAGCGTGGTTGAGAGAGCAGAAGAGGGTGTTTTGAAATGGTTTGGGCACATGGAGAGAATGAGTGAGGAAAGATTGACCAAGAGGATATATGTGTCGGAGGTGGAGGGAACGAGGAGAAGTGGGAGACCAAATTGGAGGTGGAAAGATGGAGTGAAAAAGATTTTGTGTGATCGGGGCCTGAACATGCAGGAGGGTGAAAGGAGGGCAAGGAATAGAGTGAATTGGATCGATGTGGTATACCGGGGTTGACGTGCTGTCAGTGGATTGAATCAGGGCATGTGAAGCGTCTGGGGTAAACCATGGAAAGCTGTATAGGTATGTATATTTGCGTGTGTGGACGTATGTATATACATGTGTATGGGGGTGGGTTGGGCCATTTCTTTCGTCTGTTTCCTTGCGCTACCTCGCGAACGCGGGAGACAGCGACAAAGCAAAAAAAAAAAAAAAAGATTATATATATATATATATATATATATATATATATATATATATATATATATATATATATATAAACTGGAACTTAAGATTTCACTTTCAGGTAATAATGCCAAACCAAACCAAAGGGAGAGTTCTCGAGTCATCACAGTACGAAGTCTCGACTGGTTCTGACGAGCAGTAAACACTTTGCTCAAGACCTTGAGATTTCAAGTTGTGTCAGTGTGTAGACCATAGTATCAAAGTCGTGTATTCTTTCGTTTCTACAATAAGTGTATCACCACCTTCTACCTTGTTTCGATGAGTGTATCACCACCTTGTATCTATCTGTCTACGTATGGTATGTATAAACACACACAGTATCAGGGTGTATGTACCCCTGGAGGAGGTGGTGCAGCCAGGCAGGGTTGGTCGTCCATCCAGGCGAGACTAACGGTGCTCAGAGAGGCTACGTGGACCTGCTCCTCCCAGTCCGCTGACCACAAACCTAAGGAACGTAGGGAAGACGCCTCGTACGAGGAACACTGACGGTGTTCTGAGTAGGAGGAACGAGCCGGGCCAGGGCCAGGATGTGAGGGGTGACTGAGGAACGTGATGGAACAATGAGGAAGGAATGATGAAAAATTTAGGATACTATCCGATATGGATGCTATCTGAGAGAAGTGACACAAATCAACAGATACTATACAAAAACACTCATACAAACACAACAGATACTATTTGAAAACAGTGACTCAAATACAACACATATTATGACGTAAGCACAACAGGATCGCCATGTTGGGAGAGGGTTCTCGGGCCTCCCATTCCACTTAATTATCTCTCGTAACTACCACTTAGCTCCTGGCTGGAGTCATTAAGGGCGAGGCCTCGGCATTTATTGGCACTGCGTGATTGGATGTGATCCTCAACCCCCCATCCAACCAGAGGAGCAGTGTAATAAGGTTGGAGAACGGGACTGTATGGTGCTGCTCGCTCGCTGCTAATGTTGTTTTGATCATGTTAATGGTGATAGTGAGGATGGTGAGGATGATAGTGATGATGAGGGTGAGGGTGGTGATGGCCAGTTATGATACAATGATGATATACTGATGATACAGCTACAGTGATGATCATGCCAGTAATGACGGTTGAGTAATGATGGTGTGAATCATATCATCAGATGAGGAACATGATGATGAGGGCTGCTTTGAAAACATTATGACACTGATAAATGTGAAGACAAGGATGCGAATGACGATATAAACCTGATATCTCAATCGATAACAGGAGAGCAAGATATCACTACGACAACTGGGGACCAAGATAACTGCCGGTGTGTGCATCTCTGCTATCTTGTATCAGACCAGGAGGTGAACCATTGCCTCAGTTTCCCCAGCTTTTGCAGAGAGAGAGAAGAGAAGAGAAGAGAGAGAGAGAGAGGATTAGCGAGGCGACAAAACATCCTACACACATTCAACTAAAAGCCACACCCACACCTCAGGCCCACACCCACACCTCAGGCCCACACCCACACCTCAGGCCCACACCCACACCTCAGGCCCACACCCACACCTCAGGCCCACACCCACACCTCAGGCTCACGCATGACCCTCGCTGGCTGGCTGGCTGGTCAGGTACGGCAATGAGGCAGGTTTTGAATATCAAGTCAGCCGGGGAGACGGGGTCATGCAGGCCAGCCCCGGCTCGCCAGGACTTTGCCCTGAATTAGATTACATTTATCGACCTGACGACGTAAACTTTCCTCCATTTTTCACTCGAAAATTCCATCCAAATTATCTATATTTCTTAATCATATTTAGATAAAACAGTTACTTGAACTACTCGTGTTTTATGAATTGAAGATGTACAACATAATAAAAGGAATACAGTTAATCATACCATAGGTTGGTTTGACAGCAATATTAAAACAACAGCATATCATGTGTTCCTCTAGTAATGTTGATCATGTTGTGTTCCGTCTTACAAGAACCAGTCGAGTTTAAACCAACATCAGCAGTATAGTGTTCGTGTACAGTAAGGCCAACACACACGTCTCCCTCCGTCTAACCCTGGACTCGAGAGGAAGGAAACTACACAGCTCAGACAACAGAACAAACAACAAGGTGTTGCAAAACACCAGCACAAATGTGAAATGTTCATAAATATCTCGAGCGAGAGAGGTATCGACCGGGGTCTGAAGGTGGGATCGAAGGTACTGACCAAGCAGCACATGAAGATGTTGCTAGCAGGTTGAGCTGGTGTGGCACGACCTCACCTCATCCTACTCTTGTCTGGCATCCTGTGTGGCTGGCTGCAAGACGCTAATCCTTACTCTCCGGTGATGCTCTCTCTCTCTCTCTCTCTCTCTCTCTCTCTCTCTCTCTCTCTCTCTCTCTCTCTCTCTCTCCTTTACTCCAACAGCCACTACTAACCTTCCGAGACAGCGAGTCGGCATAATTAGTTATTTGTATCATATTAACAAGACGGTATTTCATTCATCACACCAGCTACAGCACCACCTCGCGGCACATCCACATATCAAACCATAAAGGAAATTTGTCAAGTACTCGCGAGACACGAGGGAATAAAGTCCCCACATACAGGAAGTCTGCCACCATACTCACAGGTATACTGAATCAAATTTACGGACGACACACACACACACACACACACCTTACTTGGGGGGAGGGGAGGGGGGGGGCGTCTGTGTGTGTGTCTACTCTCATCAGATGACGAGTGTTGAGCATTGTTCGTGTCTTACATCATCTATGAACCATCAGACATGTCTTATGTCATCTGTTCTTCTCATGTACGCCCAGTACACAGCCACATCTCGTGCAATGATCCTCACGTGTAAAGCCAAATCTTACAAACCTTCAAACTGACATCTTCTGGCATCATAAAAACTAAATAAAATGAAGATGTGAAAATTGGAATTCTACTCTTCAACATGAAATATGGAATGATCCAACCACTCATACACACACACACACATATATATATATATATATATATATATATATATATATATATATATATATATATATATATATATATATATATATCACCTGTGTACACCAAAAGTAACTGGAAGATGAAGGATTATCTGTTGGGTTAAAGTGGCTGGCGTCATAATGATGTAGGTTGTACCACAGTGGTTGAAGGCTCCTGAAAATAACAAACTGAGAAAGATCAATGTGAGACGCTACCAGGTCGCGAGCATCAACAAAACGATCAGTCATGTGTAGGTGGACACAAGTGTGACGAGGTAACACCAAACCTTGTGTTACACTCACCCGACGACAATCAGGATACGTTAAAAAGTGGAACAGGTGAAGTAGGGTCCCTTCCCCTTCGGCTTGAGCAGGTGAGGAGCAATGAAGAAGATGGGAGGAATGAAGCCCTTACAAGTAGCCGAGCAGCTACCTCTAGCTGTCATGTTGAAGTAATCTACCTCTCTTCCTACACTATGATGAGGGACAACATCTGACTTTTACATCATTGAAGACATCACTTAAAAGTCTGTTCTTCATCACGACAGGAGCTGATAGCGTTCTCCAGTTGCCATGAAAGGAATGGAGATGAATCGTTCAGATTTGATGTGGTTGGTGCACCAGACACCTTCCACTCTCTGTTTGATGTGGTTGGTGCACCAGACACCTTCCACTCTCTGTTTGATGTGGTTGGTGCACCAGACACCTTCCACTCTCTGTTTGATGTGGTTGGTGCACCAGACACCTTCCACTCTCTGTTTGATGTGGTTGGTGCATCAGACACCTTCCACTCTCTGTTTGATGTGGTTGGTGCACCAGACACCTTCCACTCTCTGTTTGATGTGGTTGGTGCACCAGACACCTTCCACTCTCTGTTTGATGTGGTTGGTGCACCAGACACCCTCCACTCTCTGTTACCAACTGACGCTCTCAACCATAACCATGACGTAACAGTGCCATGTACTACATGTATCAACTTACTGACGTAACAATGCCATGTACTACATGTATTAACTTGATTTACTGACGTAACAGTGCCATGTACTACATGTATTAACTTACTGACGTAATTCTTCATGAGTTACCAACATTTCCGACAATGCTATGAAAGGTGAAGTCTTGTTCCCGGATGTGAGCGACGCTGAGGAGGAACTCCACAATAACCTGGCTGCCCAGGTTGTCATGTAATGACCCTCACCCCAGTTGATAATGACGTACAATGCACGGCTGACCTACATGTAATGACCCTCACCCCAGCTTGATAATATACGAAATGAAACTACAAGCCACAATGTTCATATACGAAATGAAACTACAAGCCGCAATGTTCATATACGAAATGAAACTACAAGCCACAATGTTCATATACGAAATGAAACTACAAGCCACAATGTTCATATATGAAATGAAACTACAAGCCACAATGTTCATATATGAAATGAAACTACAAGCCACAATGTTCATATATGAAATGAAACTACAAGCCACAATGTTCATATATGAAATGAAACTACAAGCCACAATGTTCATATATAAAATGAAACTACAAGCCACAATGTTCATATATGAAATGAAACTACAAGCCACAATGTTCATATATGAAATGAAACTACAAGCCACAATGTTCACATATGGAATGAAACTACAAGCCACAATGTTCATACATGAAATGTAACTACAAGCCACAATGTTCATATATGAAATGAAACTACAAGCCACAATGTTCATATATGAAATGAAACTACAAGCCACAATGTTCGTATATGAAATGAAACTACAAGCCACAATGTTCATATATGAAATGAAACTACAAGCCACAATGTTCATATATGAAATGAAACTACAAGCCACAATGTTCATATATGAAATGAAACTACAAGCCACAATGTTCATATATGAAATGTAACTACAAGCCACAATGTTCATATATGAAATGAAATTACAAGGCACAATGTTCATATATGAAATGAAACTACAAGCCACAATGTTCATATATGAAATGAAACTACAAGCCACAATGTTCATATATGAAATGAAACTACAAGCCACAATGTTCATATATGAAATGTAACTACAAGCCACAATGTTCATATATGAAATGAAATTACAAGGCACAATGTTCATATATGAAATGAAACTACAAGCCACAATGTTCATATATGAAATGAAACTACAAGCCACAATGTTCATATACGAGTCTTATCGCCTGACGAAAGATCTACTATACATTATAACACAGTTTAAACCTAACCTACGATAATTTGAGAATATATTAAGAATCTTGATATCGATCATGTCTTTCATTGTAACGTGTTAAGTTAGGTCATAAGACGTGTACATTGATCAGAGTGGCAGGTGGTAGTCAATACCATGTTTACGGTTTAGTAACAAGATAACAGGAGCGGCCTCATACATCTACTCTCACAACCTCCCTCCCTCACTGGTATCAGTGAAGCAGGGTATCGTGTGGGTGTTGGTCAGAGCCGTGGTCGACACAGGAAGGTGTGGCGCTGCGCACACACTTCCGGGAAGGTGTGTCTGTGGGTGGGCGTCACGCGGCCCCGCCCACTATCTACGCACTGACGTCACACACACACACACACACACACACACACACCACGTCTGACTCACGGACGGACGGACTGACGGACGGACGGGGAGGGGAAGCACCAGGAACAACATGCATGATAGGACAACATACGTGATCCATCTGTCACTCTCGTGTGTACCCACTCGCTCACTGAAGTGAACATCATCCACATAGTGTTACCATAATCCACAATTTACCATCAACGTTTCCACTACTTGTATCTAAATATTCTTAATAAGAAGTAAGTCATAATGTTATCATTATCATAATGTTATCATTATCATAATGTTATCATTATCATAATGTTATCATTATCATAATGTTATCATTATCATGATGTTATCATTATCATGATGTTATCATTATCATGATGTTATCATTATCATGATGTTATCATTATCATAATGTTATCATTATCATAATGTTATCATTATCATAATGTTATCATTATCATAATGTTATCATTATCATGATGTTATCATTATCATGATGTTATCATTATCATGATGTTATCATTATCATGATGTTATCATTATCATGATGTTATCATTATCATAATGTTATCATTATCATAATGTTATCATTATCATAGTGTTATCATTATCATGATGTTATCATTATCATAATGTTATCATTATCATAATGTTATCATTATCATAATGTTATCATTATCATGATGATGTTATCATTATCATAATGTTATCATTATCATAATGTTATCATTATCATGATGATGTTATCATTATCATGATGATGTTATCATTATCATGATGATGTTATCATTATCATGATGATGTTATCATTATCATGATGATGTTATCATTATCATGATGATGTTATCATTATCATGATGATGTTATCATTATCATGATGATGTTATCATTATCATGATGATGTTATCATTATCATGATGATGTTATCATTATCATGATGATGTTATCATTATCATGATGATGTTATCATTATCATGATGATGTTATCATTATCATGATGATGTTATCATTATCATAATGTTATCATTATCATAATGTTATCATTATCATGATGATGTTATCATTATCATGATGATGTTATCATTATCATGATGATGTTATCATTATCATGATGATGTTATCATTATCATGATGATGTTATCATTATCATGATGATGTTATCATTATCATGATGATGTTATCATTATCATGATGATGTTATCATTATCATAATGTTATCATTATCATAATGTTATCATTATCATGATGATGTTATCATTATCATGATGATGTTATCATTATCATGATGTTATCATTATCATGATGATGTTATCATTATCATGATGATGTTATCATTATCATAATGTTATCATTATCATAATGTTATCATTATCATGATGATGTTATCATTATCATAATGTTATCATTATCATGATGATGTTATCATTATCATGATAATGTTATCATTATCATGATGATGTTATCATTATCATAATGTTATCATTATCATGATGATGTTATCATTATCATGATGATGTTATCATTATCATGATGATGTTATCATTATCATGATGATGTTATCATTATCATGATGATGTTATCATTATCATAATGTTATCATTATCATAATGTTATCATTATCATGATGATGTTATCATTATCATAATGTTATCATTATCATGATGATGTTATCATTATCATGATAATGTTATCATTATCATGATGATGTTATCATTATCATGATGATGTTATCATTATCATGATGATGTTATCATTATCATGATGATGTTATCATTATCATGATGATGTTATCATTATCATGATGATGTTATCATTATCATGATGATGTTATCATTATCATGATGATGTTATCATTATCATGACGATGTTATCATTATCATGATGATGTTATCATCATAATGAGGAAGACTCACATTAAGATAGCGTTACGAACAGTAAGTCTGGCAGTCATGACTGAAGCTGTTCTCATCCTCGTGTTGGAAGACTTCCCACACTTCTCTGCTCACTACCATTTGTCTGCTACACCATCTACCCACCCGGTGCTACACCATCTGCCCACCCGGTACTACACCATCTGCCCACCCGGTGTTACACCATCTGCCCACCCGGTGCTACACCATCTGCCCACCCGGTGTTACACCATCTGCCCACCCGGTGCTACACCATCTGCCCACCCGGTGCTACACCATCTGCCCACCCGGTACTACACCATCTGCCCACCCGGTACTACACCATCTGCCCACCCGGTGCTACACCATCTGCCCACCCGGTGCTACACCATCTGCCCACCCGGTGCTACACCATCTGCCCACCCGGTGTTACACCATCTGCCCACCCGGTGCTACACCATCTGCCCACCCGGTGCTACACCATCTGCCCACCCGGTACTACACCATCTGCCCACCCGGTACTACACCATCTGCCCACCCGGTACTACACCATCTGCCCACCCGGTACTACACCATCTGCCCACCCGGTACTACACCATCTGCCCACCCGGTGCTACACCATCTGCCCACCCGGTGCTACACCATCTGCCCACCCGGTGCTACACCATCTGCCCACCCGGTGTTACACCATCTGCCCACCCGGTGCTACACCATCTGCCCACCCGGTACTACACCATCTGCCCACCCGGTACTACACCATCTGCCCACCCGG
The DNA here is from genome assembly GCF_036320965.1 of Panulirus ornatus. Lineage (NCBI taxonomy): Eukaryota > Metazoa > Arthropoda > Malacostraca > Decapoda > Palinuridae > Panulirus > Panulirus ornatus. The sequence continues at coordinate 12,194,205 of NC_092275.1, read as the reverse complement.
TGCTACACCATCTGCCCACCCGGTGCTACACCATCTGCCCACCCGGTACTACACCATCTGCCCACCCGGTGCTACACCATCTGCCCACCCGGTGCTACACCATCTGCCCACCCGGTACTACACCATCTGCCCACCCGGTACTACACCATCTGCCCACCCGGTGCTACACCATCTGCCCACCCGGTACTACACCATCTGCCCACACGGTGCTACACCATCTGCCCACCCGGTGCTACACCATCTGCCCACCCGGTGCTACACCATCTGCCCACCCGGTGCTACACCATCTGCCCACCCGGTACTTCACTAGGGAGACAGTACCACGTACGTATGTGATTCTTGTCATTATGTATATGAGAACGGAATCTCTCGTGTCATCTGCTTACTCTCCCGTGTATCCTTCATCCCCGACCCCGTGTTCCTACTCTCCCGTGTATCCTTCATCCCCGACCCCGTGTTCCTACGTGACCCGAGCATAGGTCACTTGCTGGGTTTGGTTCAGTAGGATGTACGGCCTCACGATCACTCACACTTACTCCAGATTACAAGAATGGTAATGGCCCAGCTACACGTGGCCTTCCTGCTACGTAATGATGACCCAGCTACACGTGGCCTTCCTGCTACGTAATGGCCCAGCTACACGTGGCCTTCCTGCTACGTAATGATGACCCAGCTACACGTGGCCTTCCTGCTACGTAATGACCCAGCTACACGTGGCCTTCCTGCTACGTAATGATGACCCAGCTACACGTGGCCTTCCTGCTACGTAATGACCCAGCTACACGTGGCCTTCCTGCTACGTAATGACCCAGCTACACGTGGCCTTCCTGCTACGTAATGACCCAGCTACACGTGGCCTTCCTGCTACGTAATGACCCAGCTACACGTGGCCTTCCTGCTACGTAATGACCCAGCTACACGTGGCCTTCCTGCTATGTAAGACGGTCTCAATGACTGCATCTTATTTTATCTTGACTACATCCCGCCACGTGCCACCCAGCTCAACACACCAAGCCCTGCTGGAATACACACACACACGTCAAAAATGGCAAATGGAGAGATTATGTTCACTTCATCTCTGGGATAGTGAGTCTGCATGCTACAACTCTCTCTCTCTCTCTCTCTCTCTCTCTCTCTCTCTCTCTCTCTCTCTCTCTCTCTCTCTCTCTCTCGATGATGATGATGATGATGACGATGGTGTAAATTTTCAAGAAGGTAGACAGAAAGAAAGACAGACAGAAAGGGAGGCAAATGAATACAATATTCTACACGCCATCCTGGCCATGTTGTTCTTTGAGAAGACGACGGTTGTTGTGGTTGTGGTTGTGGAAATATTATGTGTTGAGAAGACGACGGTTGTTGTGGTTGTGGTTGTGGTTGTGGAAATATTATGTGTTGAGAAGACGACGGTTGTTGTGGTTGTGGTTGTGGTTGAGGAAGTATTATGTGTTGGCTGGAGATGAGGGTTCTCTCTGCCCCGGTTGTGTGAACACAACACACATCAAGTCCTTCTGCTATAAACACACAACAAAGAAACAATAATACAGCGAATATTTCAAAGGCTACTTAACCTCTTCAGCACAACGGTACGATCCTTCAGTACGACGGTACGATCCTTCAGTACGACGGTACGATCCTTCAGTACGACGGTACGATCCTTCAGTACGACGGTACGATCCTTCAGTACGACGGTACGATCCTTCAGTACGACGGTAAGATCCTTCAGTACGACGGTAAGATCCTTCAGTACGACGGTAAGATCCTTCAGTACGACGGTAAGATCCTTCAGTACGACGGTACGATCCTTCAGTACGACGGTACGATCCTTCAGTACGACGGTAAGATCCTTCAGTACGACGGTAAGATCCTTCAGTACGACGGTACGATCCTTCAGTACGACGGTAAGATCCTTCAGTACGACGGTACGATCCTTCAGTACGACGGTAAGATCCTTCAGTACGACGGTAAGATCCTTCAGTACGACGGTACGATCCTTCAGTACGACGGTAAGATCCTTCAGTACGACGGTACGATCCTTCAGTACGACGGTACGATCCTTCAGTACGACGGTAAGATCCTTCAGTACGACGGTAAGATCCTTCAGTACGACGGTACGATCCTTCAGTACGACGGTAAGATCCTTCAGTACGACGGTAAGATCCTTCAGTACGACGGTAAGATCCTTCAGTACGACGGTAAGATCCTTCAGTACGACGGTACGATCCTTCAGTACGACGGTACGATCCTTCAGTACGACGGTACGATCCTTCAGTACGACGGTACGATCCTTCAGTACGACGGTAAGATCCTTCAGTACGACGGTACGATCCTTCAGTACGACGGTACGATCCTTCAGTACGACGGTAAGATCCTTCAGTACGACGGTAAGATCCTTCAGTACGACGGTACGATCCTTCAGTACGACGGTAAGATCCTTCAGTACGACGGTAAGATCCTTCAGTACGACGGTACGATCCTTCAGTACGACGGTAAGATCCTTCAGTACGACGGTAAGATCCTTCAGTACGACGGTACGATCCTTCAGTACGACGGTAAGATCCTTCAGTACGACGGTACGATCCTTCAGTACGACGGTAAGATCCTTCAGTACGACGGTACGATCCTTCAGTACGACGGTACGATCCTTCAGTACGACGGTACGATCCTTCAGTACGACGGTACGATCCTTCAGTACGACGGTACGATCCTTCAGTGCGACGGTACGATCCTTCAGTACGACGGTACGATCCTTCAGTGCGACGGTACGATCCTTCAGTACGACGGTACGATCCTTCAGTACGACGGTACGATCCTTCAGTACGACGGTACGATCCTTCAGTACGACGGTACGATCCTTCAGTACGACGGTAAGATCCTTCAGTACGACGGTACGATCCTTCAGTACGACGGTAAGATCCTTCAGTACGACGGTAAGATCCTTCAGTACGACGGTAAGATCCTTCAGTACGACGGTAAGATCCTTCAGTACGACGGTAAGATCCTTCAGTACGACGGTAAGATTCTTTATAAGGACGGTACGACCCGAGTACAAAAGTACGACTCTGAAGCAGGTAAGAACACTTGGCCATTATGGTATGATCAATGGTAGTAAGTAAGGATAGATGGTAACGTTGTGCTCAAGGCAATGGTGTCAGCCCTCACACGTCCAAATACTCATCTTTGACCAGTGGAAGCCAAACTAACACATGTGCCTCACATGTTTGACCAGTGGAAGCCAAACTAACACATGTGCCTCACATGTTTGACCAGTGGAAGCCAAACTAACACATGTGCCTCACATGTTTGACCAGTGGAAGCCAAACTCACACATGCGCCTCACATGTTTGACCAGTGGAAGCCAAACTAACACATGTGCCTCACATGTTTGACCAGTGGAAGCCAAACTAACACATGTGCCTCACATGTTTGACCAGTGGAAGCCAAACTCACACATGCGCCTCACATGTTTGACCAGTGGAAGCCAAACTAACATGTGCCTCAAATGTTTGATCAGTGGAAGCCAAACTCACACATGTGCCTCACATGTTTGACCAGTGGAAGCCAAACTAACGCATGTGCCTCACATGTTTGACCAGTGGAAGCCAAACTCACACATGCGCCTCACATGTTTGACCAGTGGAAGCCAAACTAACATGTGCCTCACATGTTTGACCAGTGGAAGCCAAACTCACACATGTGCCTCACATGTTTGACCAGTGGAAGCCAAACTAACGCATGTGCTTCACATGTTTGACCACTGGAAGCCAAACTCACACATGTGAATCACATGTTTGACCAGTGGAAGCCAAACTAACGCATGTGCCTCACATGTTTGACCAGTGGAAGCCAAACTAACATGTGCCTCACATGTTTGACCAGTGGAAGCCAAACTAACGCATGTGTCTCACATGTTTGACCAGTGGAAGCCAAACTCACACATGTGCCTCACATGTTTGACCAGTGGAAGCCAAACTAACGCATGTGCCTCACATGTTTGACCAGTGGAAGCCAAACTAACACATGCGCCTCACATGTTTGACCAGTGGAAGCCAAACTAACATGTGCCTCACATGTTTGACCAGTGGAAGCCAAACTAACACATGTGCCTCACATGTTTGACCAGTGGAAGCCAAACTAACATGTGCCTCACATGTTTGACCAGTGGAAGCCAAACTAACATGTGCCTCACATGTTTGACCAGTGGAAGCCAAACTAACACATGTGCCTCACATGTTTGACCAGTGGAAGCCAAACTAACACATGTGCCTCACATGTTTGACCAGTGGAAGCCAAACTAACACATGTGCCTCATATGTTTGACCAGTGGAAGCCAAACTAACATGTGCCTCAGAGACAAGGTTCCTTGCGAGGAGAAATGTAAACATGTAACTGTAATTTGTTTTACTCTGAGATAATATGTATCACTCGGAAATTCTGTGATTAGTATGTATCAATTTGATGTTTGTACAACTTACTACACGATTACGTTCTTAAGAATATTTCATATATTAGAAAAACTTCATATATTACCTAAAACCTCATTTATAGAGGAAAGTTCTTCTCTTGGTTTACATAAACAGAAATTCACACCATCTCACACAGATATCTGCAGACAACATTATACACAACACATATTTGGAAACTCATCCCCTACAGTGAATGTTTTATTGCCTATTATGAATAAGATATCTATTGTGAATGACTGTAAATCTACGATTGATTCAGTATGATACACGAATATCATCCTACATGTCTAGTCTTTAAAGATGAAATTCAGGTTAAACACTATCCACTGGTATATAACTCAATCATAGGATAAATACGTTCAAGATTCTCATAACACTTTTCAAAACATTTCTTGCTGTTAACAAGACTGGAAGTTTTGCATATTGAATGTCACAAAACATTATAGATTTGCTTCATACCTGTGTGTGGAGCACACAGGTAAAGAAACACACGAACACGCACACATATAAAAACATGTATGTGACAGGAAGGGAGAGAGAGAGAGAGAGAGAGAGAGAGAGAGAGAGAGAGAGAGAGAGAGAGAGAGAGAGAGAGAGAGAGAGAGTTATATGGAACTGAGTGGGGAAAATCGATGGGTGGTGGAAAATTTTGAGTGGGTGAGGTAGAAATCAATGCAATAATGTCTCACCCGTCACACACATACCTGCATCACCGTCACACACACCTGCATCACCGTCACACACATACCTGCATCACCGTCACACACATACCTGCATCACCGTCACACACACCTGCATCACCGTCACACACATACCTGCATCACTGTCACACACATACCTGCATCACCGTCACACACACCTGCATCACCGTCACACACCTGCATCACCGTGACACACATACCTGCATCACCGTCACACACATACCTCCATCACCGTGACACACATACCTGCATCACCGTGACACACATACCTGCATCACCGTGACACACACCTGCATCACCGTCACACACACCTGCATCACCGTCACACACATACCTGCATCACCGTCACACACATACCTGCATCACCGTCACACACACCTACATCACCGTCACACACACCTGCATCACCGTCACACACATACCTGCATCACCGTCACACATGCCTGCATCACCGTGACACACACACCTGCATCACCGTCACACACACCTGCATCACCGTGACACACATACCTGCATCACCGTCACACACCTGCAACACCGTCACACACACCTGCAACACCGTGACACACATACCTGCATCACCGTCACACACACCTGCATCACCGTCACACACACCTGCAACACCGTGACGCACACCTGCAACACCGTGACACACATACCTGCATCACCGTCACACACATACCTGCATCACCGTCACACACATACCTGCATCACCGTCACACACACACCTGCATCACCGTCACACACACCTGCAACACCGTCACACACATACCTGCATCACCGTCACACACACACCTGCAACACCGTCACATACACCTGCAACACCGTCACCTGTCAGCCATGTGACGTGAACATGGTAATCACGGTGATGATGATAATGACTGTCATGATAACATGACAGTAATAATGACACACACACACACACACACACACACAAAGGAAGTGAACACAGAACACATCAATAACATATAAATGAACAAATCAAACTAAAGCTTCAGTAACGACATCACACCTGAGGAGGAACACAGAGCCGGCCTGTACCCACACCTGCACTCCTGCATAATGGCCCGCTCTGCAGCACGACGGTACGATCCTTGAACATGACGGTACGATCCTTGAACATGACGGTACGATCCTTGAACATGACGGTACGATCCTTGAACATGACGGTACGATCCTTGAACATGACGGTACGATCCTTGAACATGACGGTACGACTCTTAGGTATGATGGAGCGACCTCCAATTTAACTCTAACGAATCAGTTCAGATACAGTGGAGATGTAAACATGTGGGAGACGTATATGCTGGGAAACCCTTGTGCTGTGGGAACAGTATGTGGGCGGGGCGGTGGGTGTATGTGGGCGGGGCGGTGGGTGTATGTGGGCGGGGCGGTCAGCCAAGGAAGTGCCATATTTCTCTCACATATCTGGGTCAGCGTCAACACATCATCACTACTTCTAGAAATAACTTGGCTTATATTCCACAGCCGGATTGAAAATAAAACGATAACAATAATAGTTATTGGAGTAATA